>NC_051430.1:11339199-11498667 GCF_001649575.2 Kryptolebias marmoratus | reverse complement strand
CGTCAGGCTATATAGCCTCTGATTGATCATCCGATGTGTCACAAGTGTGACTCTGTTGATACTATTACTCGAACTGCGCATGCGCGAAGGGAACATTCAGTGCTTTCAGCACCGCCCTCTGGCGGTCAGTAGGGATGAAATAGAGCCGTAGTTACATACGTAACCTTCGATCTTGAATCATCAGGTGCGAATTGGGGTGCAGCAGCAGCAGCAGCAGAAAAAGACAGGTGCTTTATTTAAGAAGTCACTGTGCGAGAGGCAGCGTACACCCTGGACAGCTCTCCAGTCCATCACAGAGACAAACGACCATTCACGCTCTAACTCGCACCTAGGGACAATTTAGAGTTACCAATTAACCTAACGTGCATGTTTTGGTCTGTGGGAGGAAACCGGAGTAACTGGAGTAAACCCACGCATGCACAGGGTGAACATGGAAACTCCACCCTGAAAGGCCCAACACAGACAACGAAGAAGTAAAAAAAAAAACAAGCCCAAGGACAGCTGCATGATTTCTTTTAATTAGCAGCTTTTAATGACTCTTTGAATATTTGACAAAAACACATCCGTGTGTGGTGCATACTGTGTACAGAGCAGGGACTTTCACATGGAGTCAGCAGACCAGTCCAACAAGTGATTGTGTGGCGTTGTGCTCAAGTTTGCATGTTTTTGGCTTTATTTATGAACATAATGACTTTGACACAATTAGTAAATTGTTCCAGTCCTCTGATTTACTGTTTTGTTCCGAACAGTTAAGGTAGACAAATTAAATTAGTGCAAATAAAACCAAGGAAATTTTCCATCTGTCATTTTGTAAAACTTGCTTTCAGGGACGACAGCGATGATCTATTGCTACAAGTGGCCTGCCTTAAAGTGCAATGACATTCTAAATTGTTCCCAGAACAGCTTAATACTTTAGTTTCAGATTCTTCTAAGCGTTGGTTAAAATACTTCCATTTAAGTTAACCAGTTACTGTTATATTTTGTTATATATATATATATATATATATATATATATATATATATATATTTATTATTGGTAAGGGAAAAAATGGTGTCGTATGGCAGCCATCAGCTGCTTTGATTTCTGAAGATCTGCATCGACATCGGCCATAGAAAAAATGATACCCGTTGACCTCCACTTACAGTTTTAGATTCTTTTAGATCGGCACGTTTAATGATGTTGGTTTCAGAGCTGCTCTTTGACAAGTGAGTATAATTCCTCCGGCGCTGAGCAACCTCTCTGAGGGAGGGCTGGGAGTAGGGATGCACAGGTATTTCTTGGCTGAACCGCTTTATTGGAGGAAACTTCACCTCATCTGTTTTCCACCACATGAGATGATCACCCTTACAGTCTGCTGGTGGGCAGTTCAAGTACCTGTTTAGTTCAGCTGTGATTTTTTTTTTCTCCCGTCCCCTGTCTCTCTCTGATACACCCATTTCATTGTTGCCTTTTGTTGGCCCCTAAAAACTTCCAAGGGTCTTCCTTGTTCCGATTAGATGCAGTCTGCTGTTTTTCAGATGCATCTGCACGCCTCTGCTCTGGTAGAAGGGATTCCACTTCCTGAACCGCTCTAGCTTGAATGGCCTTGCTCTCGCTGTCCCTAATGTAGTCGCTACAAAAGCGTCGCCAGATTAACCAGGTTTTTTTTGTCAGTTTGTCGTAGTTACTGCTATGTGATCCAGCAGTGACTTCTCGATGGTCTGCGTAAGTGCAATGTGGTCATCCTTTGCCTTAGGGGTGTCATTATTGAACACACGAAGAACAGGTTTCAAGCATGAGGCGGTCACGTAGCCTTCAGCAGAGAGCACATCTGTGGGTTCAGAGACTGGACCCAGAGCTTTGCTTTAAGAGTCAAAAGGTTGGTCGTCTTCCCACGTTGGCACCAGGTGTCTGCTTGATCTGTCAGCAGCCAAGACCAATGTGATTGTCTTTTTTTGTTCCTGCAGCTGTTGGTTTATTTATTTTTTTGCCTTGATCTCCATTGTGTGGGAGTCTTGGTGACCAGCTTGTGCTGATGGATTATCTGTCTCTGTCTAATACATCATAACTGTTTAAAATTAGAGACTGTAACATCGACAAATGTTCTTTTAACTTAGCTTACGCTTCTCACACGTATGAATTGTATTCATTTTTATGTATTATATATGAATTTGTTTGATTTAATTTTTATTCATGTAGCTATTAACATCTTTTATACAATTTAAAAGTGTTTATAGCACGCAAAAGAAGTCAAATGGCTGCGGAAAAGCCAACACATTAACACATGAGTGTAATGGGCGTTAAGTTTTATTAATCGTGGCGGTAGATTGTACATGTGGTTGTTTTTTTGCAGGCCTCATTCTAAAGCAACAGTTTGCCACTAAAGTCAGCAGTCAGTCAGAAGCAACTGTGATTGTTGGCTATTTATAAATTGATCAGAGTAATTACTTTAAATGGTTGTCCTTGCTCTCGGTGTGTGTCTGCGAACAAAGGCAGTGGCTTTCAGATCTCGTGGTATGTTTTGTTACAGTGTCTTTGCCTCCATGGTTACGAGAGGCGTAACTGGCTTAGACTTTCGCTGAACCCTGTTTCTATACAGGTCAGCATAGGGAGGGAGGGCTGAGTGCTTTATGTAATATCACAGAGTTACTGAGGCAAGGAGGGTGTGAGGGCATGCTGGAAATGCAGTAGGGGCTCTTCTGTACACCACAGATGCAGCTTGATGACCACATCTGCAGGCTGGGTGCTGTAAAATGGTATTTCTGTTAATCCGTTCGACTCTCCTCCATCTTGTCTTTGCTGTCAGACTTAACTTGACATTAAAGAAGCGCCTCGGATGAGTAGCAAAGCAGCTTCAATAAACGAGAAATCAACTTTCTTTGCTTAAAAAGCTCTTAAGATCTAAAACAGAACATAATGTGATATGCACAAGAGTTTTGCCTTTTTATGATGTCATTTGGTGTTGTTGTTGTTAAATCAGAAAAAATGAGACCTCTTCTACAGCCAGATAGTCACTGGCATTTTAGTCAAAGTTTTGTCAAATCCAACTCCTCCTAAGTCACTATTTGAAAATAAGTTGCATCATACTTTGACTTTTGTTATAGAAAAGAATGAACATGGTTGGAAAACTCTTAGTGTTTGTTATGACTAGTTTCTGGCTGCAGAGTTAAAAGGTCACACCGTCAAAACCACAAGGTTTTCCATCATGCTGTTTTTTCGGTTTAAATCGCTTTTATTGAGATACTTGCGAAAAAAAAAATTATTTCCACCCTCTGGCCACAAAGAATACCAAATAGCTACCCCACCCCCCATTGCTACAGTTATATGGTAGTCGAGGGAGGGATTTCCCTAAAGTCAGTCATGGCTTGTCTACCACCGCATCAGCACCCACCTCCTTTTTAAAATAACAAGCGACAAGAGTTAGCATGTTAGCAGGTGAAATATTCAGCCTGCAGCAGGCTCTACAGAGGCTAATTACGCAGCTAATTAAGTAATATCTGCTTGTCAGGCACCCAGCAGGATTTATTATTTACCTTTTATTTCAGACACTGGTCCATATCTTAATAACAGGACCAAATGCATACAAACAATTGTTCCAGTGTTTCCAGAAGAATACCTTGTGTTGCTTATTACTATTACAGTCAAAGCCTTTCTAATTATATTTTTGCATCAAGCAAATGGCACAGAAGTTTATACATAAAAGCCCTCAAAGCACAAAAGGTGAGAACGTTACTTTACAAAGAGCAGAACAGCAGAGAAGGACTAGTCAGAATAAATAAGCTCTTTCTGCAGCAGCTGAGGCTGAGCTTGTTCTTTCCAGATTTGCTGTGAAGTGAGTGCTGGCTTGTGCTTAATCAAACTCATCAAGAGAGACTGCTGCAGAGAAGGTTGCTGTCTGGGCTTTTTTTTTTTTTGTCTCCGATAAACGGGTTGGCACAGCTGCTTTATTTTGCTCTGAAGGCTCACTTGTCATTTGCGTGTCACACAAATGACTAGAATTACCGAAACCCACTTCAGCATCCATTGTGTGGGATTTATCACAAAGATCAAATATGATTGTGATTCATAATATTTTCATTAATATAATTTCATGGTTTCATTGGGCTCATAAACCTGTCACACGTCAGTTTGGCGGATGTGTAACATTATGGGTTTTAGGGTGTTTTATGTTTAACATTTTCAAGAATCATATACTAATGTACTGGCCTGTTTTAATGCTTTATTTGTACAATACTCTAATTGCCTGCCTTTTTCTGAGAACAGTTTATCGGTAAACTGGGTTTTATCCACACATTGTAGCCAGTAGCTTCAAATGTCAGCTGAATTATTCTAATTAAATTACATATCTGCATCATTTGGAGAAGTAAAAATAGGTGACCTAGATTCGATAACATTTAGTGCTGTGAAAATCATAAAGTATATAGATATTCAGCACAACTGAGCCTTTTGTTGGCTGAAAATAATTTCCCCACGGCTGTTTTCCACAAAAGGGGGTTTCAGCGCTAACAGGGCTAAGGCTAAAGGTTCTGAACTGGTTCCTAAAAAAAAATCAAACAAACAGTTATGAACCTGTTTAGCTTTCCACAGCCAGAAAGTCACCACAGAGCTGTATCATTATGTCACAATAAATGTTTTTATTTCCTGGTAAATATTTGTTTTATTCTGACTTTCTGCAGGTGGTCACAGAGCAGAGAGTTGGTTTATCCACAGAATCGTGGGGCTTGTCCTGTTATGTCTTAATATCACCAATCTATTCTATAAACACTGTTTTAAACAACAGTTGCTGTTAGTGAATGCTCTGCTGAGCAGCTTTCCTGATCTCTGATCAGCGTTATAAACGTTGCTGCGAACACATTGCATCTCAAGCAGGATCCCTAATCACCAGCTGGTGATATTAAAAGAGCTGAAAATATTTAAAAGTGATGCTTTAAACAGTGTTTCCTGGTAAACTTATAATGGTGATTGTGGTAGCAGATCTGTGCGGTGCTGTGACCTGCCTTTACTGCTGATTTATAAACACACACACACACAAATTACAGGAAGATAAGAGACATTGAACTCATGTTATTCCACAGAAAATGTTACTTCTTATACATGCTGAAGCAAAGCATTGTCTTAAATTAAGTTAAGCAGAGTAAAAGTGAAACTAATTCTTGAGTTTTTTAACATGGCCGTGTTTGCTCTGGTTCAACAAAAAGTTAGTGCTGAGATATTAACGGGTTTCACTACCAGAACCAGAAACAAAACAAGCCGTCTTAACACTTGAACCCATTTGGGGATTCCCCCCAAAAAACACAAAACACTGTACATTAGACTTACATCAGAGTGTAAATGTGTGTATTGTACTTTAAATAGTTTTGTGTAACTAGTACAATAAACTCAACTGTGTTGGACAAATACTAGCCTCATTTAGGCAACACAAGTTATTCTTTTCACTCAACATTTTATAAAGTTTTATGTTCCACATTTGAAGATAGGGCAGGTTTCATTTTCAGTTTTACAGCCACTAATCTTGTTATTTGGAGCAGCAGGTGTTTCTTTAGTGCCGCCGCTGCTGTTTGCGTTGTGAAAGAGGTGAACAGTCAGACACAAATGAAACAGCATGATGAATTGTGGTTAAAAGCACTGACTGTACCATTTTTTTTTTTTCCATATCCTACCTGCGTGGAAGTCAAAAGCAGGTTTTTGCACTTTTCACATTTATGTTTTCAGTTGCTGACTGTTGTGACCACACATTTCCCTTTTGAAAGTTGAGCAGGGGTAAAGAGCACCTTCAGGTGGCAGGATATTCTTCAAATACTTGTTTCTAAGAGTAGTGGACGAAGCCACCTGCGTGCGCAGCTGCACCGTATATCAGTCTGGTGCACCTTATTGTCAGCTGCTCTGTTTTAAAGACTTGGGCATTTAATTGATTTGACAAAAGCCTTTCAGCCTGAACTTTTGATACAGCGTTGAACTGGAAAACCCAAACAAGATTTTTGTATTCTTTTCATGAAATGAAGCATGTACCCTTTTGACATTTTATGAAGTAATTATTATCCCCAGTACTATAATTATTTTGCATGTACCTGTTTCTAATACCAGCATATAAAGAAAAATAGCTGCTTGTTTTTATTATTTATTAGATACTATCACAAAGCAGTTGAAACAACTTCCTACTGCTAGTGTTTTTAAAGCGTCACCTTCCTATTTTTACCGTCTGTCATGCTTTAACTTCCTTCTCTCTCTTTTCGCTGCGTTCAGTCGGTGTACCATGCTTTTTGTCAACACACAGACCTGCAGGCGTGCAACAAAGAAAGTCAGAGCAAAGTCAAAGGAAATGATTTGGGTTTGTTACACAATCCAGATAAAGACAAAAGGCTTCGAATGATCCCAGGCAAGAAGAGTTACTTATCATGAACATAAAGTAATAAATAAATCTGAAGATGTTTCCATTTAAAGCAAAGTTTTAGTAGATTAATTGCAAGCTTTTTGTTTTTTTCTTCTCGTTGCATCTGGTTGGATTGATCGTAAGGTCAAGTTTGGAAGTGAAAAGTCTGCAACAATTGGTAAATATAGAAAATATGAAAAAAGAAAATGAAATCTACACATTATCTTTACTTAATATTGGGTGTGAATGAACAACTAGTGACCCTTTTACCCTGTTGTATATCAGGAACTTGACCTTCTACGGTTTTAGGTAAAAAGTTCTGTCCGAACAAGTATGTCTGTTTTAATGTTTCTAAGCAAGTCACTGCTTAGGTTTCGGGTGAGTGAAAGAAAGAGCAAGCAGACGTGAGCCTCCTTTGCCGGGGTCCTTCTCTAATGAGGCTCCAGGGAGATAAATCCTTATGAGAACTGACAGGGCGCCACATTCCTGGGCCCCCAGTCCTTCCTCGCATGAGCTCTGCTTTCTAAGGCTACGTTCACACCGTAGGTAAAAGTGGCTCAAATGCATTCCCCCCCGTATGCGACCCATCTCTTATTTGTATTTATTTAAAAAAAAATTTATGACATTGAAGTAGGGGTATATGGATCGATCCAAATATTGATATTATCAGTACCAACACCATGCAGTTTAAAACTTGGAACTCCACAAGTCTTCAGCTACAGAATAACTTCCAGTTGCTTCATCTTTATTTTTTTAACTTTTTAGATTTGCCTCATCCTGGATGAATCTACACCTACAAATGATACTAGCGTTGATGTTGGATTGTGTCGATACCAGCGTGATGGGATCGATATTTGGATTTGTTTCTACTTTCAGTCCTTCGCTCCTCTTACAGAAATTCAATTCTGCACCAGAGCAGGATGGGAGGTCGGCAAGATCAAATGTAAACATTAACTGAAACAAGCATGGCAGATGATTTATTTGGCTCTGATTGCACAACAACTTCAGAATCGATACAGTATGCTAACATGTGCAGCATCCATTATTACTTCCGTAAACACGGCGTGCTGTGTGTGACATCACATCTTCCTCTGTTTGTGCAGGTTGCTTCAGGGCTGTAGACTGTTCATGCTGGTGGTCGCATTTAAATTATAATGTGAACGAGCGTGCAAAAAAATTGGATCTCAGCAAAAAAAAAAAATCAGAATTGGCATTAAGCCCTGCAGTGTGAATGTAGCCTAAGGCACTGCTTTATAAACTCCTCATGCTGTAGCCGAACTCAATCATTTTCCTCATTACAGTTCACTGCCCCCCCCCCTTTTTTTCCCACTTGAAACATCATCTTTTTTAGATATCATAATGATAGAGGTTTAATCTAAACTTTACAATGTGAATAATGAGAGAATATGTGACAATTTAACCAAGAACAAAAGTTAAAGATTAAAAAAAGAAATATTGAAACCTGTGTATACGAACTGAGAACCCCCCCAAAAGGATGTTTCTGGGAATATTTGCATGCACTGAATCTTTATCAGATTTTGCACAGATAAAATGAACTTTCGCAGAGTAATTCACATCTTGTGCTCAGTAATAGACACAGCAACACCTGCTATGTTGTCTCTCCCTAAGGAAAATACCAAATGTATGCACTAGATATTTGGATAAAAAGAAACAACTAAGCAGAGCTGCCTTTCTCCCACATCTGCTTGAAGACATTCAGATTCAAATAGTCTGTATTTGTAACCCGTAAGTGACGCTTCTTCCAGCTGTAGTAATTTAATCCCAGTATTATAATCATAATCCCAGACCCGTGTGCGTGGAGGACGGCAGTGATTCATCACCTCTGTTATTTTTTATGGCAGGCATTGAAATGGGCTTCACTGTAATTATTATTGTAGTTAAAACAAACTTTTTAAAAAAAAGTTTGCTTCAAATAGAGAAGAGACTCCTCTAATGTCTTTGGAAGAATAAGTCATTGCCTCCATGTTATGAGATTTTCTCCATCCTGTGACGTTATTGAATTGCCATTTCTGTGGCGTTTTTATGAGCCAGTAGGAACCAGTTTTAAATGTTTACCTCCTCGTTTGATGAGTCAGGTAATAAGTAGGCTACACTTTGTTAAACAAATGAAACCCATTAAAAATGCTGAGTGACTAGAAGATGAATGTTGGCTTTGACTAATTTGCCGAATGCTAAAATGCACCTAGTGAATCTTCCTTCACTCATTCCCCAGTTAATTTAGGGCACTTTTACAAAACATGTCAAGCAAGTAGACAACTTCTTGCTGTCTTGGTGTGATTTCTGACTGGACCAAGGCGGCGTAGAGGGTTGAAACCAACCCACTTCAATGTGCCTTTGTTCCACCAAGCGAGGTAGTAACAGAGCCGTGACAGTCGACATGTGAAAAGATAAGCCGGCTTTGCGGCTCAATAATGTGATGTAGTGACTTATAGTCTGTGGGATCACCTGGCTGCAGGATTAAAAAGTCCAAGCAAGAAGCTTAATAATGACACACACTAACGTTGCATTAGGGTAAGAAGTTGGTTAACTACAAAGAGAATCACTGAAGTGAGTTAATTTATGTTTTGAAAACGGCCTGACAGCGGTGTCTGCCACACATTTGATATGTAGAGCGCCACGTCAGCACAGCTGAGTTCTGCCACATCACTATTTTGGTTCCACCAAGCCCTTTTCATTTCTGAAAGCTCACGTCTTTGCGGGACGTGGGCGGCTCCATTAGTGGTTTATGAACAGTCAGAAGCACCCGGAAGACAGACTGACTTGTAGAATTGTTTTGTGAGATGCTTTTACAAACATTTCCTTAAGGCGTGTAAATGAAGTTGGCTGTTTAAGACAACTTCTACTGTGCCTAAAGCTTTTACTCTAATGCTTTAGTATCTTTTCAATTTTGGCGATGTTAGGCAAATGTTAATTAAGTATAAAAAGCAATTTAGCTAATCTGTTCTTCTGTCTGTACTGCGTTCTTCTTTTTCCATAATAGGTGTCAAATGCTTTAAATTAGTTATTTATGTATACACACACACATACACACTCCACCTAAGGTGGTGGAGAATGTCAGGACCAAGATACTGTTGGCCTTCCAGATCCAGTCTGACAAACAGGTGATGGCTAGCCAAACAGACATTATGGTGATAGATAAGATTCAGAAGAAAGCTGTGTTGATAGATGTAGCAGTCCCAAGTGACTGTAACATCAGAAAGAAGGAGCATGAGAAGCTCAAGAATTACCAAGGGCTGAAAGAGGAAATAGAGAAGCTGTAGAGAGTCAAGGCCTCAGTGGTACCAGAGGTCATCGGGGCACTCGGTGATGTGACCCCCCCAAACTGGAAGAGTGGCTCCAACAGATCCCAGGAACAACCTTAGAGATCTCTGTCCAGAACAGCAAGAGCAGTCCTAGAAACAGCGGTGATACTGAGGGGAACCCTGAAGCTCTGAGACCTCTGTTAGAGGACCTGAGCTGGAAGTGAAAGTGGAACCACTCATGTGGAACAAATAGGGCGAGATGGATTGTGTGTGTGTGTGTGTGTGTGTGTATAATGACACTGTTTAAACACAAATTTAACAACTCTAATCTTGTACCCATTTATAAAGTGTGGAAATTATAAATTTCTATCTGATAATCAGGCAGTTGGTATTTGATTAATCATTAAATTGAATGAAATACAGTATGTTTGCCTTTTGTTCATAAAACTGTTTGGACTGTTGCTATTTGCAGAATTGGCTCTTAAAATTGAGAACTTGACAGTACAAATGAAGTACTAAATTACCTGAATTATTAACTCAGTGGCTAATAGTGACTTTAGAGCTAAAAACCAGACAAAATTCAAGGAATTAGGCCAGACACAGTAATCTATAGTAAATACTGTAATCTGAGGTGTTCAGTAACTTACCCCAGTCTCATCGTAGCAAACTTATACCATTTGGGGATTCATATGAAGTAATACTCATACCTGATACATGATGTAGTGATCTAAACACAGAACTGATGTTCCAAATGCAGCCGCACGAGTTTAACTGTTCTGGGCTTCCTGCCAGTTTTGAACTTCCTCCACTAAAATACCCAGAACTCAATTTATTGTTTTAGTTAAAACTACGAAAGGCACATATTTGTGCTGCCTTATTTATTGTTATAGTTATTGCTAAAGCACCCATCTGTACAATGCTGAGTGTTGACTCATAGTTTGTTATGGCAAAATATTTATTTCTATTTTTCCTCTAACTGGAACAGATTTAACATTTAGTTCACTGAGTGCACGTTTAAACTGCTTTTGATTTAAAAAAAAAAGAAACCAAATACACATTATTGTACAAATGTTTTAAATCATCCATGTTGTCTTTGTTTTGCTTCCAAGAAGCATAATTTTCTTGTCATTTTAAAGGCTTTTTGAAGGACTTTCAAAGTTTAGTTGTTTTTTTTTCCTCGCTCATTTTCTGACTGCATGTTGTACATTTTATACATTTTAAAAAATTAGGAAAGTGGGCAAGTGGAGAACAAATAACATGAAACAAAAAATGGCAAGCCTCAAAATACCCATCTACAGCTGATGAACAGTATTTAAATGTCACGTTTGAGTTATCTGTGTTCTTTTTCAGATATTTAACAAAATAAATGAAACAAGTCTTTTGGTGATAAAGTGCACATAAATCCAACTTAAAATGAGCTCTTTGCTAAGTTGTCTGGTATGTGTTAGCGCAACGCCAACTCGCTGCTTGAGTTTCGGAGCCTTTTTATGCTCGGATGATTCATAGGTTAGTTAAGGGTCTTCGCAAACAAACAACGACCTAAAAAGAATTATCTGTAAATGTTCAAGCACGAGGTCTCAAAATGAAAAAATAACTTGAAGCTTTTGTGCGGCACTGTAAATAAAGTCCAAGTGATAATTAATTACTTTCAAACGAGGAGCTAAACTCCATGAATTTATTTATTTTTGTGAGTTTTCAAGTTGATGACATACCAGACCAAATAGAGCCTTGGTGTTGTGCTGTGGGGGATAAACATGGAAAATGTTTTTATCTGGGAAAGCATTTTTTTTTTTTAAAAAGAGGTTATTTGAGTACAGATCTGTAATTCTTAATCTGTGGAGTATCAGAGTTGGAGAGGAGCTGCTCTTTTAGTACCTGTTGTTCTAAGGCTTCACGCCTTTATAGATAGGGTTGCATTATGTCACAGCAGTCAAAAAAACAACGTAGACCCTATATCCGATGTGAAGGAATGATCAGCCCACTTTTTTTATTTATAAACTGTCAGTAAACAATGAGGCCCAGCCTTTCGGGGCATTTATTTTAGAGCTTGACTGTGAGGCTACCAAAGTCGTAGTAGACTGAGGTTTGATTTACCGTTTGTGTCAGAAGAACTAAACTGTTGTTTGAAGTGCTCCTCCTGCTCCTCTTGGCAGGCTGGAAACTGTCTGTGTGCTCTGCGCTAGTATTTCCACAGCCATTCCTAAAATGGAGTGGGCGGTAAGCGGATGAAATATTGGCTCGCACCGCCAAAGGCTGAGGCCCTCTACTCTGTGGAAAAGGCGAGAGCAAAATAGAACAGAGAAGGAGAGTAGAGCAAGGGAGGGAGGTGACTGAGTTCATTTGCTGTGTTGGCAGTGAGCCATCGACTTGCCTGTGGGTGTCTGTAGCAGTGCCAGCGCATGTGTTTAGCCTCTCGTCTGGAAGGCCCTGTTTGCCTGAAAGTTGATGTCAAATTTCTCTCATTGTGTTGGTCCTCTTATCTCGATTCAGGTGGTTTTGGCCTCCTGGATGCGTTTTTATTCATCTAAAGGGGAGCCGCTTTGGAACAGAGAGTCATTTAAAAAAAAAAAAAAAAAGAGGCTTCTGGAAGGAGTCACTTATTTCACACTGCTTCTAGTCTTCCTCCCTTTTCTTCTTTTTGTTGAGAATTAAAGCACACTGCATCAATTAAAGCATTTTTCTTATTTTATAAGCAGTAATTTCCACATCCTTTGGTGTTTTAAATTTAACTGTCCTGAAATGAGTGTCGACTCGTCTCAGGAAAACATTTGTGGCCACAGTTTAGACTACTGAACACAAAGACAGAAGTTCTGTTGGGTGTTAGACTTTGAGCAACGTTTTCCCATCTCGTAGCCTTCATGTTTACAGAGCTCCTCTGTCTCTTGAAGCCGGAGCCACGCTCAGCCTTTCATAATAGGGCCCTTTGCGTAACTGAAATCAAGTGACACTTTTGCGTTTGTGACAGTTGAGCAGGAAGGAAGAGTAGATCGTACCCTGCTCTGTACTTCAGGAAAACAAAGAAAAGAGCCAAAAACCTCAGTCAGATAGTGGAGAGCGGCACACTTTACCTTAAATTGTATATGCAGAGCCAGAACTGTGTGCACCTTCCCGTACAATCTGATCATGAGTTTGAAAAACTTCTTGTTTACTACAAGTTAAGTAGATTATTACTCAATGAGTCCCTGTTGGGAAACTTGAGTGACTGTGAAGGAACTATGATGAACTACAGTAGCTGATCTAGCACAAGTCCTAAAAACCTTATTTTACCCATTTTACATACAATCGAAATGGTTCTGTTGTTGCAAAACCCAAAACTAACTCTTAAAAAAAAACACAATAACTCTCCCAAAAGTAGAGATAAAAAAAATAAACCACACTGACACCCTATGATTTTTAATTACTATTAATAATTAAAAATAAACACATTGCTCACCTAACAGGTGTCCTCTTAACAAAAAAAGAAAATTCCCTTGTACCCGCTCTCTTTTTCCTGTTTTTTACGTGTGGAACCAGGGCAGAACAGCGTCCAGCGGGGTACCAACACAACCAGGTGTGCACATGCTTGATCCCTAAAGCCCGAGCCCATGGTTCATATGCTGAAGTTGAGAGCGATGCAAATAGACATGCACGTTATCAGTGGTTCTCGCAAAAACAGGAACACCTACACATGCAGGTGTGCGTAGCAGCCTGACGGCGCTGTGCGCACACCTGCCTGTCCTCCAGGAGAAATCTTGCAACGTTTTCCTGCATGAAGATAACACTGTCTTGAGAAATCCTTCCGATTCCAGCAGCTGTTCGCTTTTGAACAGAACATTGTTTAATGTTGCCATATTGAGCTACGCTGAGTTAAGGTTCATCAACTTAAAAAAAAAAAAAAAAAAAAAACTTGTTAGGGTTAAAGTTCCTGAAAATATGAGCACTACTTAGGGTCCATTTGGCCTAAAACTAATATTTTTATTTTTACAGCGGAATGGTGATATATAATATCTCAATTTTTGTATTTTTTCTCTCATTTCAATTTAACTGATTCAATATTGCACTCACCAGTGGCCAGAGGAAGTCTGTGACTAAAACACTGCATTCTCGGCTCACATAGTGTTGAAACATTTTTTCTCGTGGACATTCATACTCCCACAAGACTGTGTGGCATTAATTCCTGGGAAACCCCTCCCTCCTCGGGTTTCTTCCCGCCAGCTTCCCCACTCTTCAGTTCTAAAATTATTTATAAATCAGGTGCAGGCAGGTTTTGAACCACTTTTTTTTACGAAGTTCTTGAATTTTCTGGCAAACAGAAACAGATTTTGCTGTGTTTTTGTTCTAAATTTGTCAATATTTATGAAATTTAGGGGATTTTGCCATTTAATCCTAAAAATGTTATTAATCCATCGTAAGATAGGATAGTTTTTAGATAAAAAAAAATGTTAGCTCATAAAACAATGAATTTAGAAAAAACAGAAACAAAATTGGGGGGAAACCCAATTTCATAGACGCTGGGTTGGCACCAAACGTTCATCATTTGTAGATGGTAATCTAATGATGCCTTCCTGAACGTTTCATTAAAATCTGTCCTGCAGAGTCGACTCCAACCTAGTTGATGGCAAAGTTTGAAACAAAGCTCATGTGCATTCTGTTGCCGCTCATTAAATGTGTTGGGAATCAGTCTCAGCTGCTACCACACCACATTTTAAGTTAATATCTGTAAAAATGACTTTGGTTACAGCTATTTCTGTGTTGTTTTTTTTGGTTGTAGAAGAAACATCCAGTGATTACTTATTAAAGTTTGTCAGGGGGAGTTTCATGAGATGCTTTGTTAGCAGACAACCACGATCAAAAACAGTGTGACTTATGGTAGCGTCACACTGGGCACCATTGACTTCTAGCACGTTGCATTTTACTGAGTTAATCTGTTTCAGGTGTTCATTTGTCCGTCCTCTTGTTGCTGTGTCCCAGCATCAGAGTTGGACCTAATAATACGCTACGAAGAAGTACTCTGATTAGCTAAGGCACTTCTGCCAACATTTTCTGAGCAGGGCTACAAGTGATTCCTGTGTTAGATGATTAGTAATCTACTATTTGGTTGGCTCACTGGATATGATCCAGGGGTCCACCAGTTGATGGATCCCTGGTCTACAGTATAGGGGAAAAACTAAATAAAAGCTGATGATTATAGTCTCGCTTTCCTTATCTCCCTTCTTTTTCTTTGATTTTGAAATGTGTCAAATTCCAGCTGTCACCTGCCAAAAGATGTATTCTTAAATTCCATTTAAGGGTAATAGTGACTGATATAAATTATAGATGTATAATTCTTTATACAGTAAAAACATGAGTGTAAAGATTTTAGTTTTGTCTGAATGTTCGATGTTTTGTCTCTGTGTTCCATGTTACATTTTATAAAAATCTTGACTACTGTTTACTTTTTGCCGTTCAATAAATGACAGATGGCTTGTAAATGAAGCCAGTCTGATTTAGATTATGTAATTTGGAGTAAATTTCTAGTGGCAGATCGTTTGAGTCTACATCTCTTGCTGGCATCGAGCACTTCATGTTACCTCTAATAGCTCAAAGTATTTTTACCCAGTTGCCGGTTTGTTTGGCCGATATCTGTGTGCGAGTTCTCAGTTTGAGGACAGTGGGCTATTCAGTGAGCTGTGAAGTGGGGGGTTGAGTCAAGCAGGTGCAGAGACTCACTCCTATACTCGAAACTATGGAGGGGGAAGCAGCTGTGGCGGCAAGCAAAGGATTTTCTGATTTCCGGAGTGGACGGCCCCACACACATTCAAACCTCTAGGTACTCTGGAGGTGTTAGCCAGAAGTCATTAAACTGCTTCCTCACTTGCTGTTATTTATTGTTAAATTTAATCTATTCATTTTCAGACATGAAAGTGTCCAAAGCAATTTCACTGAGGTTAAGAAAGTTTAATTCCTACTTTTTTCTTTCTTTTTTTCTTCCACTCACAGGTTGAAGGCTAAAAGAAGCAGCCGATAATGTGCGGCGTATACATTGCAGCCACACCCTCTTCCTGCCTGTAGAGGAAGCGGCTGTGCCAGCATGTCCTCTCATCCCCAGTCTGTGCCGCCGGGCCGGAGAGCTTTGGATACACGGCACCTGCCAAACCCTGCCACCTTACCACTGCAGCTGCAGCGAACACACCCGGTAAGGAAACCTTTTGTTCCTCCGTATATCTCCTTCGATATCTAGAAAACAAGTAGCTCCTAAACCTGGAGAAAGCCTTAAACCTAGACCTCCTTCTCTCCCTCTTACTGACGTTCAGTCACCAGAAGCCTCCCTGGGTTATAAACTGTTTCACTGGAGCAGGTTCCTCATTAGATGTTTGAGTTTAAAGTTCAAGCTGCTGTTGTGGAGTCACATTAAGGCCTTCCTCATTATTTCCACCAACATTTCCTAATTATCAAGATTATGTCCTTCCACTCACCAGGGACAAGTCTGCCTACGCTTCAGAGAAGAGGCCTTTTGCTGAATTAGGTTGCTTTCAGTGACCCTCAGTGATCCCACGGATCTCCACAACTGCACCCATTGTTAATCTTACTACTCCCAACTTGTCATCACAGTCAGAAGATAAGGGTTGGTGGACTGTGCTGCGCACTTATAGATGGGCAGAGGTGAAAGTTTACAGTGACTGCACGTGTTAACCCATTTTTCTAAAGCAAAAGTGGAAATAGGGGAGATGAAAGCTGGAGAGAGGTGACTGAAAATTAAATGGCAAATGAGAAGGGAAACTAAGAAAATAGAGTTTCTATATTTATTTCCCCCCCAAAAAACTATTCTACTTTTGTGATTCTGATATGGTTACATTTGCTGTTTTTTTGTGTTCCAGGAAGTGGGATTGGTTGACTACCACTCACATCATGCCAGGGACTACGGCTCTCACCTAGCCCAGCCCCATCGCCGTCGACCGTCCTTACTTTCAGAGTTCCAGCCTGGAAATGAAAGGTAGGAGCTCTGTGTTCATATTTGGGCTCATTTCGTCAGTCCATTGTTTTAAAAAGCACCATTGTTCTGTAGCATGTATATATTTTATAACTTTGCCACTGTTGTGCTTTTGTTGTATCGTTGCTAGAGTTTGCAGTTAAAACCTTTTTTAAATCATATTTTCTTGCATATTACTACACAGTGTGGTATGTATGCAGTTTTTATTAAAAGAAAGGTGAGCATTTACTAAAGGTGTCGTTGGAAATTGACCTGCTGTTGCTAAGGTTTTGTGGTCTGCTAATATTGCTCCATTACATTAGTTAGTGTTTTGTTTATGTGCTGCTGAGGGTCAGAGCGTCCCTCAGAAAGGTTCATACAGTCTGCATTTTTACACTACTAAAGCGTGTGTCTCTGAACCTTCTCTTGTAGTAATCCTTATGTAACTGACAGCTCTGAGCCATTCCTCTATAACATTGTGTTAAATGGTTCTGTATGGCTGAGGAGCCCAAGGAGTTTTTCCATCTAAAATAAACCAACAGTAAACATTGTATGAATAATACTTTGTTTCTGGAGTCTTGTATCTACCAGTATTCTGTGTTATCTATGTAGAGAGATGTTTTTGAGGATGAGACTCGACGGGTACTTATGAATGATTCATGCAGGCAACATGAATTTTGCACGATGCACAGAAAATAAGTCACAGAAATGCTTTTCTCCTCCGATGATTGTTATAACAGATATTCTTGCTTATGTTGAAACATGCCAGCAGCACTAAAATTTAAACAGGTCGCGCTCCAAGTGATTGTGCAGCATTCGTCCCATTCATTGTGTGCCAAGTGTAGAGTAGTGGCTGCCTTGCAGGACTGAATTATGTTGGATTGTGCAATGCACTGGAGATAAAACAGCAGACAGCAGATGGTTGAGTGACTCTGTAGCAATGTGGGACTGTTGCGTGTTGTCTTTAAGCATCAGTCAGATAGGATTATTGTCTACATTTTAATACACAGAGCTGCGCAATGGCCATGTTTAATGGTTATTAGCCTAGCCCCCAGCTTGTAAACACTGGGTCATGGCTTGACACAGAAATAAACACTCCATACTTCAAATGCTGCCCACCAGCTCCTGATTTACTGACACACTTCATTCAATCGCTTGTGCTTTGGCAGTCTGTCAGAGATGACTCACACCATTTTTTTCTGCAGGACAGACGCCTCTTGTAGCTTCTCCAGCAGAGCAGTAAATCTGCTTTTCTATACATAAAAGATAAGTCATATCAAAGATGAAGACTGCAGTTAGCCCAGGTTTCTTTGTGGAGGCTGTGAAATAAACCCCCGGCAGTCGCTGAGGCTGAGGAGGCTTTCAGGCCTGCAGAATTCCTTTACAGGACTCAGTGTTCAAACTAAAGGCTGCATTCTGTGTTTTCATTCAGTCTGAATGGTGTAATTCTGGCCTTGGCAGTCCTTCTTTCTCATCTCTGGTCATACGTGCGCTTGTGTTTTCGTTAGTTGCAATAATTCCGCTCTCAGTGTCTCTTTTTGTAGCAATCTCAGGGTTGCTTTTGCAAAACTGTACATTTCTTTTAGGATTGCATTACCAGTCTGTTCGCAAGGCTCGTCTTCTTCACTAACTGTCTTCACCGACGACAAACTAGAAAAAAAAAAACAATTTTCTCATGCTGTAACACCTTAGTTATACATCAAACCACAGCAGCATAATTACTACTGTGCTCCTCGTTTATTTCATTCTTATCTTTACTTCAGGCTATAGTCGCTCCACCTCTTCACATTTGTCTGAAATCAATTCCCTTTTATAGCGGGCATTAAAAGGCAGAAAAGCTACTTAACATTTTTTTATTACTTTCTGTGGCAAAGTGTAAACACATCTGATACAATCCATCTGACACATGAAATTTATTTAGCCACAATTATTGCTACTGAAAACAAAGTAATGCAAGTTTAGTCATTTTTTAAAAATAGTTTTATCAGCATAAAACTGTTATTTAATAATGGCTTTTTTATTTTTTTCCATTTTAAAAACCTGTGATACCTTTTTTAGTTATTTAAAAGTTAATACATAACAATAACTTGCTTTATTTGTTGTTCCCACCTCATATATTCCACAATTAAACTAATATAATTGATTTAATTTATACCAGTACGCTGCATTTCTGTCCATACTGGACTACATTTCTGTAAAAATTCCTTTCTCCTGTTGTTTTGGCTATTGGGGTGATGTGGTTTTTGTGCACAAACATGAAAAGAAAAGACAAGTTTTTTTTTTGGAGGCCTTCTCTTCTTGTCATTCTGTGTACTTTCTTGCTTTCATTCATTCCAGCTGTGTTAAACGTAGCCAAGAGAGAGATCTGCCTGTCAACCGTGCCTGTCTCATGCACAGCTGCATAAGCGCTCCTTCAGGGAACAACCAGATTAGCCTCCACACAAACTCTGCTGTGCCTTCGCAATAACAGGCCGCTATTTGCACGCATGATCTCTGTTCTTGTCGGAATGAGGCCCAAGCCAGTAAGAACGTAATGGAGCTCTAGAGGGAAGTTGTGATCAGTTGCCCCCTTTGCTCTCCCTCCACAAACTTTGCATCCCCCACCACCACCACCACCTCCACACACGTCTTTGTCTCATCCTCCAGACAAATCCTCCCCAGGGGCCAGATTATTTTGCATGCTCACAGGAGGCAGAGGGGAAAAAGATATGAGGGGATGCGAACGAGAAAGAGAGAGGGGGGGTGGGCTTGAGCTTCATGGTGTGATTATGTAAGTGCCAAACCTCTGTGGAAATGAGGAAGTATTCTGCTGAATGAGTGGGAAAAATGTCGGAGCAGGGGGAGTAGTTGCACACCTTGTTTGTAACAAATGTGCCCCAGTTTTTCATTATTAATTTGTATTTTTAGGTACTATTCAGTGAAACCCACAAATAACTACACAATCCATTCTCCCCGAACACGCCGTGCTCCTTAAATAAACCGACTTAGATTTCCTATATAAATGTATTATCTAGTTGGTGGATGGGGTTTGTTGTTAAACAAACTCTTCAACACTTCACTCGACAAAGTTTAACTCCCCGCGTTTTGCACACAGAGAAACCACACGCTATGTGATTGTGGGACCGGACCTGTAATTATGGTTGTGTTTTCCCTCTTCATTTTTTTTTTTTTAAAAGCCACTTCCATTTTGACACTGGCAGCATAGTCACTGGCTTTCTGGCATCTGCTTCTGGGGTAGACCTGGAAAAAATATTCCCCCTTCAGAAGAACAGAAAACCCTTAACAAGTGGGTTAATAAAATTTTCCGCATCAAAGCTTCTAGTCAATAAACATTAGGAAGCTGTCATTTTACTACTTGCTAAGAGCCGGGTTGTTACTGCTCTGCTGAGGTTTGATGCTGGCTATTTTTCTTTAGTGTGCTATTAAGTGTAATGAATGTAATAAGCCTAATTTGAAACTTGCACTGTAAATGCAGGAGATCAGGACTAGATTACATTACGTTGTGGAGAATTCCCCTTGAGTAGAGTTTTTTTTCCCCCTTTCTTTTAAAGCTACTGAACTAATGTTAAGAACCCACAGCTACAGAAAAGACCTTTGCTGTATCTCCTAGTGTTTTGTGTTGGGCAAAAAAATAGTGTCATTTGGACAAAAAGCAGACATAACAGATAAAAGATGAAGCAAACTAAAGTCTGCAACAAGTCAGTTAATTTTTGTTTATCTTTTTGTATCCAACACAATTTTAATGCAATGCGGTTTCAATGCAGTTTTTTTTTTAAAATCTGTTTGGACTTTTTAAAAATCCTGTATTTTAAACTAGCACATTTCCTTATACATTTATGTTTTTATTAACTAGTTTGGCTGTGTGCACTGAAGACCGTAGGTTGTATAGTTGAGCATTTAGGTGTCTGTGCCAGTATGGTAAAACAGACCAAAAACAGATGGTTGTCAGAAGTAAACCTGTGCCCCTTCAAATCCTCAGGTTGCTCTTCTGTGTCAGCTCGGTGTATCAGGCCTTTTGGAGTGTTGTAGTTGTGTAGTCTCACAGAATAAAATTTCTGTTTACTACTACTTTCAGAATCTGTTCAGCTCTGTTGTGCACATTTAGCTGATTAAGACAAATACTGGTTAATTTCCCCCTTTAAATCTTGTTGAAACTTGACGAATGTGACTATAGATATTGATGCTACCGCAATAAACATGGAGTGATCATCATCACAGAAGAAAGCTTGTCTTTATAACATAAAGAGCCCAATATCTTATGTTCCATTTAGCAATATAAGTTATTGGTAAACGCTCTCTGTTAATGCTACGCAAGTTTTTCAGCAGCATTTTATACTCTTCTCTTATAACTGTCCCGTTTTTCCTCCCTCTCACAGAGGACAGGAGCAGCACATCCGCTATGAGCACCTCTACCTGCCAGAGCCTCCCGGCCAATCAGAGGTGGACTACACAGAGATCAAGCGCCCTCGTATGGAGATGGGACCGGAGTCTCTGGTGAGGCCTTTATCCCACCGGCAGCCATTATCTTTGGGAGGGGCTGAGGATATGGCAAAGGTCAGTAGTGTATTAAGTATGGCACATCTTATCTATGATCTGAGTTTCTACAGTTAAATGTGTTTTGCATCAAGATTGCAATCAGATAAAGTAATTCTTATATTACCACGAATAACTGTCAAACAAAAGCTGTATAAATTCGTAGTGTAAGCTGGATTTGTCCACACTTTCAAAGCAGAGAGCCATCTTTACTGCAGTCTTTTGAAGTTACTGTTTAATAAATGTTTAATAAGACAATTATTTTTGGAAACTGTTGGATTTACAAGAACACTCTTAGAAATAAGTTGGATACTTTAGTTTTTTCCCCTCCCTAGAAATACGGTATAATAATCTAATTTTCTTAAATGTTGTTATTTAGCTAATTCTTCCAGCTTTTTTAAGAAGCCTAATGGATTTTATTAGACACACCACAGCAGGGGTTGCAGAAGAGGATTCTGCTCTAAAGTTAAGCCGGATCTCTGTGAGCACGAGTGAGAAAAGTAAGGGAGTTGTGAAACATCAATTAATAATAGAGCTGACCTAGATTTCAAAAAGACTGAGGGTGAAACTGCAGATCAAAATGACTTTGTTGCAGCATAGAGCTGCTGTTAAGGAGGTGTTCCTAACATAACAGAGCTCCTCTAACTGCCAGGGGACACAGACAGCCAAAGAATAGTAAATAGATACTCTAATAACAGGGGTAAATAGGAAAAAGTCTGAAGCTAGCAAAATATTCAGGAATGCCACTCGTTCCCCTTAAAGCAGCAAGAGCTGGAAACCTATTGTATGAGTAAAGTCGAATCTAATCACTGCATGGAGCAAGAGCACCATATGTAATGTATTCTTTATTGATGCAACATAAAATGAGTCAAAGGGCAAGTGTAGAGAGACACAGATAATATGGAAAAGGGAAAGGGAGGACATGGAAACTAGAGGCTTGCAGGAAAAAAAAAAGGGAGTGAGCCGGTAGTATCAGACAAAGCTGATGCCTGTAGCATGACTCATAGGTACCGGGAAACAGACGGCCTAAAGCAGCAGATTTGTTGCAGCACACCACTTTACAGTAAACTGAATGTGTAGGCTGGGGTGAATCGGTACAAAACACGTTTTAAACCCAATTA
The DNA here is from genome assembly GCF_001649575.2 of Kryptolebias marmoratus. Taxonomy (NCBI): domain Eukaryota; kingdom Metazoa; phylum Chordata; class Actinopteri; order Cyprinodontiformes; family Rivulidae; genus Kryptolebias; species Kryptolebias marmoratus. The sequence continues at coordinate 11,476,472 of NC_051430.1, read as the reverse complement.
AATTACTGGATACCTTTTTTTTTTAAAACAGTGTTGTACCAAAATTTACCAAAATCAAAATCACTCAAACAAGAGCTGATGGTTTATTTTCAAAAACCTAGCTTCAGCTCAAGCCTGTTGATATACTAAAATGTTAAACTTGAGAAAGATATGGTCAAAGAGTTTTTGTGATTTTGTTATCAGACACTTGTAAATCCTTTACAATGAACAAGTTGATTGTGGTGAAAGTAAAATGTGACGTCAACTCAACAGAGTTTCTGTTGAGTTGAGCTACGCTCACTCCAGTTCCCCTTTTCAACAGTAGGCATTATTATGAGAAATATTACTGCACCACAGCAGTAATGCCACCAGGAGTTGTACCAGAAGACCATTGTTCACACAGAAATATACTGAACAAACGCAGCACTTTTTTTGCTCCCATTTTTCATGAGCTGAACTCAAAGAGACTAAGACTTTCTTTCTGTACACAATAGGCCCCTTTTCTCTCAAATATTGCTCACAGATTTGTGTAAACCTGTGTTAGTGAGCACTTCTCCTTTGCTGAGATAACCCATCCACCTCACAGGTGTGGCATATCAAGATGCTGATTAGACAGCAGGATTACTGCACAGGTGTGCTTTAGGCTGGCCACCTTAAAATGTGCTGTTTTATCACACAGCACAATGCCACAGATGTGGCAAGTTTTGAGGGAGCGTGTAATTGGCGTGCTGACTGCAGGAATGTCCACCAGAGCTGTATAGTGATATATAGTATTTAAAAGAATTAGATGTGCCTATTCTTCTATACAGAAGTAAATTATTATTTTCAAAAGCTATGGAACTCCTGTTTATGCAGAAAGTTCCGAATAGCAGCAGCATCTAAAGGAAACATTAATTCAGAGTAAAATATAGTTTTGTATTTTGGAAAGATTGTAAGAGTAATACTCAGGGTCCAAATTAAAGCAACCATGAAGGAAGAAAATGACTGTTTTCAATAGACTGCTGTCTGGAAATCATGCAGCTGTGAAGCCAAAACGTTAAAAACTTGAATCAAACTTAGGTCCAAACGACAAGTGTTCAAAGTGGGCCAATGGTTGGAGGATAAGTCAGCTGTTAGCTACACCTGATCACCTCATCATAGTCGAGGTACCGCTTTACCTTGGAAGATCAGAGGACAGTGTAGAAAACAAGATTGACAGATTGTGGCATTGAGAACACGTGTTGCTAGACTGTGGATCATTTTGACCATTATTATTTATCTTCTGGTTATAAAAGGGGATTCTGCAGGCAAGCTGTCACGACTTTGCTCAGGTGTAAACTCAGCAACAACAAAGCTGATATATAAATAAAACAAACAAACAAAAAAAGTAGTTTTGTCCTCGGAGACATCGCGGTTCTGCCAAACTAAGGCGAGAAGTGCTTTGATTTACACTCAAAGATGTCAAATTAGACTAAGTCAAAACATCCTAGAAGCAACTTTCCTATTTTGAGGGTTTTATGTGGATATTTTTTTGTGAGTCACCACTTTTGGCAGCCTTAGGCTGCTTCATGTAGGACAACCCCTTGATATCCTCCAGCACTGACATTTTCAATCACAGCACGTCTACGAGGCTGTAACGCTGCCTGCCTAGTCCAGATTAGCCCACTTACATAACCTTCATTTCAGACATTTAAAAATAACACAGAACAAAACACAAGCTGGAACACACACTCACACAGTTATTTATGGAGGTTTGGCTCTTGAATTGTTCTGTATATTCAGAATATCCTACAATATGTTCTGAATATATAGAGCTGTTCTAGAGCCATAAATGTATATGTCATAGCTCCTACGTCATCAGGAGCAAAGGATTTCTGCCCCTGCAAATTGTGGTAGTTACGTATATGTGCAATTAGTGTTAAAAATGCTTGTTAGTGGTTCTTTACTACTCTGTTCAGTCCAGCTTTATCATCTGCACCCAGTTTAGTACATTATTAAAACCCTGTTTACCCAATCCTGCTTTTAAGTGAAACTGGAACATTTTTGTTGCGATTCTTGTACACAACAACAGTGATCGGATTCTCTGACACGAAAACTTATTGAACCCAGGTGTCAAAGTCGAAGTTTTTAAATAAATTTCACATGCCCACTACGGACCATACAAACGGTACGTAGCAAAGTACTGTTTGTGCTACTCACCGTTTTCACCCAACCTCTCTGACAGTCCGAACGAAGGTACATGTATTCACCATTTTGGAAGGAACTGTCTTCATGCTGGACAGACCAAACTGTCTGTGCGTGTCATTGAAATACAAAAATCACAGTGCCAGCTAGTGCCCTGGCATGGAAACTACAGCAGATTCAACAGGCGCACGATTATATTATTCTGCTGTGAACAAAGCGATAAGAAGTTAACACCGAAAGTGGCAACAATTTTTATTAAAGTGTAAAAAGTTAAAAGGAAATATTCTCACAATCTATTTTATTAGGAGAAAATTAAATCGCACAGTAGAACAGTTTCAACACGCACAGTTTACTCAAATGCTAAGCTGTGATTTCAACTGGTTACTTCCCACTATTACTTGGCTTAGTTGACCAACACATCACCTCCTTTTGACTGCCAGAAGACATGCTCTGAAATAAATTTTAAACACGTAGGAATTCCTCCTGAGTAATCTTTGTTTGCCTAAAAACAAACAAACAAAATAGTATTTAATCTTTGAATCTGTTAAGCAGAGCAGATTTCAGTGCTGGTGTGTGGCAGGCCGGCAGAGCATGCTGTGACCTCATAACCATTATTGTTGTCCAGTGACACGAAGGCATTTCATTGGCTGTCATTAACTATTATCCATTCTACCCTCGGAGATGAGATGCAAAGGCTGCTTGAGGATTTTTTTGCTTTTTCTGGAAAAACACACACATTACAATCACATGTAGACAGTGATGCTTTCATCAAGCCAGGAGAAACAGAAACTTGCAAGTGTATTCCTCCAAGATGATATTAAAAGGCTCTATGTTTGAAAAAAACATGCTGATTTACCTTTTTTCTGTACGATTTTTATACCTAAGATTCATTCGTTCTTCTTCATTCTTCATCGTCTGTCCTTCATTGAGTTGGACTATAAAAGGGATTTTAACCATGACTTAAAAAAATTTGATTTAACCACGTCTGCTTTGTCTCTGTTGGGTTTCTGCAGGAGCGTGGAAGTGCCATCGGGAAGCTGGAGCCCATCTCTCCTGTGAGTCCGGTCCATATGGACACCGATTTGGATTTGGTTCCAGCTGGCTTCTCCAAAGAGGAGCTGGTCCAGAATATGGAGCGCGTCGACAGGGAGATCAGCATGGTGGAGCAGCAGATCAGCAAACTTCGCAAAAAACAGGTTTGGACGAAACAATAACTGAACATCCTTAATCAAAAGATATAATTGTATTTTAAATGATTGTGAATACTCGTAAATGTGACACAAAACTCAACTTTTCATGTTTGTAGTTCATCACAAGGTTTTTTTTTTATTGAGCAGAAACCTTTATGGGTATTTTACACCTTTTGACCAGGTTTAAGAAAGGAACACGTAGTTATTTTCATGCTTGATGAAGCTTGTACAGGCATCTTTGTAGAATGTGTTTTTTTTTTGTGTTACTTTCCCTGGCAGCCATAAGTTGGCGTGAGATCAAAGAACATCTTAAATAGACTGTTGCTTCTTTATAATCTCTGCGTTCAGGTTTGTAGCCATTTGTTGCTCAGTGTGCAATAATTATGTACATTTACTATTTCTTTTCTCTACACTTCGGCCTTTTTTTTTTTTAGTAGAGAAGTCAGTTAAAAATATATGAGGCTATAAATAACAGCTTCCCTGAGGGAGCAGAATTATGGTGGAGGTTTGTTACTGCAAAACCACTCATCTCGCTGCCAGTTCTGCCACAGCCGACTGCATACCATGTTTACTGAAGCCAGTGTTCGGACAAGATTGCTCTCATATATGCAAACTACTTGTTCATCAATCGACTGCCCGTTACGCTCTTTAGCAAAACATCAAAAGCAGCTTGAAGTACGACAAAGAGACGCATCTATGTCCGATTCAAGTTACAGCTATCAAAGTCTCCTTCTTATAACAGCCTGTTTTATTCTTGTTTATGTTTTTTGAAAGACATATGAGCAACTGTCATCAAAGCATCGGTTGATAATGATTCTTCAAATGTGCAGAGTACTACTTAAGAAAGATGAAGTCAGACAGCTTTTATGTTATATGTAGATTATTGAAGAGAACCATCTTGTAAACGTGCAGGATGAGGCTTTACAACCAATTTCTATGCACTTTAAAGATAAATGAGGGGGGGAAAAAAAGCAAACCCCGAGGAAAATGTTGCACAAGCTGTGGGGGGAAAATGGACAAAACAAAGCTGAGCAAGGAGCCGCGTCATTCAGCTAAGTGAGTTAGCTGTTCCAGCTCTCCCAGGTTTCTCAGCCACGAGGCTGCAGCTCGGCCTCAGGCAGCCATCTGCAGAGCGGCTGCAAGCTGCAGCACTGCTCCGCTGAGTGGTGCCTCTTTTTATTATTGTTGAAGGCAATAAAAAAAAGGTAAGCGCTTTGCTCTTCTGGTACTAAACGGTTAAGGATGATCTTATAAAACTTACGCACCTCTGTCGTTTTTTATGGCGCCTCTTGTTAGTCCCACTGTTAGTCGTGGAATTGGAAGTAAAACGAATGAATATCACTTAAATTAAAGGCTGCTGGTATTAATCTTTGCAACCCACTAAAGATAAACAAATTGTGCCCATTAAATTGGACAAGGAATCAAGTGTATTGATATTTAAATGTATCTGTTTTACACAATGAAAAGTCAGAAAGCGAAGCCTGAAGGCATGTTAAAGCCGGGAGACCTGAATGAGCAGAAAGAGGAATTTAGTCACAAATTTAAAGCTTTGATAACTCGAGTGGACATTCTGGCTGTGAACAGGTTCATGCACTTTTTAGATTTGTTTTTTCCTGTTTATGCAAAATGGAATATTATCAAGATCTGCCCTAATTTGTTTTTGTTTTTCCCTGAGGTCCTGTTCTGATCCAGTTTAAAAAAACAAAAACAAACCCTTTCATTCATAAAGTATCCTAGCATCAGTGTCATACCACCTTTAAATCCAGAAACCAGTTTTTGTTTTTTTTGCTAGCAGAGGAAAATTGGTTCAAAACTGATGGGTGTCTTGAAACTTTACTGATCTTCAGGAATAAATCAAGATCCCTTTCTCAGCCTTCCTTAATGTATTCCATATTTTTATATATATTTTTACAGTCCAGCCCCTGTCAAGCATTAAAACATCTGGACTAATTAAATGCAATGATAAAACATTTTTTTAAAGACTTCTGGCAGAGTAAGTGGATGGGCAGGACTTGGAGTTTAAGTTACAGCCAGTGTCAGCCAAGTTCAGGGTGGCTGGTTTATTTTATTTTACTCCGAGGTGGGTTTTGAAAGGGATGGTTGGGGGGGGGGTCGGTCGTCGTCTTGCATAGGAATGTCTATGTTTGCCCGACCACATGCTTATCCTGGGCTATCGTGGCACAAGATAATCCATCCTGCTCTGCTCTTTTGTGGGTCCTCCTGAGGCCACTTTTCCTCCTTCCTGAACCCCGTCAGGAGACGAGCGGGAGGGGGCACAGGGCGGACTTAAATAGAGATCAGCTGTTTGTGCGGCACTCTGTCCACACTTGCCCTCAGCATCCAAAAACTTCCAGCTGAATAAACTCCACTTCTGTCTCCATCTTACAGCTTACACAACATATCCAAACATTTTCAGAAAAATTTTTTTTGAGAGGTTGCAAGTTTTTCTTTTCTTTTATGTGACCTTTTTATATTCACGCTCACCATTTGTCTTTTAAACCCATTAGTCGCTAACAAAGTTTTTAACTTTTGTGTTACAGCAACAGCTGGAAGAAGAAGCTGCGAAGCCCCATGAGCCCGAGAGGCCCATTTCACCACCACCCAGTGAGGCTAAACACCGCAGCCTGGTGCAGATCATCTACGACGAGAACCGGGTCAGTGGAAGACACACGCTCAGTCTGTGGCACACCCCTTTCACCCAAATACCCTACATTTAAATTTGGTTATGTAACAAATTAACAAATTCACCGCCACAGTTTCAAATTCTCTGACTATACGGCAAGTAGAGACCAATGACAGGTAGGTCTTTATTCTTTAAGATGCTTGAAAAAAAGAGCAAATCTGAAAGTTTAATGTAGGTTGCTCTGTTGATGCTGTGATTATAACTACTTTGACTTTGTTTAATTTGAGCTTCTCATTTAAATTCACACAAAACCATTAAAAGCAAAAGCCGCGTGTCACAATTTGCTCATGTCATACCAAAGCATTCAACTTTTTATCGTCAGGCAGGGTAGAAATTTAATCGAAAAGCAAATTTTTACTAAAGGTCGCCATAGCAGGCACGATGAATCTCACATGTAGCCTCTCAGAAATGTGAACACACAAAAAGAGGACTCGCCTATACGTTGAGTAACTCTAATCTTTTTTCCAAATATTGCATTGATCATCTTATTATAAAGAGATAAACAGAACACCTCTGAAGAACATAAAGACATCAAAAGTTATTTGTCCTGCTTTAGTAACTATAGACGTTAAAGATGAGTGCAGAAAAAAACTTTATTAGGGTACATAGGAGTGATTCTCAGTGCTCTTAGTCCCCCTAGTGGTTAGAAGCACAGGCCTCCTTTTTTTTGGAATTGACATTTCAAACTTGGAATACCTCTCTTACTGTGAAACTGTTTGTGAAACATAAGTGATATTAAAACTTCATTTTATGCAGAAAAGAAGAAACCTGAACAGTGACAAACACACATTCAGTATGATCAAGTTTCATTTAATACAAAGGCAGAGTTTAAAGAATCACGACGGTCACTCAGACATGGTTAGAAACTGCTGGATAGCCACCAAATTTAGTCAGAAACCTTTTTAAATCGAGCAGAACACGACTCTTACTGTCACGCCTGGCGTAATCACAGCTCTTCTGTCGACCAGAGGGACACTGCAGATGGTACGAGTTAAAGAGTGACTCAGAAGTCTGTAGTCTAACCTCTGTAACACTTTCCTCTGACTTACTTAAACACTTTGGCCTACTGCCATCCTGCCTCGCTCTGGTTGTCTCTCAAGCTGCTTCTCTTTTTCGTCACACACTCCGGTTTACTCAATCACTCATTTTCTCACCAACCGTTTTAACGTTTCGATTATGGATTTTTTTTTTTATCGTTGACACAAGTAATCTGATGTACACTGCTGTCCAGAATTCCACTTGTTCTTTTCAAGATACGTGTAGTGTAGTTCATTCATATGTTGTTGTCGATGTGTTTATGTCTGTGGCTATAATTCCCTCCGCCTCAGCCCTCCTTTTTAAGCTGATGTCTCTACACTGTCATCTGTCCCCTGTGGGCTCAGAGTCACAGGGGACAGACAGGGCCACGGCCACATTTATAGTGACATCCCATCGAAAAGCCCCAGAGACGCCTCGGCTCACGTTCGCCCCTCTCATATTTGGGACGCGGTTGTCTCAGACATAAACACAAGAAGAGACAACCTTTTAGAGAACGCGTCATGATAATTCAGAGTTAAAATGACACTGCATTTTATTTTTTATTTTCCCCCCCCTTTGGCTTCTGTTTCTTTTTCCTGTTTTCTTCTTCTCCCCTCTGGTGATAATTTTATGATTGTTGTCTCAAAGGCAACTACAGTGCAATTTTCACAAGTTTGGTTTGAATTTTCTTTATTATATCTGGCAGTAAACCTGCCGAAGTGAATATTTTGACTCCAACATGATGAGGAACAGAAATGCCACTGCCACAGTAGTAAGTTTGTGTGCTACCACAGGGGTGGCATGATTGAAATATCATAGTCAGCCCCTCTCCTCGGGTCTTATTGATGATATCCGTACCTTCAACCGTTTAATTAATCACACTTTTAGGTAAAGATACACTCACGTGTCACCTCCTCTTTATTTCTGAATCTGTCATTTTGAGTGTTTCTTTCAAAGACGTATTGCCAGAGTTTTGAGGTCAGCACCATGCATTTTTATTTATTTATTTATTTTTCCAAATTAGCTTTCAAAGCATCACAACTAGGAAATGAAGCGAGGTCCCCGAGGCTCCCGGCTCTCAGAGGATGAAAGTCTGCTTTTAATAATTGCTGCTCATTAAGTGCCTCTGTAGTGAGCGTGCTCTCTTAGGCAATATTCTGCAGCCTGTTACACCTACTCACTGATGAGGAAGCAACACGGAGCTGTATTTGCATTTATGCATGTTGAGCATGAGCAAATGTAAAGCATCCATCCTTTCTTTTCCCTTCAGTTTTAAGTGAAAATGCACAAGGAACTTTTTAAAAAGTTCTCTCTTTTTTTTGGGCTTTTCCTTACGGGTTATCAAGCTGTAGGTTTATACCCAGCTATATAAACTGTTTCTCTTTTTGCTTGGAGGAGTATGGATAAGAAAACAGCATTACACAGTGGGTGATGAATAAAAGAGGCTGACACACAAACATTCACAGCCGGGCTCCGTCTCTGTTATCACCTTTATGATTTCACTACATACGCCGAGTTTATCATTCTGGGCTGGTTTCCACTAACTACTGAGGGAAAAATGAACTAAAAAGGAAATTGACCGGAGATGCGGTGCGTCACCAAGCAGGATCTGTTTGATATATGAAACTGGGAGAGTTTGTAGCGGAGTGAAGAAAGGAATACTTTGATAATATTCCGAGGAATAGTCTGGGAAGCTGCTTACATATTTGTGTGGTGGAGCTAAATATCAGCATTTGTGGTCCCAAGGCAAAGACAGGACTCAATGCTCAAACATCTCTCTATTCCTGCTTCATACCTGCTTCTTCCTCGACTCCCACCTGCTTTTCTGCCTGCCTACACTTTCTCTCTAACGTCTCTCTGCTAAGGGGTGGTGATAATCTTTCATTTTTTTTCCCTTTCTGGGTAGAAAGCAGAGGGAGCTCAGGCAAGGTGCTATGGCCCAGCTTGAATTAAAAGCTCTAATAATAGTCAGTACATCCATCCCTTCATCCATCCATGCATGCATCTAGCCGTCCACCTATCCAGCAAAGCTGTGGTGTAGCCCTGGTGATCAAGTGAGCGTGTTCGCCGCGTTGCCGTGGTGATGGCAGCGGTGCAGGCAGGCGGCCAATGTACTACTTGTGTTTGTCTTCTCTCACCAGAAAAAGGCAGAAGAGGCTCATAGGATACTGGAGGGACTGGGACCCAGGGTAGAACTGGTGAGTGGAGGCTTGGCTTTCATTTGTGAGTCTGTGTTTGTCTGGTGAATGTTGTTTCATCTTTCAGTTTTCAAGCATCTATCAGTGAATTTGTTTCCACTAAAAACAGAAAAAAAGAGGCTAAGAAAACTGCTTAAGGTTGATTTCATTTTTAATTTGGATAGAATTAAATTCAACTTATTGACTTTTGTGAAACAATATAAAAGATTTTCCCAATGCTGGTATAAATTTACCACTTGAAGCATCATATTAAACCACGTTGTTAAAAAAAACTCTATTTTAAGATCTGCTGGTGTAGCTTCTCAGTCATGCAGGACATTGCCAATCCCCCAAAAACAAAACAAAATAACTAGGCTTCTGTTCTGTAGTTGAAAGTAGGTGCTTCAAGTACAAAATGGAAGTCCAGTTTTTAGATCTATTTTAAGATCTTTAAATGTGTCATCTTACAGTCTGCCGTACAATAAAAATTGTGGCTGATTGTTTTATCTTTTTATTTCTCCTGCTGTTCCAGCCTCTGTACAACCAGCCTTCTGATACCAAACAGTACCATGAGAACATCAAAATGTAAGTCTGACACTGTTTGTGCTTTGATTTGTCACTTATTTAGGTTTTATTTTGCTTTCAAGAAAGCTGATAGTATATAACTCTGAACTAAGATGGACTTGTTAAGAGTTGTTTAATGTTTGTTGGCATTAAAAGAACTTAAGAACTCACCAAAGGTGATAAACTTGTTGGTTATATAATAAATTATATAAATAATGTACCAACACTTTCTACAGTTTGTAGCTCTGACTCTTTCATGATCTTCGGTTGTTGTTCTTGGTGATACTAGCAGCTCTTAGTACTTTTAGTTGTCATATTAATATATATTGCTATAGTAACAAACGTGTTACTTTTCTTCAGTTTAAGTGTCTTGCTCCTCACGGTCAAAAGCAAACAGTGGCATTTCTGCCAAACTGTCCTTGGGGAAAAATAATGTCCAAAACGCCAATCTTTGCTCTGAAGGCCTGAGAGCCGAAGTGTTGCCACAAAAACATTTAGGAGCTCGGTACTGTCTCGCTGTTTATCATCAGGTGCACACAGACTTGAACAAAGACATTTTACATCCTTGACTGAGTTCGCACGCTGGGACTTTCCTGCATGATTGTTCATTATAAAGTGACTGAGACACTAAAATATGCAAATGATACATACAGACAGGAAGGGTGGCTGCTCTCGTACCAGTGTCTCATTTTCCTTTTAGTATGTCCACGTCAGCACGGATGCAAGTTATGTCCGGGGTGTGTTTTGATAAATGGATAAATTAATTAATAATAAACACTCAAAGTAAAAATACTTTCCAGAATTGCAAATGCTTGTTTTTCATTTAGAATTTCTAAGGAATAGTGTTTTGGCTCAGTTTTATTGCTACATACTCAATCTAATAACTACATTTTCTTTTGTTTTAAAGAGCTTTAAAATGTGATTTAAGGCAGCAGAAACTTATTTTTTACTTTGAAATTGAGTTAGGTTTCCAAATATGATTGTTAGCTACCTGTACATTGTTTTAGCTTTTTTCAGAATAAAGAGAATCCAATTTGGTTTGGGGTGAAATGCTGTACTTATTACCCTAACATTGCTTTAAATGTCTGACAATGCAAAGGGAAGGATCTCTGCTGAAGACTTGGTCAAAGAAAATGGTCCTAAAACCCTTAGAGAGACGTCAGACAACATGTGATTATTGTAGGATGTGAGTACATGTGACTGAAAGCAGAGGCAGCTACTGGATAGTAAAACAGTTACAGTCAATAAATTAAAAGCCCAGACAGTCGACAATCAAATTTTCAGCTCTGACATGCCAAAATAAATTCCTGCCAGCAGCCTTTGCCAAGTTAGCGACTGTGATTTCTAAAATAAATGGTTAGCTTAGATTAGATTTGGTGCGACTTCTCCTTCTGTAAACACAACATAACATGCCCCCAGCGTAAATAACACAGTTAAATGAAATCCACAGTGAAAATTTGAAGAAACAAGCCAAACTTATATATTGCAAATACTTAAATTGTCTTTAAACGGCTGCTTCTGTTATTGTTTATAACCCGTTCAGCTGTTGCCGGTCTTGACCCAAAAGTTTTCCTTAAACTCTGCATCATGGACTCAGATTTTACTTTTATTAAAAGGAGAATTCGGCTTTTAATCCCTTATTTTATTAACAAGATTGAGGTTTCAATCAATACATCCTGTCCGTTTTTCGACGCTGGATATCTGCAACAAGTAGAGCAGAAGGTTGACAGCTCGGCTGCAGTGTCTATCAGTAAAGCTTATGAGACACATCAAAAGGCTGTGGAAGGGTTATAATAGCTTTGGCACCGTCGCTGGGCACAGTGGCATACCACAAGATGTGCCTGACCTATTAGCCTCACGCTGCTGTCTTCACTTTCTTTGATCCCCGCACCGTTTGATCAGTAATATTGCCTCAAAGCAATTAACTGAAAACTCCTCTCACTCCTCTTTGTGCGTGTGTGTTATTAAACACCAGCGTGTCAGTTTGACAGAGCACAATTAACTTCTTTGTTTCGTTAACTGGTTGGAAAACTTTGGCGTTCATCCCTGCCGGCGTAGATGACTTCCAGTATCTGGGAATCTTTCAGTCTCCATTCCAGTTCATCTCTTAGACACACACACACGCACACACAGTCAGCTGATGATAAATGTCCCTGGCTTATGCAAATGCGATGAGCCCAAATTCAGGCTTTGAAGTCGGAGCTTTTGCTCAGTGAAGTTGTGCCACTGGTGAACATCTGTCACAAGTATGTGTATAATAAGTCTTTCAGCCATCGTGTTTTAGAAGTATTATGCCAAATTACAGTGTTCTCCAATATCTCAGAAATGGCTCCGGCTTAGTGCGGGACAAAGGAAACCTTTTGTTGGGTTACAGAGCTGCTAATCTTGGCTTTTGCCATCTGGTGTGCAGAAGACAATAACATCTCTGTCTTTAAAGAGCTTTACTCTATCAGGCCTGTTTTTACCTTAGCAAGTCTGTTCTCACCCATCATAACTAAATCTGAGGACATGGAGGCTGTTTAGATGAATTTAGTAGTGTTATTTTTTCCTGCATCTGTATGTGATTCTTTATATAGGCTAGAGGGGCATGTGTGTGTGTCTCTCTCTCTCTGTAGACCCTCAATATTATCTTCATTTTTTTTTCTTACACAACAAGATGCCACCATCTTCGTCTTCTGTCCTTGCCTATGTCCAGAATAAACCTGCCGCTCAGCTGAGGTGTCCGATGTGGAGTAAGATTACATTAATCAGTGGAGAACATGACCTTACAACTGACAGATTAAGTGTCAGGAATAAAACTTTGTCTCGCAGCAAAGAAAGAGACAAACCGAGTGGCTGCCTAAGGAGATTACTGGCCCTGACCTTTATTTGAAGCTGCGCGTCTGGCTGTTCCCAGCACAGACAAGTTTTATAAGTTTGGCTCTCCTTTCCACCCCGAAGAGAGATTGAGTTTATCGAGCAGCTGCACTCAAGGACCCGCATTGTTTGTGTTTATGCGAGAGTGTAATGTGAGCTTGTTTTTGTTTTATTCATAAGGCAAAGAAGTGAAGCTTAGAAAGTGCTGAGTGTAGGGGAGCATGTGCTTTAGGACCTGGGAAACCTAAAGTTAGATACAGTACGTGACAAATGTTATAAAAACTTGACGACTGTCTGGTGTTGTTTCTCCGAATATTCTTGCCTATTCCTCCATGTAATCTCTTCGTCCCTCTCTTTTCTTTTGCTGTTGCAGAAACCAGGCCATGAGGAAGAAGCTCATCTTGTATTTCAAAAGAAGAAATCATGCTCGTAAGCAGTGGGTAAGTAGAAAACTACCTGTGTGACTCTCAGCTGGGACTTAACCCATGACAGATGACTTGTTTGAAACTGGGCCAGCTGCTCCTTGACGTGAGTGGCCATTTTAGACATGTCTAAGGCAAAAAGAAAGCTCTGGGCATGATCTGTTGTCAGTACTTGCACGGTGCCTTGGGGAAGCAATAGCTGTAGAAGAGCAAATAGAAAAGATTTCTCATCCTGCCATGTGAAAGACTAACGTTCCTTATGTTGCGAGCCAAACACTACAATAAGCCCTGTGCAGCGTTGGTCTGTGTTCTTGCCCGACGATGACTAATACCGAAACAAAAAGCATGGCTTCAAAATGATGAAATCATAGAAAATCATTATTGCAAATTAAGCCAAGAGCTTTTACTCTGAAACTTGCAATAGAAAACAGAGGCAGATTGTGTTTGTTTGTTTTTTTTGTTAGGTCCCCCCCCCAAACTACCTCCAGATTCTAAGTCAGTGTGGTGGGCAACTGCACCGCTGTATTTTGAGTTTTACATCAGGAAGAATGGCTCAAATTTAACACCTGTGTCAAAGTCTGTGGCTCTTGGGTTAGTTTCTACCCTTCACTCATGTCGTGTCTAAGTAGGGGAGGTAGCTTCATGCGGGGAGACATCTCCTTGTGGTTTATGAGCCCATTGAGGCTCATGTCTCCACCGGGATTAATGGGTTTCTTTACTAGGCCGCCTATGAGGAAGGTAGAAAAACGGTAGGCTGCCATCTTCCACGCCTGTGGTCCAAGGCTTTCTCTCTATAAAGCATCTAGCATGTTACTGTCCCCCTCTGATCAAGCAGTGATCAGTAATTGCACTTCTCCAGATTTAATGGTCCATTTGTTATGCAGCTTCAGGTCCAAAACAAATCTGAAAGAGATAATGCAGATGTTTTTTTTTGGTGACTCAGCAGACTGAGATCTCTCTCTTTTTGTGAACCTTCAGGAACAGAAGTTCTGCCAGCGCTATGACCAGCTAATGGAGGCCTGGGAAAAGAAAGTGGAGCGCATCGAAAACAACCCGCGGCGCCGAGCTAAAGAGAGCAAGGTGCGGGAGTACTACGAAAAACAGTTCCCAGAAATCCGCAAGCAAAGAGAGATGCAGGAGCGAATGCAGAGGTGGGATAATGTTGTTTTCTCTTTCACAGCTGCCACTCAGCCAACTTGATAGCCCTGTTTGTTGCCTTGTTTCTTGCTGAACAGTTCTATTATTCTGCAATGGAAGTAGCTCAATCAGTAGTTTAGAATAACCGGCTATTTGTACTTTTCCTTTTGCAGTCGTGTCGGGCAGCGAGGAGGAGGACTGACCTCATCTGCAGCCCGCAGTGAACACGAGGTCTCTGAAATTATTGATGGATTATCAGAACATGAGGTAAGAGCTTTCTGTTAGATTTACTTTGCCCCTCCACTTGCTCCTTGGTGACATTTTGGATGACTCAAAATTACTGAAAGAATATAAAAACAGTAGTTTTTTTTCTGTTCCTGATGATTTCTCATCTTCTCTAGATGGTCTTTGACAATACCAACTTGTATTTCTAATTCCCATTCAGAGCGGGAACTTGGATAGTGGGTGGTAATGAGGCATACATTGCCAAAGCTGGCATTTTACCCAAACCTTAAATCTTGTGTTTCTGGTGGAAATAAAAATATACACTAATATATACAAATAATTCTTTGAATCTAGTGGTGTGAATAAAAACAGAATCCATTAACATCAATGGCCTAAACAGCAATCTGTTGTGTGTTGGTTTTGTTAAAATTAAAATCTTCTGACCCATGTTTAACAGCATTAGAACAAAACATAGTCCCAATATGACATGCATGACATTTAGGAAATCAGATAAAAAAATGGAGTCTAGAAAATGATAAAAAATTCCACTTACCAAAGGTTCAACCATTTCTAAAGCTCTGATTGAAGCAAATCAGAATCAAGCTTCCTTCATGATGTTCTGTTGTTCCATAAAATGTTTTATATTTTCCTAATTTAATATAACACTTCATCTTTACTGTACTGTCACACAAGATATGTCAGAAGTGCTTTTTTTTCAAAGCTTATCAAATTATTGTATTTTTACCGTTATTTTTCTGCTGAACGAATTATAGCAAAAACAAATATTTAAACATGAAGAATGATAGACCATCTGTCTGTATCTACAGTCATGGCCGAAAGTGTTGGCACCCCTGAAAAGTGTTTCACCCAGAAAATTATTGCATATACACACGTTTTGTTATACACACGTTTATTTCCATTGTGTGTATTGGAACAACACAAAAGCATAGATGGGGGGAAAAAAAGCCCAAATTGATATAATTTCACGCAAAACTCCAAAAATGGGCCAGACCAAATTATATACACCCTCAACCTAATATTTGGTTGCACGCCCTTTAGAAAAAAACAGCTGAAATCAATCGCTTCCTATAACCATCAACAAGCTTTTCTTTTGGAAAGTGGTCCAGTTGTCTCATATTTAAAAAAAATGGCCTTCTCTTAACAGCAATTTTAGGATCTTTCCTCAGGTGTTCAATGGGATTTGATGATCTTATGTTTAAAAGAAAATCAAGTGCAAATTTAGCCACCCTGTTCTATAACGAAGCTTCTCCGTGAAATCTTGTTCGCTGAAAAATGACTTTTAAAATCTTCGCACACCGCTCATGTCTTTACAGACGTGTTTCGGTTTCTCTGTTGGAGATCTGCCCAAGAATTTAGTTTCTTTTTTTTTTCTTTTTCTGTGGCACGTGCGTTCGCCAGAATACAGAGAAGCAGATGCGGCAGCTGGCGGTCATCCCTCCTATGCTGTTTGACGCCGAGCAGCAACGCATCAAGTTCATCAACATGAATGGATTAATGGATGACCCCATGAAGGTTTACAAGGATCGGCAGGTCATGAACATGTGGAGCGAGCAGGAGAAGGACACTTTCAGAGAGAAGTAAGTCAAAATACTTACACATGTATACAATATGCATGTATGTGTGAAGATTGAAATTGTTTGAATGCCACATTGAGTTATTTTTCTCAGTACAGTTTTTAAGGCAAAGGTCTTGTTGCCTTTTTTTTTTAAACAACAATAGCAATATTGTGTGGTTTTACTCTGTATGAAATTTGTTTAACTGGTGAAGGGTCATTGAGTTGTTTGTGAGGAAGTGAATCTTCCCCTTTCGTGAGAATTGAGCGAGGACATTTAGAGCTGCCAAATCAAATCAAGACCACAGTAAAACTGGTGACTTTTAAGATACCCGCTTACAAAGAGCTCCAGTCTCTTCAGATTCACTACATCCACTGGTGACTGCAGAGGTTTTCATGAATATTTAAAGGGAAACTTTTTAAATTTGAAATTGCTGTCGATTTAGATAAACTTGTTGAGAAAATTGTTTTGAAGCTAATCCAAGTTATTTATGTGTTTATTTATTTACGGTTTTTGGAGCTTCCCTGTAAATACCAATGATGTCATTTTGTTAAAAATGTGTTTTTCTCCCAAAGGTTCATCCAGCATCCCAAAAACTTTGGCCTGATTGCATCATTTCTAGAGAGAAAGGTGTAGTATTCTGTTTGTTTTGTCGTGTTTATGTCTTTGTTTTGGCGTGACCCCGCCTTCACAGGAAGTAAAAAAAAAAAAGTCTCATTTCATTTTTCTGTTTCAGACGGTGGCAGAGTGTGTGCTCTTTTACTACTTGACCAAAAAGAACGAGAACTACAAGAACATAGTGCGAAGGAACATCAGACGGCGAGGAAGAAGCCAGGTATTCTTTACTTTTAAAGTCCCAGTCTAAACGAATAACCACGTTACACTTACCTGCTGAAATTCTGATCCAGTTGGACGACGTGGGAAACGCTGCTGCGACATGAACGTACCGCGTTAAACGTGTTAATATTGAAACACAAAGCAGCTCACAGTGATTAGTCCAGGATGTCTGGTCAGTGGATGCAGTAGGAAAATTGTTTCAACATTTTGAAAACCACCTCAAGTGAGACATCTGCTTTTTTTATAATGCGTCCCATTTAAAAACAGCCATGGCCAGCTATACGGAGCTATTTTACGTTAATCTGGTTTCTTTGCAACACCATGAGATATAATAGGAATATCACAGGGCAGACAGATATGTTTAATTAATTGCTACAATTCAGTGAGCCTCACACACGAACACTGTTTTCATAGCGACTCTTCTAAACACGTGCTATATTTATTTCCTCGTGGTGATTGCTACACCTGATAACTTTTTGGTTATTCTCGGCACTTTTACCGATGACCTGTTCCTGCGTGTAAAAGGAGGGCGTCTTTTCGAATAAACCTGCACTCCGTCTTGCAGTTTTCCCCCTCACGTCTGTTTGGTAAATGCTTGGACCATTAGCTTACAGCGACAGGAGAATGTACTCGGAGGAGGAACAGAAAGCGTAGTGCCACACATCGATACAATCAGCTAATGACTGTTTGGTGGCTTCTGAACTACACTTTCCTACGAGCTGCCGCTGGATCAGCTCAGAATGTGTTTCGACACACTCGCAGATCTCTACTCGCAAAATCAGTCAAATGATCTTCTATCTGTGAAAAGGTTGAAATCTGTGCGTCATATGAGACTAGAAGACCATATGACTCATTTGTTTTCTGTTTGAGTTCTTTTCAAAGGGAAGGAAGAAGGCATTAATAATTTCTAGTGAAGAAAGGGGCCCTTCAGTGATAGTAAATGACTCAGAAGATGGCTTCTGAATAGAAAAGCATTTAGATTTCATTCCTTTTCCTGCCATTTCGCTCTGCTTTGTGTTCACTCACCGGCAGGGTCTGTGGATAAAAAAACTAATAGCTTGTTGCTTTTGGATAAAACAGAAAATGCAGACCTCAGAAAGAGTCGAAAGCGTAGCTCGATCAATATGAAGCTATATTGTAGCTTCGTTTCTGTCGCAGTCTGAACTCTAACCCCGAAAGCCCAGACACGCAGGAAACTGGTAAGGAAGTGGTTCTGGGCGCTTAAAGAGCTGCAGTTATACAGCAGAAATGTGTTGCTATAATTTCAGAACTTTCAGATCCTGTTTTGCTTTTACCTCAGCAGAAAATATGTACAGATTTTCAGTTCAGGATGTGCGTTGTAGTTGAAACAAACAGGAGGAATTGTTTTTCAATGTTTCTTTTCTCTCTCTCGCTCTCTCTCCCCTCCTCAAATAACAGCACGATGACGGTCGTTATCTGTGCAACATGCCAGCCAGTGTGATTTTATTTTATTTTCATCTTTTTTTTTTTTTTTTAGACGGTGCATTTGCTTCTGCCGAGCTCCAAATCTTTACAACTTATTTCTGTAATAATCTTTAGCCCCAATTGCACCGTTTACGGGAAACATTGTTCAGACGGATGTCTCCTCAAGTTATTTGTAATTAAATTTTTAAATCAAGCGTTTTCTTATTCCTGTGTGTTTTTACTGCAGCATGGCCAGCAACAACAACAACAGCAGCAGCAACAACAACAAGTAAGCAGGAGCAGCCAGGAGGACAAGGAGAAAGAGGAAAAAGAGAAGGAGGGAGAGCGGGAGGAGGAGAAAAATGAAGCCGAAGACAAGGAAGATGGAATGAAGTAAGTTGTTTTATTTCGACCTAATCTTTCACAAGTAAAGTCGTTCCTATTTAGCAATTTAAACAATTTGCAGCAAGGATTATACGTCCGAAAAGTGCACAGACAGAATGAGAAGCATAACGAGAACGGAGGGAAATCATTTCTAACAATATGCACATTTTATGAGGCAGAACCATGTGACATTCTTTTAAAAAAAAAAATTTTTTTAAAGCTCATGCTTTTTGTTTTTGTGGGAAACGAAGCAGGATGATGTTTCGTTTCATTACTTCCTCACCTCCAAAATCGAGCTCTTGGTTCTTCTGTTGCCACACCTGTTTTCCTTTAGGCACTTTTCCCGTTTCCGCTGCGATACCAGATGTCATTTTTCAAAATGGAAGCACCTCTGTTTCTAATCTGAGTTGTTTTTGTGTCCAAATGCGCAGCGTAATTAAACTAGCTGTCAGTTTGAAAAGTTTGTGTGTATGGAAATGTGTGTGTGTGTGTGTGTGTGGGTGTGTGTGTGGGCAGGTGGGTGCAGTAATCAAGATGAAGCACTGCCAACAAAGGAGACGAAACAGATGGAATCGTCACTGCTTTCTGTTGCTTGAGAAGAAATAAACTGTCTATGCGTGTATTTAGGCACTATTTGAAGTTGTCAGCTGAGGCTGAACACCACAGTTGTTTCAAGCAACGTCAGCTCATATTTACAAGCAGCTGGGTTGAGAGAAAAAAAACAACAAAAAGAGAGATGATGACAAACCATTGCCTGCTGCCTCCCTGTTCTGAGGCAGGGCTCGGGGACTCTGTGACTCGTTGCACACCCCACCGCCTGCCTGTCACCTCTGGCACAGCTGGCTCGCCTATATTTAGAGCGCCACCAGCTTCCCCCCAGCAAGATTAATCGAGTGGGAGGAAGATGAATGAAAGAGCAGGAGGTTCAAGCTCAGTGGCTATCTGCCAGCATGCCATTGTGCTGACACTCGATAAATTATCCTTGAAAATAAAAAGAATGAGAGAACAATGTCGGCTTGCAGCTCAAGTTCACATTTTGTCTTATTCTGCGGGATTTCATAGCCTTTTTAAACCCAGAAAATACTTGTCTGCTCCAAGGTTTTTTGGCACTAAATTCAATTCAGTGTTTGACACAAACGGCATTAGGAACTTGGTGGTTATGGGTTTAGGTTTGAATTTAGTTTTTAGGATGAATGGAATAGCAGCACAGCTGATACGGGCATATTAAAATATGTTATTTAGGTTTGTTCAGCTATTGAGCTCCTGACATCTCTACTTTTGTAATTACTCCATAGTAAATCTATTTTCAGATTCTTATTTATAAATTCCCTGTGGTAGTTGCATCTATCACATCCGTCCCATTCTTATAAGGACAGTATTTATTATTATTAGTAGTATTTTTATTTTAGAGAAGCTTTGAGGAAGTATTATGAATATTGATGTCAGTTATGATCTATATTTCATGGTTAATTTGTTTGACAGAATGAGATTCTTTGGTTGATTAGTATAACACATTTTTTTACTGACATTCATCAAGTTCACTTACTGTGTATTTATTAGCCTACAAAGATATGGATGCAAAGTACAGCTTGTTTTTGTTTTTACATTAAACTGCAGGGCATTAACTTTGTTGTTGCAAGTACCACAGTGAAAAAGTTACATATTTGTTTGTCTTTTCAGTGTTATTTAGGACGCCGTTTTTTAGGTTTTGCTGATATAGATGACCAGAAAACAGAAATAAATTTAGTAATGTCATTTTCTGTAATAAACTTTGTTTATTTAGCATCAACAGACTACAACAAAAGCAACATACAGCAGTTGTTTTTTTTTTTTTTATCTCCTCTTCTTTTTTTGACCTTGTTCACGTTTTCCTAAAATTAAGGGACGATACATCTGGAGAAGATGCAGAGGACAAAGAGCCCACTGTGGCTGTCAAAGGGAGACGCACTGCCAACAGTCAGGGCCGTCGCAAAGGCCGGGTTACCCGCTCTATGACCAGCGAAGGGGAGGAGACCACCACGCCTCCACTCAACAACGAGCTTGGTTAGTTGAAAGTTACTCTGCTCCAAATGCAGACACATCATGATTCATAGTTTTAATTATCCAAAAAAAGGCATGTTTGTGAAGACACACTGGAAGTTGTATTTTAAAAAGGCAAACTTGACATTTTTTTTAATCAAAACATTTGTGATTCTGTGTTGTACTCTTAAAAAAAAAAAGGCAACCTTAATATGGGGCGATGTTCCTTATTATAAAGCAACTTTCTAATTCCAAACTGGATACCATGATTAAATTGGAGCAAAAGAGAGGATTTGTAATTTTTTTTTTTTGTTTTTATTTTGTATTTGTCCAGAGCGATTAAACGGCTGGCAGTGTTAACAGATGAATAGTCCACGTATATCAAGCAGAGCGTAGTGACTTTGATCAACTTGGATTTAGCTGTGTCCTCCTGTGCCTCACCACAAGAGTGTACTGTTGTTCCTTTGTCCTCAGTTTTTCTTCACTTGTCCTGCACTCATAATTTTTGCCAAATTAACAAAGCTAAATGGCCCGATAGGAAATGAAACTGTACGTTTGATTTCATTTGATCGTGTGTGTAGTCTGAGTCCTATTGGCCAGTGAAACACAGAAGTGTCACTACAGAACAAATGCTCTGTATCAGCAGCGTTCTCCTGCTTAGGCCTCGTCCTTTTTCTTTTGACGGTAACTCCGCCATGCCTGCTCTAACACTCTTGCTTGAGGCCAGCGCAGGATTTCTGACGTGTCAGCAGTTGTTTGCATGCCGCAGTCATTCCTGCAGTATAGGTTTAGTCACAGGGAATCCCCAGGTGACCGAGGCTGGAGGGTTCACAGTCAGCAGCTTCACCCTTGCCACTGTTTGTTCTGCCGGTCGTGTTGCTAACCGGCCTTTTGTGCCCTTCATATGTCCACATAGAGGACACACAAGTAGTCCTGCTCCATTGTCTCCCACAAAGGGACAGCCTGGCTTCTAGCCTGTGCAGGGAAAGAAGCCAGTTGTTATGTCTATAATCATTAACTGACTTCTCTCCTTGGATTTCCTGCTTCCTCCATCTAAAACAAATAGTCCCTAGCAACCCATGCTGCAGTGCTTCACTGGTGAGCAGCACGAGCTGCTCTGTCCCCCCACCCTCTTATTCTTTTCTTTTTTTGTGTGTGTGTCTCCCCTTCCTTTCCTTCTGTCAGTCACTCCCTAACTGACTTTGTAACAACTGCCCACTCCTCCCCCGCCTCCTCCTGCCTTCTCTGACTTGGTGGTTCTCTATTTTTTTTTTTTTTTAATTTTTTTTTTTTTTTTTTTCTGACAGTCAATCTGGAAATGAATGAGAGCTCTCGCTGGAATGAAGAAGAGATGGAAACTGCCAAAAAAGGTAACGCAGAGGGATATTTTTCTCTATTTGAGTAGTTTGATTGCATTTGATTTGCAACGTAGTCGTCAAATTAATGAACATTAGCAGCTGAGGCACAGTTTGAAAGCAGAGGCAACTTATACGGGTGTGACTTCCTGTTAGTAGGGCGGCAGTTGCCACGTGCTGCTAGGTTGCGTCTATGCGTGTATTTGTCAGTCTGCCTGGAAGGTATTTGTTGCTCTTTGGAGCCATTTCCCTGTCTCTCTGGGTCAAGGCAGCTTGTCTTTTATCAAGGCTGTAAAGTCTGCCCTCTTATCAGCCAGCCCCTGTAAATGCAGCAGTCATTAACTTGGGCTGTTTATTGTCTCTGACTGAAGATTACCCAGAAGCCTATGGCAGATTCACAGAGGTCACTGACATTCTGCCCATTTCCCTAGCACCAGCACTCAGCGTGTGTGTTTTATAGTCGTCGTTACCTGCCGTGCACTAACCTCAGTTACTGATTGAATGAGATCCTCATGTTCTTCACAATGCACTTCCATTTGAAATTTGTCACTCATCAGTTGCATCAGATCGGATTCTTATCAACTGTGCCGTCTGCGTAACGTCAAAGACTTAATTCTGAACATCGCTGCACAAATTTTCTGCAGCTCCTTTTGTGACCATCAGTGAACATTGTGCCTGGTGTGACTCTTGAATTGTTCTTCTTTTATTCAGCAGCAGGTAAAGTGCTCCTCTCAAGCGACGTTAAGTGTGCCTCTGCTTTGGGCAGTGTGGTGTCTTCCGTAAAACGAGGTTCTGCGTTAGCAGCCATTTTTGTGTGTTAAGAGGTTATTTTGCAATAACTGGTGCTGGCCTTGCTTGAACACGGTCCTGTGTAGTAATCCTGGTTAATGTCTTCAGTTCCTTTCTCCTGCCGTGGGATTAGTGGGGCACTCCATTGCAGAGGATTAGCCTGCCAGCTCAGCCGAAGCAGGGCTTCTATGAAGGCTTATGTAACCACAAAAACAGAGCTACAGTACAGTGAGGCTGAAGAGGTGGACTTGTTCTTAATGTTTTTTATGAGTTGAAACAACCACATTCTCACCTACCAAACAGCCCCCCCCCCAGTCCCAGGAACTCTCCAAGACAGTTCCCATCATCCTTCAGATTTCTTTATTGTGTTTCTCCATACCATGATCTTGATATGTATATTTTTTTGAAAGAAGCTTAGGTGTCCTGATGCTATTGTATTTATCCCCTTGAGCTAACCAGATCTGAATAATGACATTATAGTGCTTGGCAGGACATTGGCACTCCAGTATGCTAGTGCCAGCCAGTTTTGATTTGAAGTTTGATGAGACCGCGCTACTCAGACAGCAGACGGGCAAGCTTTTGTGACGCTTCTCCATGAAACCCATCAGCTCTGCCTGTCTGTGTGGGTGTACATGTCTGAAACGTGTCGCAAAGGTTGTGTTTGTGTGCACTGGGTCCATGCGGTGTGTGGTTGCATGTGCAGTAGTTTTGGCAGGGTGGGGGGGTTTATGTAAGTGCACTAATCTGCCAGGCTTTGCTTGGGTGCAGGCAGGCAGCTGGATAATGACTCCTGCACTGTTTGCAGGAGGAACCCATTTAAAGGAGCAGCAGGTACGGACTGCCGTATTATCTTTTTCTGTCTTTCTCCTCTGCTGTTGTTCTGTCTCTCGCTTCTGTCTCTGGGAGATGGCGAAAGCCCAGATTGGCAGGGGCTGTGGAAGATTTGGCAAACGTCTCTTTTCCCCCAGCCACTTTCTCTCTCTCCCCTCACTTTGTGTTGTTATAAACTGGAGAGGTCACATTCAAGATGAAAAGCAGGTCAGTCAGGAAAAATGTGAAAGCCTTTATGCTTTCTCATGGTATCAACATCAACTCCCTCTCTACTCCCTGTGCCCCCTCTCTTCTCTGTGGTTACTCTCCACTTCTAAATCCTTTCCTTTCCCTTTCTCCATTGTCTTTCTGGCTTGGTGGCTGTGCTCTTTCTCTATCTCTTTCCTCTCCCTCGCTGCTCTCTGTTTACTCTTGGACTGCCTGAATGTGTGTTTGTGTCTGTGTGCAAGAGTATTAACAAGAGAGACAGAGAGAGGGGGGTTCCAGCGAGTTTGTACTCACTCATGCATATGTGTGTGTATTAGTGTGTGCGTGCGTGCCACTGTGCCTGCTGGCAGAGGGAGGTAGGGGGAGGGACAGACTGACGGAAAGAGGGAGGGAAGAAGAAAAAAAAAAAAGATAGAGGAGAGATCAGATGAGGGAGAGAAAGGCTGAGCACATAGCACCGCCCCACAGTCCCACTTTCCTGTGGAAGTCTTTCCAGACGACCGCCATTGGGGAGAGACGCGGCAGAGAGGAACACACCAGCACTTACCGAAGCACAGGGAGGACATAGTGGAAAAGAAAAGGAGGGGAGAGGCCAGGAGCTTGTGCCGTTTTGAAGCGTCTCAACCCGACACCGGCTCAAGTATCAAGTCAGCTGGCAGGAAGAGCCCCAAGACTGAGCTGTTTTCATCTCCTCTGCTCTGGATCGGAAGGCCCAGCCCAGAAGAGCTTTCCAGCTGGCCCTGTAGAGATCAGACCGTCTGATAGCGTTACCCTGAGCAGGACCACAAAACGACAGCTGAAGTGACAGGCATGTGACAGACAGGAACAACAACTTTCTGGCTGCACCAGGTGTTGATTGGACTTTCTCTGGGAGGAGCTAATGGAAATACAGTGTTGTGATTGGATGAGGAGTTAACCACCTGTTTTAGTATTGCTTCTGCTTATTGGATGTTTTCCTCATGTGTGTTCCCTCTGCAAATAAGTCCCTGAGTCAACCACCTTGGGATTGTGTGTTTGTTTGCATATGGTGGAATAAACAATATGTAGCTTGGCATTATGACAAAGCGACCTTTGCCTTTCAGTAGATAAATCGCTCCGGTAATGCTTCAGCTTCACAGCATGGTGCAAAGAGTCCTGCTTATTTGTTTAAAGCTGTGTATTTCATGCGACTATTTGGTTCAGCTAATGGTGTGTATGTTTGTGTATCGTGTTGTCGGGTTGTAGAGTGCCTGAATTTTATTGCAATGGAAACCCCCACTCCTCTCTCCTTGTGTTATGGCTGTTAAAGGTTAATAGTTGTTTGTCATACATCTCAGTCCTCTTGAAAAGAGTTGGCTCAACTGATCTGTTTTGTTCATGGACGGGTCTTTTTTATCAGCGGTACTGGTATCTGAATATTTCAGCTGCAAATAAAACTCTTCCACTTAATTTCTGTTGGTTGTTCATGTGCAGCAGTTTTTGAACACTGAAGCTCAGACTTACAGATCTCTGGTATTTGCTTTGGCAATTCTCTTAGCATTGATTAATTGGATGATGGTGAATATTATTCGTTTTCTGCTTTTCCTGGATGATGCAGAGCTTTACTATGCTTTTGCTGACTTTATGCTTTCAGCAATGAATATGTGGACAGATGATGAGATAAGTCAAAACAGACATTATGGTAGGGCCAATGAATGGATTGAACTTTTATTATACTTCAATGTTATGGCTGATTTTATGTCTCGAGTAGCTGTGTGTGTGTGGTCACAAATAAACAGAAAATTTGATTTATGTTGGAAAAATTAAACATGTTAACAGATATTAACTTTTATTGTGGCAGTTGTTGATAATCTAAATACTGATTTATTCAATCAGCTTCAGCCATAGTGATAAATACAGGAGTTAAAACGAAAGCGCTGTTAACAGCTGTCCTTTCCTCTCCTGCAGCTCTGAGCTCTTTCTCTTGTCTTACTATTTCCATTAAGCAATGAGATGCAGAGACCTCTGAACCCATGTCCAAGGTTATCCCAAGATGTGTTGGCTCTGTGCCTGTTAATAACACTTCTCCCATCCGCCTTCCCCCCCCCCAACAACCTTTCAAGAAGCTGTCCTGTTGCCAGGACCTGTCAGGCTGGCGCAGGAAACAAGTGGGTGGTGTAAACTAAGCCTCTTACAACACACACTGTTAATGAGCTGCCTTTGGCTAGCAGAAGACCCAAGGAGAGGGGTACTAGAGCAAACTCTGCACCATCTTTCTCACTAGTACATACACAACGGCTGTGCTCTACATCTCCTCTTTTAGCATGGATACACTCTGTGAGTGTACGCGTGCGTGTGTGTGGGTGAGCAAGCTTGTGTGTTTCATGACAGGTTGATCTATCACAGCTCTGGCCCAGCGGGTGCCTGTTGACTCTTGTGTAAGACACAATCATGTGCTTGGCTGGGTAAAGGACTTGGGTTTCTTGGAATTGGGTCACATCAAATTCAGTTAGAATATGACACAGAGTGACCCCAGAGGGTGGGGGTTAGTGATGTCATTTATGTGACTGACATCCACCTACCATTTTTTAAATTTTCTACTCTTTGTCTCTGTTTAGGAAGTGTAAGGTCATGCTGCTACTGGAAGAATAAAACTTGACAGCTGTTTAGAGACGCTTTTGCCTGCTGTTGGAGAGACTCGTTGTGCCATGAAGAGATTTCCGTTTAGTACATTTAGAGATTATAGTTGGAGGTTGTGTTGATGGTTTACAAAGCAATATCCCATCTTTTCAACAAGTGCACTTTACGAAGCGTAAACCACAAGTTTTACAGCTGCATGTAGAATATTGTGTTCACAAAGCTGCATCTGTGCCTGCCTTCGTTTCTTCCCCTTTCCTAATCCCTCTGCCCATCCACTTCTTACTTCCAGGCCTTCTCCAGTATGGTAGGAATTGGTCCGCCATCGCCAAGATGGTGGGATCAAAAACCGTGTCACAGTGCAAAAACTTTTACTTCAACTACAAGAAGAGGCAGAAACTGGATGAGATTCTGCAGCAGCATAAAATGAAATCTGTAAGCAAACCGAACCGTGCCAAGTCATACCTGCTTTATGTAATGCTTACAAAAATAAATCTTTTTTTTTTAAGGTTTTCCAGCAACACTGTGCTAAAGTATCATTTCTTGTTTTCTTTGGAATGCGACTGTCACTAGGGCTTATTTTATTTAAGCGTGTGCTTGTTTTGACCCAGGAGAAAGAGCGAAAGGCCCGTCGAAGGGGAAAAGCCTCGCAGAATGAGGAGGCCAGTGCTCCGTACACTGCAGAGGAGGAGGAGATGGAGGGTTCAGGACCCAGCTGTAATGAAGAGGAAGCCCCTGAGGATGGAGAAGGTACATCCGTCCTAAAAGCTATATCTGTAGTGCTGTTTTTAAACCTGATTGCATCAGTTTATCCTTTTGAACATTAGGTTTTACTCATTTATAAAAACTATTAAAAACAAACCGGCAAAACAGAAGAAAAATCCCTGAAAATGACAGAAGATCCCATACAGAGTGATCTTCTGTCCTACTATGAACTTTGTACCTTCAGGCATTTAGTAGTTGCTTCCCTGGATAAACACATTTTTTGAGCTCCACAGTTTATCTCTGCTGTGGTCTTGGATGTTTTCTATTGATTGTTTCACAATCCAATTCAGATACTTTCAATTAGCCATCTGCAGTTGTTGGAAAATACTTGTTGCATTATGTGGATAGCTGTAGCTATATCGTAGAGATATGTATTTAAACTTCAAATAAAAATTCATATTTATGCTTGGTACTGGTGTTGGTGATCTGCAACAGCAAACCAAAAAGGGATGTGGAAAATCTGCTACTTTGTTTATAGAAACATACTGCAAAAGCTATACTTCCACAGCAGACTATTGAATCCTCAGGAGATTACATCCATCATCTGAATTGGTTTTGTGTTCCCCCTTATTGCAGGGGGAAATCTGATTAGTCAGAAGATGGCATTGAGAAGAATCTGGTCTAGCAGATGGAGTTTAGGGGTGAAGAGATTGAAGAAAAAAAAGGCAGGAGGACATAAAATAATTTACAGTATATAAATCTTATTCTGTGCCTCTTTTTTGTCCTCTGTCTGTGTCAGGTGGCACGAACAACAGCTCAGACACAGAGAGCTTGCCCTCGCCACACTCCTCCGAGGACAGCAAGGCTAAAGACGAAGGCTCAAGCAGGCCGAAGGGCAGCTCCAACCCCGTGGACAAGGAGGAGGCCCCGTCAGACACGGGCCAGGCAGGGGATGAGAAGCCTCCCGTCAAAGAGGAGGCAGACTCGGCCATTAAGGAGGAGATAAAGTCTGAGACAGGGGAGCCCATCAAAGAGCAGCCGCAGCCAGTTTCACCCAACAATACCACAGATAAGAAACCTCCAACAGCAGAAAAGGAAGAAGTCAAAAGCAGCACAAAGAGTTCCAAGAAAGAGCATGCAACCAAAGCACGTTTGCATGGGGACAGTGACTCTAGTGCTACTTGCAGCGCCGATGAAGTGGAGGAGACTGACAATGTAGACAAGAACAGGTCAGTATTCTTAGTAATGGCTCTGTTATGCATGTTTTTTATTTCTTAATTTAAAAATAGGGGCATAAAACCAATTTTTTTAAAACTGCGGTTTATTTATGTCAAAGGGCTGGTGCTGTTTTATTTATTTCTTTATTGTTTAAATTTTTGTACATTTTTTTTCTGGGTGTCCTACTTCTCTGGTCTACCACAGCAAACAGGAGAAAAC
Source organism: Kryptolebias marmoratus (assembly GCF_001649575.2). Taxonomy (NCBI): domain Eukaryota; kingdom Metazoa; phylum Chordata; class Actinopteri; order Cyprinodontiformes; family Rivulidae; genus Kryptolebias; species Kryptolebias marmoratus. The sequence goes on along the minus strand of NC_051430.1, from coordinate 11,447,901 downwards.
AAAGCAGAGAGGGTTTTGAAGTGGTGTTAGTTGCCTAGCTACACTGTACGGCGGCAAAACCATATTTGTCAAGCCACTTGTGTGCGTACTACAGGTTGCTCTTCTCTATCAAACAGGGAGTTTATTTGCGCTTTGCATGAATGAAACATATATTTACCATTAGTATATGTTGTATGTGTCTGTGAATGAGGCCAGAACAAATGGGTGTCAAAGTGCGTGGGAGGAGTGATTAGTCCTGTTAGCACGGTGTTTGTTCAATTTTTTTTTTTTTTTTTTTCCATGACAGCAGACTGCATGTACTGGCAGAGCTGAGGGAAATGTTGCCCTCTGTGCCAAATCCAACAAATGGAGGGAGGAGTATGTGTGTTTGTGTGTTACTAAATAATCTTGTGCAGTGTGCATCGAAGTGTGTCTTTGAGTCAGTGTCTATGTGTTTTCAGCGAATATAACTGTTTTCTTTACTTGTTTTTTGAACACTGTCTCAAGCTCTGTCATCAATGTTTCACCCACACACACACACACACCTTTCATTTTTTCCTTTTTCTTCTGAAATCTGAATACACAATAGCTTATGTGTGCTTTTAATGGTGGTCATTTTGTTAAATAATTTGGTTTGTTATACAGTGTTTTTGTGTGAGATGCAGCATATTTCTTTCACTAGCTGCCTGCCGTTTTTGCAGCACAGTTATCCAGTGAAAAGCATGCACAGTAGCTTGCTGTTGTACAATAAATGTGAAGTAGATGGTGCTCGTCCATATAAATGGCTTTCATTGCAACAGATTGATTTATTGTTTTTCATCCATATAGAACAAAGTTTAGCTGGCCTGCATATTATTTTTGCCTTGTAGTAATAGTTGTTTGTAGCTGTGATGGTAGTCATATCATCCACTGGTAAAATAATTTTAGCAAAACGCACATCAGATGGTTTCCTGGTGATGAGAGAAAAACAGCTCACCTAACACCAGGCTTCTTCAGAACAGTTTCCATTTTAGACATTTCTTTTGAAGAAGCACCTGGTATCGACTCTTTAATTGATCAAACTTCATGCACTGTAAGGATGGGAAGAGTCATCATCTTGGGTTTTTATCACAAACTGCACTTCGTCTCCTGCTACGTTTACAGTGGATTGTTACTTTGCGTTTCAGATAGTCAAAGCAAACACTAGGCGTTTTGTGGACCTTTTAAATTATGAAGTACGTCATCCGTTTGCAAACACAGTAAACAGGAAATGTTGGACCATCCGTCAGCCTCTCCTTCACCTCCACTACCACGTTTCTGTTTGTGTGTTTGCAGAATTACTTCTCCACGGCCAAGTCTGCTGAACTACACTCATGATGGGGTCATTTCATCCCCACTACAGAAGCCCATGGATCTGAAACAGCTCAAACAGAGGGCTGCCACTATACCACCAATTGTGAGTTATTCTGCGGGTTCTCATAGGATATAATTTTGCTTTCATATGCACGAATAAGCGAAAGATTAAAAAGAACAGCTCGACCTTTTTCTTATTTAGAAATTGTCTTTTACCCTGTTTATTGCAGGCACACCATACTCACTTTTTGTTTGCCGTGGTTATCTTTACTGTCCTCATCTGTTGACACAGAAAATGGTGCAGCAGGTAAAATTGTGAAGTCATATTTGTTTAAGCCAAGCAGATGGACGATGATAAATCGAAGACGTAAGAAGCTAGTGATTAGTGAAACGTTACCTCAACAAGAAATAAGAGCTGCATCTCTCCTATCGTGTTTATCAGATACTGTATGTGGCTAACCATATGTCGACGCCTGGTAGGAATGGGCTTCTGTTATGTCTGTTGCATGTATGTAACCCTCTCATTCCTGTCATCTTCTGTTTAAAGACACCAGAGGCCTCGGTGCAGGGCAGTCAGCGGAGTGGGAAGACGGTGCAGCTCCACCACGCCCTGGCTCTGTACCAGGAACAGATCACTGTGGCTCATGGGGAGTCCTCTCAGGAAGTCAAACAACAACAACAGCAGCAGCAACAGCTTTCAGGCCAGCCAGGCAAACAGCAGCCATACACCCCTCAGGCAGACAGAGACCGAGAGGCTCTTATCAGCACCAGCCCTCACATTCGCTCTCGTAGCCCCTCCACCAGCGAAAAGGATGGTACGCTTTTAATGCCTTATAGACTCGTTTAGCATGTACAGTTGTCCCCAAGATCCCTAGTGTCAATATACTTCGCCATGTATGTCTGCCTGATCTGCTACATTTAGCCTTTAAAACATAGATTGTTGAATACCAAACAAGAGAGAAGATTTATTTCAAGAAAACTGGTTAATAGAAAACCTCTGCAGCATGCAGTGCGTTTGCTCCAGTTTTACTTAGTGAGTCCTTCCTACAAGCTCTGACCTTGAGTCTCTTCTATGGTGTTTAGGGTTTTTAAGTGTTTCTGGGACACTCGCGGCGCGGGAACTGATAAATGTCCTGGTATTGCTGTTGACCCAGAAGGGAATATAGAGTCTAGTTCAGTGGACTTGCTGTAAGCTTGTGGAATGTGAATCTCTTGAGATCACAGTGTGAGATATTTCAGCAGTCCAGACAAAGAGAGGTGTTTTCTTACCAACTGGGAGCAGAGGCTTATTTTACTCATTTTGAGAAAATGAAAAAGAAATACTGACAAACCTCTTAATTCTCGACACAGAAGCAGGTTTAGACGCACTGAAGCTATACATTAGCATGTATTTGCAGGTGAACACCATGTGAAGTGTTAATGTAGTTCCTGCAGTTTTTTTTTCATGCATGAAAAAAAATGTTCGTTTTCCACTGGCTTCCTCAGACAATGATGTAGTTACTGTTACTCTTGAAGGGATTGGGCAGGTTCACCCATTCGTTTTTATGGTGACCCTTTTAGCACAACACAGTGCTATTACAATCCCTGCCGAATGTTACTAACACAGTTTAAATTAAATATTAGCAATGGGTTTTGTGTACGTTGGTCTGCTGATTTAGAGGTGAGTCACTGTAGCAAGGAAGCGACTTCTTTATGAGAGTATCACTGTAGACAGCAGTGACTTTAAGTAGAATATCGAATCTACAAATAGAAATTGTAGTATTACAATAGCAAGTTACGTGTGTATATATAAAAAAATGTGACTAACGGGGCGGTTTCTCAGATCAGATGAAGTGTCGTTTGTTGGTATTTTGTGATCCTGACTCCCCTATGTTTTGATGTCACAGAAAAGTCCCGAGCGTTCTCTCCACACGGTGACACCAAGAAGCAGGCGCCAGGTCCTGATGACCCTAGGACCTCAAACTGGGGTCGCCCAGCTCTCTCTTCATACCCCGTGTCCTCTCGAGACATGGCCAAGTTTAGTCACGACCAGCACCTGCTCCACTTCAACAGTGAGGAGTCTTTTCTAACCTTTATGACTATCATTTTACACTACAATAAATTTTAATCTTTATTCTACAGTTTATCATGGGAGAAAACTACTTTTTGACGTTGGGTGCTTCTTGATTATTATTTTTTTTAGCAATTATTATTTAACTCTCATGTGCAAAACTTGTTTTTTCTTCTAGCGTTCCAGCAAATTGGCCACCCCCTACTCACTGGTCTGACACCAGATAGCGTGAGGCTACCAGCAGTGAGACCCCTGACAATGCCTGAACCTCCACCTCTTATTTCCTCAAACAAGCCAGGAGGCTCCATCACACAGGTAAATCACCACACACAAAATGACAATTTTCAGCACCTGTGCTGTCCATTCAGTGATCTGAGATCTATTTCCCCCTTCTAACATTAGCCTTAGTTACACATTTGAATACTGTGTTTAAAATATTAAAACACTAAATACAAAGAACTGAATCTTACAAATTTAAAACCAATAATGAAGTATTTTAGTCATTTTGAAATCCTTTATTTTTTTTCTTTCAGGGCACCCCTGTACAGTTACACAGTCCAGCTCACGGCATGGACCATTCAAAGATACCTCCAGCACCGATGGGGGTGTCATGGATGGAGAAGAAAACTGGTGAGTAAAATTGGCTGGTGGCTGGTGGTATCAGTACACAGTGTAGATTTTTTTTTCCCTCCTAAAATTTACCATCCTCTTCATGATCTGAAACTGTAATCTAATCACGTGCCCGTAGATTTGTCCACTTCATTGTTGTCTCTGTATGTAACGTGTTTATTCCATCCTGTAATGTGCCGTGCAGCAGGTAGTTCACCTGTGGTAAAGCAGGAGCGGCTGTCCCCTCACAGTTCCTCCTCCCAAGCAGAGAACCTGTCATCCCAGGGGGCACCACATGATACTTCTGGACGTGGTGGGTGCTTCAGCGTTTCCTCTCGTTATTTCACTTCCATAAACAGTTCAGTGCTATCGGAGCTGCGCTTTATGAGTATTTCTTTTCCTGCTTCAAAGGTAAAGCATAATACCAAGATGTTTTGGCAAATTATGTCATATTTTTGCCGTCCCTGTAGATGCCAAGAATCATGGATTGACAAGATTAATTTCTGGGTCTTTCTGTTTGATGCGCTTTTTGTAGAAAAGATTTACTTTCTTTTTAGTAATTTGGAAGTCTCAGTGACCCAGACTAGGCCTAAAACTCATCTTAAAACAGTCGTGACTTTAGTTCTTTGAAGCCCATCTAATTTGACAAAGTGTTAGAGGATGTGAAAAGTTACAGAAACTGCCCAGTTATGTTTGAGAGGCAGGTCAACACACTGGAGCTTTTCTCCAGTGGTGCCTCCACATTACAGCATTTCTTATGTAAATGCTTCTAACTCTTTACTTTGTTGCCTTTTGTGACTGTTTCTCTCTTGCAATCTTTCCATTTTCCGTTCTAGCCGTCCAGGGAGGGAGTATCACTAAGGGCTTACCAGGGACCAGAATCCATTCAGATTCTGCAGTTTCCTACCGAGGAGGCTCTATTACGCTGGTAAGGTCAGACCAGTCAACCAGCAGTTTTTTATTTTTTTTATTTTTACTGAGACTTCTTTTCATACTTAAGATCAAATGGCTGTCTTTTTTGAAGGATGCCATTCAGAATTTAGGAATTGCCTCATTGGTTTGTAATGTTCTTATCGTACCTATTTGGAGTTTTTCTGGTGAATTTTATACATGCCTTTATTCACACATGATCTATGTAACGTTAATTTAAACATGCTAAGTTTAAGAAACAAATAACTTCAAATCCAAGTGCCTTTTAGCCCCAAAAATCTTTTAAAAATGACTTTAGCCCAGAAGGAGTTCTTGTCTGTCGTCTGTAAAATGCTCTTAGTTTGAAGGTGGTTAACAGTCTTTCTTTCCCACAACCTCTTAAGTCTAGAATATCTACAGAATACTATTGCTGCTTTGGATGAGGCAAACCTCAAGCATGAGCATTACAAATATTCTGCTGACACTGTGCATTTTTGAGTAGTCTGTTACGACATACAGCAGCTCTCTTCCTTTTTCATTTTGAGAACCTCTCAGTGTCACTTGAAATGTATGCAAATACAGTCGGTAACAAGCACGATCATATCTGTAGGTTTAGAACACCACCTGTTACGGTTTAGATTATATTTATGTTTTGTATTTACTCATGTTTCAGCGCAGCGTATGAATCCTCAGGTTAACACGATTTCCCCGGGTTGACTGAGGCTGAACTGAAACTAACGCTGTAAACTGTGTTAAAGTTCATGCTGTCACACAGACGGACTACAACTCCTCCACATTTTCTGATGGTTTACTCTAGTTTTCCAATAACTGATGCAATGTTTGGCCCCTGAACACACAATACGAAGCACTCAATGTAACAGCTTGTTTGCAAATGAGTTTTGCACCTATGATGAAAGAGAGCAGCAGAGCTGGTGAGAGGTCATGAGGCAAATGAAGCGTTGTTGCTGCTGGAGTTTTCGTGGCTGCGTGACATAACCACAGCTCTGAATGGCACTGTTGCTCTAGCAACAGGTACACACTGTACCGCATCTGTTCCCTCTTTTATTTATCTGTGCACTTTAGATGCTGGCTAAACCCAGTCACTGATATGCCCACTCTAATTTCACATCCAACTGGCGTAGAAGGGGAAAAAAAAGAAAAAGGCGGAGATGGCCGTCATCCCACCTTTAAACACTAGTAAAAGGAAAGAGAAGTGAACGTTCTGGTGTAATCTGTCCTGTTATTCAGCTTGCAGCTAGATGAACTGATATGTGTATGCACATTTGTTTGATCGCTCAGAGATGGCAGCGATGCAGAGTGCTTCAGTCGCTGCCATCTGATCATGTAAACAAACCTTCCACGTCTCCTTTAGGTAAACACTTCTTGGAAAAGCTGCAACCAACAGAAGTGTGGTCTCAGCCACTTCCACGTCTCCTTTTTATCATACACTCATGTAGTCCCCTCCTAACCAGTCTCTGTAGAGATATGACTCATACGCTGAGTAAGGCGATATGATTCAAGTTCTAAACTAAGCTCCTTGTTATCTGCTGCTTAAAAAGTTAGGCAGCTTGGCTTATTTTGGTAGTAGATCCGCAGTTCTGTCAAATATTTTTTTTAATACTTGTTCGCTTACTTTATTAGATCCCTGTTATATAGTTTATTGCTGTCGTAACAACACGCTGTATGCTGTTAAATAACACTTAGACAATAAGTTATTGTTTAAAGTTATTGCTAAACACAGGAGTGACCTCCTGTATTGGTCCTTATTTCAGAGAAGCTGAAGAAATCTGCTGTTCTGCTGGTTTGGCTCTATCTTCTATATCTGTTGCCTGATTATTGTTTGAGTTATTGAGCAAGTTCTACAACATTGTTTTTTTTCCCCCCTAAAAATAGCTCGAAGGGCTCTAAAATGGTCCCCAGCATCAAAACGCTTTTTGTAATCGCTTTCTTTGTCTCAGTTACTTTGTGCTGTATCTGACTCACTTTTTTTTTTTTTTTTGAAAAGTAGAAGGTCCACTTTTTACTGATTTGTCGATGCATGACTTGGCTGGAAAAGCTGACAAGCAGCGAGGGAGGAGTTTACTTCTTAGCCAGCCTTCAGACCTGGCACCATTCCACATACTTTTGATAGTCTGTATGCAAATCTGTCCCGGGCCACCTTGAACGATCACCTGACCTGACGTGACTTGCAAGCAGCAGAGTCACTGAAAAAGCTGGGTGTGTAACTGCTCTCCCAGTTTTAAAATAATTCAAATAAATAAATAAAATACACATTTTGTTGAAATCCGGGACGGCTGTCGAACACTTTAAAGTGATGTAACAGCGATAAGTAGGAATATTCTGGAAAGATGTTTGTTTCTGTTGTTTTTCTGGCCAAAGTGTTTTGATAAACTAAATACCAGAAGCTTTTTCAATTTAAAAACACAAGAGAGATCGTTTTGTTGGTGTTATAGGTCAGTGGTGTTATAGGTCATTTATGAAGCTTCTCTACAGAGAAGCTTCATAAATGAGTTTTCTCTGTAGTTTGATGTTTGTTTTGATTCATTTTGGAGTTGATGGGGAAAAAGCTCTATGGCAAACACACAAAAACCTGAGCTTTCCAGCCATGTGTTGCATGTGCAGTTTCTTTAAAACAGCTCTTGTATCCACAGTAAGGTTGGGTAGATGTTTTACTGTGGTGGAGTTTGAGTTAAAATCAGTGTTTTTGCACTGGCACTGAGATCTGTGAAGTAACACATGATTTTATCGTTCTTTACTTATCTAATATCACAAATGTTAGGTTACGTAATTAGGGTTTTGTAAATGGCCTATCTCTGGAATAAATGCAGCTGGGGTGAATCTGAGCAGTGTTTATGTCTTAAAGATGAGAGTCTATAGTTCAGATGGTTGGGATTTACAGTAACATCAGTAGGCCTCCTGATAAATATGTAATGTAGGCTGCTAGTTGATTTTCATCTAGACAGGCAAACTGAAACTGGATCCCTTCAGATGGATTTTATCGAACACTCACTTTTATAGCTGTCCACAGCTATAAAAAAAAAAAAATCAGCTAGGACACATGTTAGTGGTAGGTCTGAACAGAGCCTTAAATGAAGGGGAAAATGTTTACCAGTAGGAAGGGAGGTCACTTAAAAACAAAGATGACCCGTAAGAATATTCAACGTTTATTATATCACTAACAGTGGACATTTACATGCCCACCACTGCACTTATTGAAATGGGTAGCAGCACAGAGTTGGATGGTTTACCCTTTTATTGCTCTCATAAATAAGTCATGGTCTAAATAAATAAGTCTTTTTGGCAAAGACAAAATAAAAATAAACCTCCCTTCAGTGACAAAGTGAAAACTGATTCCTGTGAATCAATCAATCAATCAAATTTTATTTCAAGATGCTTTACATAATTAAAAAACAAAATAAAAACAGCATGTGACATTGAATAAACAGTAAGAAAGAGAAAAACATTGAAGACATCAAAAACCCGCACTCTAACCCTAATTTAGCCATAAGCAACTCTAAACAGGTGGGTTTTAAGTTGAGATTTAAAGGCACCCAGTGTTTCAGCTGTTCAGTAATGCCAATCAAATAAAAATATGTAATGTATGAAAGACGATTGCACAAATACCCCCACCCCCCACCCCTCAAGTGACTCCCCTAATTCAATTTAGAGAAACAATTATTGAAAAGTACAACTCCGGGGATGGACACAAAAAGATTTTCAAGGCCCTAAACATCCCCAGGAGTTCTGTAAAATCCATTATCAAGAGGTGGAAGGACTATGAAACGTGTAAATCTACCAAGAGCAGGCGGTCCTCATAAACTGAGTGACTGTGCAAGAAAGAGAATAGTGAGAGAGACCACCAAGACACCTCTGAGCAATCTGAAGGAGGTCCAAGCTTCAGCAGGTGAGACGGGAGAGACTGTGCTACAACAACTGTTGGCCAGGTTCTTCACCAATCTACGCTATGTGGGAGAGAGACAAAGAAAAATCCACTGTTAAAGAAAGTTCAGGTTAAATCTCCACTAGAGTTTGCCAAAGTGCACGTGGAAGACTCCATGGTCACGTGGAGGAAAGTTCAGTGGTCTGATGAGTCCAAATGGGAGTTTTTCTTTTGGCCATCAGACAGGATGCTGTGTTTGGTGGAAACCAAATGCCTCACATCACCACAAACTTACCATCCCCATTGTGAAGCATGGTGGTGACAGCATCATGCTATAGGGATGCTTCTCAGCACCCAGTGTGAAAACTACACAGAAATTATTTAAAGACAACAAGGTGAACGTCCCGGAGTGGCCGAGACAAAGCCTAGATCTAAATCTAATGGGGAATTTGTGGCTTGACTTGAAAAGTGGTGTTCATGCCTGATCCCCACACAGCCTGACAGAGCTTGCCCCGTTTTGTAAAAAGAATGGAGTAAAATTCTGGAGTAAAAGTCTCCAGATGTGCAAGACTGAGATTTATCCACACAGACTCAGTGCTGTGATTGCAGCCAGAGGTGCTTGTAGTGAATACTCATGTGAAGGGGGGTGAATATTTATGCAGTCACTTATTTCACATTACATATTTTTATCAAACTGGTTTTACTCTGCAAAAATTAGATGCCACTTTGACATTTGAAGAAGTGTTTTTGTTTTTGTCCAAATGCCAATTTAAATTTACCACAATTAATTTGTGATGGGAATAAAAGCATAAAACATCCAATACTTTTTATAGGCACTGTAAACGGTTCAGACTCTGCGTCTGCTCTGTCTCTTCTTGAGTTTCCTGTCTCGGCTGTTGTGAACACAGCTATCTGTTGTCCTCTGCCACCTCCTCTCCGAGACTGGAAGAGGTGTTGAGCTAATTCTTACCCCTTATAAAGTTTTCAAACTTCTCCTCTGTCTTGTTCAAGATGGGTTGATTGTTCTCATGTCGTGCCACACAGGAGTCCACAGCTTAGCACTGACACAGCCAAAAACTGTAGCACCATCTGAGCATGTCTGTAGATAACAGGACTCTGGGCTGTACTTGAAGCCAGAGATGTACCAGTGAGTTACCAGTGTGAGTACAGTTCTCTGCAGTGCTGCTGTTCACCGCACAGAAGCGTGCCTCGTAGCCAGGTGCGAAGGCTTTCAGAGAAATCAATTAGAAGGTTATATTTTCTGAGAAGAAAGCTGGATAATTTTTTGTGTGCGGTTTCTATAAACAGGTGTTGCCATAAAAAAGATGTAAATTGCCCGGTTTGATAGTAATGAGGCTTGTTAATGGAGTTTGCAGGAAGTGATGTGGTCTCTTGCGCATCTGTGCTCTATCCGGTTCGAATCAAAGTCAAGATCAGACTGTTTTTCTCATCTGTAGCTGCTGCCTAATTTCTTCTGTCGTTATCCCAGGGGACACCAGCAGATGTGCTGTATAAGAAAGCCATCCAGTGTATAATCACAGAGGACAGTAGCAGCAGAGCTGAGAGGGAGCGCGAAGAGGCGCTGTTTAAAGGACATATGGTCTATGAGGGCAACAGTGGACACATCCTCACATATGATCGTGAGTATATCAGCCATTCTAACATGCTATAAAAGTATGGTTTCCAGCTGACCTTTGCTGTATTTTAATTGTTCGGTTTAATCAGTAAATGTCTCCATTTGAAAATGTTTCCTTTAATTTTAGGCCCAGCATCTCAGACTTCCAAAGATGAGGGCAGAGGCTCAGGGCAGTCTGGGGAAGTTCTTGGTCTGAAGCGTCCTTACGATGTCATGGAGGGGAGCAGAGGGTTGCCTATGAGGGACTCACTGCCTGCTGCCAATTGTGAAGGTAAGAGATGATTCAACTTCAAGATTGGGTTTGACAGATTTTATCAATTGGATATATTTACCGTATTCCTAAATCCCACTGCTCCTTTCTTTGGACCTCTGTCAGGTCTGATTGGTCGAGCCATGCCTCATGATCGAGACAGTCCCCATCACGCACCTTACAAGGACGCTCATCACATCCGGGGCTCCATCTCACATGGTAGGATGCTTCAAAATGTATCACAAACTTCAAGTTTCCTAAAACTTGTTTTGCATAAAATGCTAACAATTTATTCTCCAATTTTAGGTATACCTCGTCATCTCGACCCTCAGGATGGTTACTTGAGGAGAGAAGCTAAGATGAAGCGAGAGGCCTCTCCACCCCGCGGGGTCAGTTCATTTTCTGACTCAATGAAAAGCAGAGAGACCATTGTGCCCACTGTGAAGGAGGATAGGCGCTCCATCCACCTCATTCCAAGAATTGAGCCCAGACAGCAAGCCAAGGAGGGAATCATAGCACCGGTATGCACACGATTAAACGACATATAAAGATTATTCAATCAGTGATGATTTTTCACCTAACAGTTTTTGGTGTGTTTCACTTTTGGATGCAGGATGCTGCCGGTTCGGCGAAACGCCACGACGTCCGTTCCATTATTGCGAGTTCACCACGTTCCTACCACAGTTCAGCCTCCCTTCTGGAAATGCGCCCCGAGAGGGGTCGATATGATGAGGTGCCCAAAGGGCGGCCCAGCGCGGTGGTCAGCACAGCAAGCCCTATAGCCCGCTCCTCTCCACTTACTCTGGGATCAGAGCAGGGAGGCAAGGCCCATCACAGCCCAATGAGCTACGAGGACAAAAGCAGCTTGAGGGCCACTTATCTAGGACCCTCACATCGCGGCTCCCCCCTGCCCAGGGAGGCAAGCCAAAGGCAGCATGAGGGTGTGTATGTCTCACACAGCCCAGACAGGGATTCTGTTATTAAAGACTAAGAAGGATATTCTGAAACATTCAAAAGGCGATAAAAGCTAAATGTGAAAATGTTTACAAATTAATTCCATCCTGAAATAAATTCTGAATGCAAACAGTTGATGCAGTGCTGAAAAAGTTGACACTTTACCCCTCACCCCCTAAACTTGAGGAAACTTATGTCTGTTTTTGGACTCCAGGTTCTGGAAAGAATCCTCCTCAAGAGCGTAAAGCCACACCGACTCCCAGAGAGATGAGTGCCACCAAATCCCCCCTCTCTGGTGTTGCAGATCAACAAGCCTATGAGCGTCTGCTGCAGGGCCTTGGAGCTACAGACATGATTCGTCAGATCCCCTTAGCGTTTGATCCTGCAGCGCTGCCCCGCGGTATTCCCATTGACGCAGGTACTTCCACAGTCATGTTAGCGTTGTCTCCTAAAACTGGAATTAGCTCGAGAGCTCTAAACACTCACTCTGTTTGCAGCTGTTGAAACAGGAAAAGTTAAAACAGACTTTTCTTGGAGTTATGAGGGCACTAAAGCTCTTTTTATGGCAAGAGAATATTGTAGTATAGAAAAAATAGACATTCATTTGAATTAATTTGCTTTGACGTTTATATATATTTAACCACAAATTATTTCCTAACGTTTGTCCTCTTCTTACACAGCTACCTACTACTTGCCTCGCCACCTAGCTTCCAATCCAGCGTACCCTTATCCTCACCCCTACCTCATCCGTGGCTTTCCTGACACAGCAGCGTTGGAGAACCGCCAAACTCTGTTCAACGACTACATCACCTCTCAGCAGATGCACCAGTGGCCCAACGCCATGGCCATCCAGCGCCCAGACCTGCTGAGACCTCCCCGAGACCAGCCTCTTCCTCTGTCCTACACCACAGCCCCACGTGGTAAAATGAATTATATTTAATCAACACTCACACGCTTTTGTGTCTCCTACATAGCTTTTTTCCAAACTGCAACCTGAAACGGGCGTACTATGCTTACAGATAGTTTGGGGTTACTTCTTGCAGAACAACAGCAGTGTTCATGTAACCTGAATTTAATCTGGTAATCGGGCATAAAAACAAGCTGGGCCTCGTCACTTCTCTTAACAGGCCATAGCTGAGATGAACGTCTGCGTTCAACGAGAGGCGCGATGCAGGTCTCAGAAGAAAATCTGACAAATGGCACATCATTTGCGGGTTACACTAAAGAATCTGACTGCAGTGTGACAAAGAACGCTCCCACTTCTTCACACCTTCATACACGCTTGTAGGAAGGTGCAAATTTTGCTTTTGTGAAAGTCACTGCGACTTGCACGGACATGTTTACCAGTCTCTCTGCATCACCGGGTCACGAGGGAAGGTATTAAAGTTTCCACTTTGAACAAATTGGGCAGAGGCGGGAGATTTGAAGCGATTTGTAGGCTGGCGCTTGTATATCCTCTGCCTAAATTGTAGTAGAAGAAAACAATGGAATGAAAAGCTAAGGCAGTCTTTATGAAGAACCACAAAGTCAGACTTCGACTTATTTATAAGACGTCCTGTCGAATTATTACTTGTGCGTAAATCCGCATTGAAAGAAATTCTCTGAAGAGTTGAGACCTTTCTGTGAGCACCTCTGCTAATGTGGCTTATTGAAGTCCGACTGGACCTGAGCAGAACATTGTGTAAAGCGTTTGATATGCTGTGTGTTTGGTTTATTCACCTTTTGTGCAAACAAAACAATATTTCATTGTGCTTCCTTGTTTGACTACAAACTAAATTTGTCATTGGTTGATGCAGATAATGTGTGATGGTGGCCTACACTGCAGCTGTGTCTGCATTCATTTGAATGTTTGACAGCCTCATGAATTTATTGGCGCTTCATGTCCTGAAACCATCAGCCGCTGGAGATTTACTCTTATGTTGTCAAATAATCAGCGACCCACTTCTCTGTTTAGTGTTAGTATTTAGTTTCTGTCATGACTGTAGCCACCCAGCGTCTTTGAGTGAGCCTGGCCAGGTCTTGTGATGCAGCATTTGTCAAAAATAATATTTCTGTATTATTCCACAGGTACAGGTGACGAAAACGAGGCTTAAATGCTCATGTTAGAAGTGAAAAAGTTGACATGTATATAGATCTAGACTGAAGTTCTGTTTTTATGTTTTGCAAAAAGGGAAGTAACATGCTTTCAGTTTGTTAAAAAAGACGATTGAAGACCACTGTAGTAGTAATTCATCTACAACAATCGGGTGCAAATTTCTGTTTTTCAGACTCCAAAGATGAACAAGAATTATTGACGTATTTCCATTTAAAAATATTACGATACAAAATATAAAGAACTGTCGAATTAATTTTATAAGTCATAGAAGTCTAATCTTATTGACAAATAAAACTAATAAAAAAAACTTAGACTATAATCAGAAATTTCCCATGAGATATTAAAAATAAAAAACCAGCCTCCCCTGGGGTTTGTTCTGTCAGTCTGCACCTGCTGACTAGAAGGGTTCAGGTTTTCAGAGGATGTAACTGAAGCATTTTTCATCAAGATATTACAATAAGATAATATACTAATTATCTTTTTTTTTGATCCAAGTATTTAAAATGGAAATCCTTACTTATACAATCATGTCGAGCAGATGTTCACAAAATTGATTTCAGGATTTAATTCTGTGGCTTTTTATTTTGTTTGCCTGAAAGCTCTCTCTCCCTGCTTATTTTTACACGCTCAAATTAAAGAACCACCTGTTTAGTGTTTTTTCTATATTTGTCATCCGTTTACTTCGGCGTACAGCTCAGTTTTGCACGTATTTGTAGCTCAGTGTTGGATAGCAGTCACTTTAGAAGTAATTAGTCATTATCAGAGAGAAGAAAACAATCACAAGTTGTTTTTATTAAAAAACATCACTTCCTGCAGTTTACAAAATGAAACCTTTTTGTAGCAGTTTAATTGTTCGCACACACCTGAGCAATATAAAAAAAATCACATTTCTATTAAGTTTTATTCGCTGTTATTTATTTTGAACTCTGTGATGAAAGCGCAAACGTCAAACCAGAAGTGTTGCTATTAAAAGAAGCTATTGACAAAATCAAATCAGAAAATGTCACCTTTTTCATTTTATTTATGTGCTTAATAGTTAACCCTTCTTCCCAGAACTTTAATAAAAAAATGTATTCATTATGAAACTTCCGTCATTACACGAGTCAATAGTTTGAATTTAATAATAATCTGGAACAATGGCCAACACAGAAACACAGTGCTCTTTATCTGTACTCAGAGCTGAACACATCTGGACCAGCCGTTTGGTTATTCTTGACCCTTCCCTTTCTTTCTTCTGTCCCCCAGGAATCATCGACCTCTCTCAGGTGCCACATTTACCTGTCCTGGTCCCTCCCTCTGCAGGGACAGGCGGTTCCCCGATGGATCGCATCACTTACATCCCCGGAACAAGCGCCGCGTTCCCGGGCAGGCCTTATACCACCTCACCCATCTCCCCCGGTATACTCCCTTTCCTACGAGCGTCTCTCAAGGGCATTTTTACTGTTTCTACAGTGAGAGTTTCTCTTATTGTATTTTTTTCTATTCAGTTGGCTCTTCACACATGAACAAAATGCAGAGTGCGTCGTCAGAGCGCGAGCGTGAAAGAGACCGCGAACGAGACCGAGACCGAGACAGAGAGCCGCAAAGGGATCGGGAAAGAGAGCGGGATCGAGACAGAGACAGAGAGCGAGACCGCGAACGGGACAGGGAGAAGGGCGGGTCTTCGGGAAATGTGGAGCACGCCCCCATCTGGCGACCAGGTGTCGAAGAGATTTTATTTTGTCTGCATGTTAAAAGCGGCGTCAGCATCTATTCACTTTGAGGGAATACTGCCTCGTTTGTAGAATTACGAGAGTCTCTGTTTTTCAGGTACAGAACACAGCTTGACTACCAACAGCAGTGGTGGCCGATCTGCGGTGTCCCCTCGTAACCAGGACAACGTGCAGCAGAGGCCAAGCGTCCTGCACAACACTGGAGGCAAAAGTCTTTCTGTCAGCGAGCACTCGTCTGTCTTACGGTAATCTGAATTTCAGTTCTGGTTTTACAAAACCAATTCTGCCTCATTTGCTAAAGCCCATTAATTCCGGCATTTGCCACAACAAAGCCCTCGTTGCCATCTTTTTCTAATTGTGTGGTGATTGTCCTGCCAGGTCCATGCCCTCAGGGTCATCCCGCTACCAAGCTTATCCTGGCTCATTCCCAGGGACAGTGCTCCCTGAAGGATACCCACCTGCCATGGACCCAAATGTAGCCAAAGAGCAGCAAGGCCGCGATGGAGGCAAAGCCAGGGGAGGTCTACCCAAACATGTGCAGGTCCAGCCCTCCAGTAAATCTGACCCCAAACTGCCCAGCCCCAGCCCAGGAGGAATATACCCACCAGCTTCCTATTCCCCAGCTTCAGGCCGATCTCAACTCCTGATGCCTCCCCAGTCGGATAACCCCCCTGGCCGTGACGAAAGCAGCGCATCTAATAGAGACAGGACTCAAAACAAACCATTCATTCAGGATCAAGAAGAAGGGTCATTTGGTAAGACCACCATGACTGCGGCCAAGTTCATAAACGCAATTATTACGCAAAAAATATCTTATGAAAGGGGGATGCCAGAGACGGGGTCGCTTGTTGCCAGCAGCGCCACCGATGGTAAGAAGCTCTGGATCCCAGGGGTCGTCACCCAGACTTTCCCTTGTCAGTCTGTGGCCTTCTGCACGCTGTGGTGATTGGCATTATCAAATCAGCTCAATTCATTGACATTTTTGTTTTAGTTCAGCGCTACGATTTGTTGCTTTTGTTTTTTTCTTCATAAACTTTAAAGACCACCAAGGGTGTCCTCTAAAGAATTATTCATCAACTCCATCAAAATTTTTACCAAACTGGCTTGAATGAAATTCGTTGAGTCAGTTAAAAAGATTAATAAAACAACTGTAAAGTCAAAATCTCCAGAAAGCCATTTATCAATCAAAAATATCCTGGGTGTCCTTTAAGGTAAAGCTGGTGGGGCATTAAGGCAGAGCATCTTTTGCTGCTTAGCTTAATTTTCTTTTCATAGAGGTTGTGATTTGATCATGTGGCACCTCTCCTTCCTCATTAGGCCGCTTCCTTGAAACAGAAAACTTGATCTCGTGCAGATGGGATTGACAAGAATATTAGACATTGTAGTAGGGTTTTCCCAAAAAATCAGTAGTTGTACAATAATCGACACTAACATGAAGTGCCCGAGATACTGATTTTTGTTAATATCAGTTTCGGCAGTACTGTGTTTGTCCCCTCCAGTTGTTTAACAATTTCACAGAGCAGACACAGCTTTTCACCATCAGCTGAACACATTAAAGGGATAGTCTGGTCCATCTTTAAAATGATGTTCTGTCTGTTAGTTATCGATAATTAGTAGCTTGATCAGCCGGGACATCAGTCACAGGGCATAGAGTATGGAGCAAAGGACAGAAGTCTTCATCCAGGCTGGGCTAATAGCCTGTTTTATCTTATTTTTCAGACTTTCTCAAAAAGAAAATGACATGCTGCTGTGAAAGAACACTACATTAGCTAATATTAAACCTGTACACTTTAGCATGACGCCATTTGTTTCTCAGCTGAACAAAATATGTTACTACTCGAATGTGTGCATGTGAAGCATATATGAGGATGTATCAGTCGGCTGGGAGTTGAGTGAACCTTTGGACTGACTGAATGCGCTGATCAGACGATCAGCAGCCTCAGCACCACTGGCGAATACACGCTCTATGCTCTGCACGCATACATTTCTGTAACACGGCTGTCGTTTGGTTGAGAAAACAGAAACAAACTAAACAAATTCATTTTTTTATATCCTTGGTTCAATAGGACTGGTGTAATTCGGTTTTATGCATGAAGTTGTTCTTCCCTTTATTATATATTAGTTTCACTAAACATTTTGAAAAGTCTTATCAACCACCACGCTCTCTCCCTGGGGTCCTGAGGAGCACTGGTGCTGTACAGGAGGGGACGGGTCGAGGGTGGGGGACACAGCAATGAGTCTTTCAGCCTTCACGGGGAAGGGGGTCTGGGGTACTACTGCTTCTCTGCATGTTCTTGTTAAAAAGCTCACTGTAATCAACACAAATTTCTTTTGGTTCGTTTTATTTGTTTATTTTTCCCCCACACTCTGCAAGCTCTCAGCATCTCTGTCTGTCAGACCTCTGGGAGTGTCTGTCTTTTTGTGATTTGTAGTTTGTTTTGTTTTCCACTTGCAGAGCAATGTACTTGTATGATGCTTTAGAGCGAGTGCCATGTGCATGCCGAGTTCAAATTAGTATTTCAAAGCCAACTTGTACACATCAGTCAACAGGAAACTTTCTTTTTAAACACCTTTTTTAGGTAGATATCACAGTGCTGTTCTTCTGCTTTCACAATGCAGCGTGAAGAACCACAGAGAGACGTTTAGCATGGCGTGAGGCGCTGGGAAAATGAAATCAGGCTCTTATGTTGTTGCAAATTACCAAAAACCAAAGCATCATGTTTCCCATGGGAGGGTTTGTCCTCTCAATGAGTCTATAGTCAGTCCTGCCCTGCACACTCAGCTTACATCATCCTCCCCTGAGATAAAAACTGTAGTGCAAGAGTTGTGTAAGAAAACCCAGTGAGACATGGAGCAGAGCTTATAAAACGGGCTCATCATGTTCTCTAGATTTAATTTAATTTAACAGACAAATGCTGCATTCAGATCACAGATAAAAAAAGATTTAAAGTTAAGTTTGTGTAAATTATTTAAAGCATCAATGACCCATTCGTTTTTCTACTATTCAGTAAATACGTTTGGATTCTTCCCTTCGCAGCACATCAATACCTTATTTTGAAAGTCTGTTCATTTTGTACATCTGTTACAAAATGACGTCTTTTTTTTTTGTTCCTCTCTCTTCTTCAGTGATGAGTCACTGATGCAAAACCAGTTAATTTTAGCATCATTTCTGGTCAAAGTTCTGCTTGCCAATTCTAATGTTTATGCAAAGGGTTCACTAAAAATACTAAAGAAATGAGAGGGTTGTAGCTTTTCACTCACGTTCATACTTGGTGCGTATTTGTAGGAAAAGTTTGTAGCTTTAGATGTTTTTGTCCTGATAGATGAAGAGACATGTCTGAGGTCGGGGCCGCGTTATTTAGACGTGTGAACGATCTTGTGTGTCACTTCAAACTGAGAATCGAAGCTAACTTTAATTTGTCTGGATGTGTTTGTGTTTGTTTCCGTGTGTTGTTTGAATTTGACCCTTAGGTCTGCTGCAAGGTCTTTACGGTCCCCCCTCAGAGGAAAGATTGTCTCCGGGCCAACAGCCCCCGTCCCCCTGTGTCAAAGGCAGCCAAAGGGTGGTCACTCTGGCACAGCACATCAACGTAAGTCTAAGATAGCTGTGACAAACTAAGACAATAAACAGAGAAAATGTAAAAGAAATCCAAATCATAGGTAAGAGAAATGCATCATAGACCATGTACTGGTTATGTGGGGTACATATTTTTTTTGTCGTATGATATTGGCCTGAAATTCAGTCAGAAGTCAGAATAGTGTCGTGTGCTGCCTAATAAGGAGGAGTTCTTTCCCAAACAGGAGGTGATAACTAAAGACTACACCAGGCAGAGCCAGCAGCAGCAGCAAAGCTCCCCTATCCTGGACCTGACCCGTCCATCCAGTGCCTCCCAGCCCCCACCCACTTCACAGGAGTCTGCCCAGGGCTTCCGCTTTCCAGATGGTCTCGGGGGAGAATGTAACCGAGACAGGTAGCAATCACTGTCCCGCTACTCCTGATAACTAAGGGTTTCTGTTTCAAAATGTCACTGCAGAGGTTGATAAAGAAATGTGTTAGTAGTCAAGTTCAAGTATGGGCTAAACGCCATTAGGAAAAAGAGTAGTGTAGTGGATAGTACCACTACTCTATATGAAGTGATTATATCTCTTTGTACTGTTTCTAGGTCTCCCCCTCAGTCCAAGTCTTCACCTGTCAGCGTTTCTGACGGCATTGAACCGGTGTCTCCTCCTGGAGCCAGCTCTGAGCCTGACATCCAGGGAGGGGCCTCCTACATCAACGAGCAAGGGGAACAAGGGTAGGTCCTCACATGGCTGGGAAACTTTTGTCCGACGCTGTATAATTAAGTGATTCATCATATAGCACGAAAGGTTTTTGTTTATAAAAAAAAACCAAAACATCCAAATAAATGTAACCAGCATCATGTCTTTTGTGACTTTTGGCTTTGCTTTCTGAAGTTATGCCCCAATACGGATATTCAGTGGCTGTCAGAGATTTTTGCGTCATCCTACTGCAGTCCCACATTGTCTGACACTGTTTAGGACTTGTTGAGACAAAACTGAAGATTTGTTTTCCTTCCTGCAGTCTGGGCTCCCGTTCTCCTCCCAACTCTTCTCAGCCCCCAGCTTTCTTCACCAGGCTCACCGAGAAGACCTCAGCTATTGTGAAGTCTAAGAAGCAGGAGATGAGCAAGAAGATGACTGTCACAGGAAACGACGGCGAATTTAGTGAGTCTGACCTCAGCGTGGAGATGAGAAAACAATTTGTACTCGAAGTAGGCAATCTTACATTTGATTTCTTTGATTGGACTTTCAGAAGCCAGTCAGCCAGGAACAGAAATCTTCAATATGCCAGCATCCACGAATCCAGGTAAACAAACCTTTCCAGAAGTGTGTTGGTAATAGTTTTGCATTGTTGTGGGATCTTTGTGAAAAGACTGGAAAACTTGCAGTATTCTTCAAACATGAATGGCTGCAGAAGCATTAAAAATGTCAGCATTTATTTCGTGTCTCACATTGGGAACGCCTTCAGCAGACCTCGTCAGAAGGTCCTAATACATTACGCCGACCAGGATTGGCTGGAAATAAGCCAGTGTCAGAGAGGGCAGGGTCCCCCCCCCCCCATTTATTCAGAAACCTCTTCTTTCTTACGTGTTAACTTAGCTTAACTGTCCGTAGATGCAAGCTCGGTCGCTATGCGCTCTGGGTCTGTGCAGTAGCACAGTGAGTAGTTGTTTTTCTCAGTAGCGATATTGACAAAAGAGTAAAAATACACATACAACAAAAGCGCTAACTCTACCCTGTTGCAGGTTGCACGTTAGCCGCCCAGAGTAGCAGTACTCCTGCTGTACAAGTTATCCACTGGGAAGCCACAACGCTCCCCCCAACCCAGCCACACCTGGTCGGCTTTGCTATATTGTAGCCTTACAGCCAGATCTCCCTGCGAAACATGGTACCGGCAGGGCTTTCACAAAAACAGAGGAGAACCCACATGTGGTAACAAAATTTCAAGCTGGGATACACACCTGATGTGCTTGGTGTGCCTCGGTTTGAAACATGCAGCCTTGAGTCTGCGGCTGAGTGCTCGTGTTGCAGCCGGTTCTCCCTCAGAGTGCTCCATCTGCGCTTTCAGTGCATGTTCTGAGCACCTCGTCTCTGCTGATGGCTCTTCAGGCAGAACTCGAGGAGCAGGTGACCGCCTCATCTAATGCGATGAGAGGAAGTATGCATCGTTACAGATCACTGCCTTCACCTCCACAAAGTGGCGATACAAGCTCTGGGCAGAACCATGGGGCTGATGGGCCTCAAAACAGAAGGAGGCCCTCCTGGACACCCCCATCATGCCTCAGGGGCTGTTTGGAGCAGTGGTCACCTCGATGCAAAACAGATTAGAGGGGCATAAAAGAGACGATGAAGCCCTGAAGCTACGTCTCCCCAGACGTACATTTGCCACCATGACTGCAGCTTCGCCTCCCCGTCACCAGACCTTTGCTCAGGTAGTGGCTCGCTTGCCTCACACATTCAGAATCCCCAAACTGCCAAAGGTGCAAGAAGCTGCACAGGCACAGCTGAAACCCTCTGCCCTCAAAGCCCCGTGACAGAGGAAGCCTGATGGCTCCCGCCCTGACCAGCCACCTCCCACTTCCACTCAGGTGGTAAGGAGGAGGAAATGGCTGACCTGACCTCCTCTCCCCCCCGAATGGAGGGAGCGAGCAGGGATCGCTTTCCTTTATGGCTCCGTTCCCGAGCCCGTTCAGAGTTCTGCCGAGTTCAGCACGTGACAGAGGATGTTCAAATCTGCTAGGCACGTCACAAAGAAAAGATGAGACTGTGTTCATTATGGAGAATTCCACAGCGACCCCCGATCATGCCCCACTAGCACATTTAAATGTTCACAAACTATCGCATCCAGGATATGAACCAAGGGCGCTGTTAAAAATGTTACAAAACATAAATATAACACTAGGGGATTTGGTCCCCCCCTTTTTCTTGTAAGGAGTGAGACCTCTCCCTTATGTGAGCAGCTCTGCAGCAAACAAAATGGCATGAGCAGCGCAAAGTGGAGTATTTTGCAACACGCTGCCACAAGAGGGCACTCCCAACCCATGTTTGACAGAATGGCCTTGCAGTCACCTGGCAATAAAAACACAAAAGTGGGTGGAGTGCACAAACTCAGAGTGGGTTTTAAAAACTAGGAGGAAGGAATACAGGCTGCAATTTGCCGTATCCCCACCCCGTTTCAGGGAAGGGAATTAGCCACAAGCTGAAGGCAAAACCCACTCTTTTCCTACAAGAGGAAATTTCCTCGTTGGTGGAGAAGAAAGCAATAAGAGTGATTCCTCACAAGCACAGCCGCGATTGGAACGATATTTCCTCGTTCCAATCTTAGACCTCCTGGCTCTGAACAAGCATCTGAGGAAATACGAATTGAAGATACTGACCCATGCCTCCCTGCTGCACTTCCTACATCTCAATGATTGGTTTACTTCAATCAACCTCAAGGATACTTATTTTCACATCCCCTTATACTAGCCACACAGGAAATACTTTTCAATAAAAGTGTTACAAATACCTTGTCCTCCCTTTTTGGCTGTTTGAGACTGAGAGTGTTTGTAAAATGCACAGAGGCAGCTGTGGGTCCACTCAGGAGGCGGGGCATTCGAGTGGCAATGCACATAGACGATTGGCTGATCGCAGCATCATCCAAGAGGCTGCAGACCACACAGCTGTATTAACACATCGTGTGATGGATCTGGGCTTCAAAATAAATATGGAAAAGAGTGTTCTGACATATCCTTCATAGGTCTCTGTTTGGACTTAGTTCAGGCCGGAGCGAGGCTAACAGAGGATGGAGTGAAAGCTGTGGTGGACTGCCTGTCCATGTTTCACAGAGGAAATCTGGTATCACTCTGACTGTGCAGAAGGCTTTTGGGGCTGATGGCCTCATCATTAGCTGTGGTCCCGCTGAGACGTCTCCACATGAGGGGGATCCAAAGCTGGGTGACCTCTCAACAGAGGCCGAATCCACATATTTCTCACTGAGTGAGAGTTACCTCAGCCTGCACAGAAACACTACATCCATAGCAGCATGCCAACGCACTGACCCAGGGCATGCCATGGGGAATCTTGCAGGACAGGAATGTTGTCACAACAAATGCCTACCTGTCAGGCTGGGGAGGCATCTGCAAAGGGAAAATGGTGAACGGGTCTTGGGGCCTAAATATGCAGTCAGCCCACATAAACTATTTGGAGCTCCTGTCTGTCCACCTCAGAGTGAAGCATTTTCTTTCCTTCCTGAACGATCACCACGTGGGGGCTTATATCAACATTCTGAGATCACGGAGGCTCCACACGCTGGCTCACAAACTAATCATTTGGAGCAGCAGACATTTTCTGTCTCTGAGGGCCACTCATGTCCCAGGAGTGCTGAACTGAACTGTGGGGCAGACCTCCTGTCCAGAGGGAACCCTCTTTAAGCAGAGTGGAAACTTCATCTGGGGGTGGCCAGGCTGGACTAACAGAGGTACGGGCAACCATCTCTGGACCTGTTGGCCTCATAGGAGACCAATCAGTGTCCCCCTGTTCTTCTCCCTGCAAAGGCAGACCAAACCTCTGCGAGTGGACGCCGGCTCTGCCATAGCGCTCATTTCACCAACACTAGCCAGGGTACGATCTGAGGGCCTGTCAATGATGCTTGGTGCGCCCCACTGGCCATTGAAACACTGGTTAGCGGAGATGGGAGGATCTGTGGCCTCTGCCTGAACGCAGGGACCTGCTGTCTCAGGCACCAGGGCAAATTTTTCACACCCCACCCAGAAAGGCTGGATCTATGGGCCTGGCTCGTGAGTGGGTCAATCCATATTCTGTGGGACTCCCACAGAATGTTATTATGACAATACAGAGTACTAGAACCCCTGCAACAAGATCTCTATATGAGTGCAAATGATCCATTTTTGAAAAATGGTGCTCTGAAATTCAAAGATCCCTTTTCAATGTTCCATGGCTGGGATATTAGCTTTTTTTTTTCTACAAGACCTGGTTGGTAAGGGAAAAGCCTTTTCCACTATCAAGGTTTATTTAGCTGCAATTTCAGCTTGCCATGTAGACTTCGAGGGAAAACTTGCAGGCCAGCATCTCTTAGTGGGTGCGTTCATGCAGGAAGCTCCCTGTCTCGAGACCTTTAGTTCCATCCTGGGACCTACCTCTGGTGCTGGCTGCTCTCACTGCTCCACCCTTAGAGCCTCGGGTGGAATTAAAGACAGCAGCTCTAAAAACAGCCCCTCTGTTGGCACCAGTCTCTGCGAAGCGTGTGGGTGAAATCCATGCTGTATCAGTACACCTGTCTTGTACAAAACTTTAGGTTAGTGTTGTAACCCCTGTCCTCTGAGTTACATGAGTGTCTCACCAAGTCCCCCTCCTTGCTCTGACGTTGCAAGGAAGACGTGATTGTTTTTGAATAAACTGTCAGTGCAGCGACATCCCTATAAATAGGGGTAGGGACCCTTCCCTCTCTGGTACTGACAGGCTTATTTCCAGCCAATCCTGCCTGACGTAACGTAATAGGAGCTTCTGACCAATGTGAGACACTCACCTATGCTGCTCAGCGAACCAGGATTACGACAATTAACTGAAGTTTTTTATTTAATTCTGGACTCATTCTCACCATCAAATTGCTGCTGCTGGTGGGAACGCCTCACCTCACGAGGTTTGCTCAGTATTGAATACGCAAAGCACAAGTTGAATTTCCCAGTCTTATGTATTGTCTCGTTCATTTACAGGAACCGGGACTGTGCGCATTCACCCGACTCCAGAGACATCCGGTAACTCGATAGGCCTGGAGGCCATCATCAGACAGGCCTTGATGGGGAAGTACGAGGATTCATCTGAGGAGCGCTCTCCATCCAGCACCGCTAACCCAACGGGTCCTGCTGCAGCTGCTGACGGGCGGGCTGAAGACTCATTCTCACAAGGTTCCTTGAAAACTATTGGTTTCCATTTGATGGTTTTTACACCGTGGTTGTGTTTTCTTTTAGATGATGTGTTTTTGATCAGCGGCATTTAGTATCGTCTTTTTGCCTGCAGAACCAGCAGCCCAGATATCGTGACACCATCTTATATATAACGGGACAAACACTCACTATATCACGATGGAACTGTAATATTAATTCTTATCGGGACGTTTTTGGTCTGTGTTAATTCAGAGCACTGGTTCAAGTGTTCAAAGCACCAAGCTTTGCATCAAACCTCTGCTCAGAACTACAGATTTGCAGCTGCAGCATCTTGATTGTTCAGGGCTTGAACTCTTTGCCTTTTCTTTTAAAGTGGTCTAATTTTCTAAAAGACACCAGTGCCTTTTTAAAAGCAAATTGTGAACCATTACCGTTCCATTTATTGAGTGGTTATCTTGTAATTTAGTCTGTGGTGAAAAGTGTTCACTGATTGATCAACATTGTCGTCAGTTGTTCTATAAAAGGTTTTTTACTGTTTATGGTCTCTAACCTTTTCCGGAGCAGGAAGTCTCAGTATCTTTAAAAGATTTAGTTGTTGTTTAATGTGGAAGCTCTGCCTCCTGTGTTTGCAGGCGGCTCAAAGTCCACGAAGGGCAATGGGCGTTCCAACGGGCGTAAGGCCAAGTCCCCAGGACCAGGTCTGTCTGGCAGCGAGAGACCTTCATCTGTGTCCTCGGTTCACTCTGAGGGCGACTGCAACCGAAGAACTCCACTTACCAACCGGGTCTGGGAGGACCGGCCTCTGTCTGCAGGTCCGCATCAGACCGATGTGACTAAACCCTCTGAAAGAGGGCGATGCTCTGAGCTGGTTTAAACTGTGTTATCTCTCTGCTGTTTGCAGGTTCAACGCCGACCCCTTTCCCATACAACCCGCTGACGATCCGTTTACCCAGTGGGACAATTTCAGCTCATTCCCCCTCCTCTGGTCAACAGGGGGGGCAGGGCCCAGGACCGGGACCAGGACCTGGACAGGGTCGCACCTGGGACGAGGAGCCCAAACCTCTGCTTATGTCTCAGTACGAGACCCTGTCTGACAGCGAGTGACCCAGAAATGCCACTGCACAACAAGACCTGCTAACAAGTCACCTGCAGCCATACACACACACACACACACACACACACACACACACACACACACAGAGTGCTGCTGAGGCGTCTGCAGACCTACCCACTATGTTTCCAGCCTGCTTCTCCTTCATTAGATCATAGTCTCCTTTCATGGACCTGAGACGCTCAGAAGTGATGAAGTGGAGCTCCGCTGCTCAGTGCGTGTTTGCATTTACATCATGCATTCACTCCAGGACTACTCTGAAGGACAAATCACTTTTTTTTTTTTCTTTACTACGATTCCTCACTGGCCTTATCAGTACAGACACGTTGACCTGTACCTCTGGGATGTACTGCGCTTTGTGGAGAAGACGGTTGCTCCGGTGACGGATCGTTTTGTCGGACCTGACTGCACGGCGAGGGCCGACACGTTTCTTCACAGTGAACTCCAGGTGCAGGCGGCCTGCTACCACTACAGTGATAAACGCACGGAGACGGGAGGAGAACCAACATCGCTTTTCTTCTTTAACTTCTGTCAGTCCGGTCCTGTGTTTGTGAGCTGAGACTTTTAGTACAAATTGATGGTGAACTTTTGATGGTGTCATTTGTTGTCTGTTATCTGCAAAGATGTATCTTTCTTTCTTTTCTTTTTTTTCCTTTTTTTGTTTTTCTTAAGGGGTGGGGTTGAGGGGCAGAGATTATCTTGGGGGGGTCATATCATTGGTTTACAGGGTAAACTAGCGGTTTATTGCTGATGTCATATGTTACTGGGGATGGTCCTGGAGAAAGGCAAAGCCCCGCTGACTTCAGGAATCTGTGTGGGGGACGGGGATGATCTGCCAGATGGATGGCACTGAGACAAGTGACACTTTCTCACTGTTTTTATATTAACCATGTCTGTGTTTGTTGAAACGGTTTTTTGGATATTGAGCACTTAGTTGTCAATCTGTTCACAGTGGCATTTTTTTTTTTTTTTAAACCCTCTGTGTTTCCAGGAGCGGGTGAAAGTGGAGTCAAACAGCACAGAAGTCCCACTGTGGAGCGATCCTTTAGCGCCTGTCTGGTGATGTCGGTCTCGCTGCTTACGTTTTTTTTTTTTTTTTTTTTTAGCGCTACCCAACTCAAAGCGACAATCACCTAAAAGTGAATGATCAGAAAGCCGCTGCGAGCAGGTTGCAGACCAACCTTTAAAGCTGCTTAAAAGCAAATTCCACAGCTTCACTCGAAGTTCCTTAGCATTACAAAAAGCCATCTTTCCATGACTCTTATTTGATGGTTCTGTCAGAGTCACACGGCCTCCTGGAGTCCCACCAAGGAGGTCTGACCTCTGACCTTTTACTGCCCAGAGGCGCTGCTTCAGCGCCCCTCCTCCTCCTGGCAGATTGTGTACAGTTATGAGATATTCTTAGTGCTAAGTGCCATTTATTTTATTTTTCTAGTGCTGAACAGTGACGCACAAGTTTCCTTTTACCTCCCTTTGCCAGAGTTTAGAGTGTCCACACAAAGAAATATCTAACCGAAATCAAAATAAAACATCCTTTTTTTTTTTTTTTCTTTCTTTCCTCTGCACCTTTCCTCCCCAAATCTTCCAAATCTTTCTGACTTTTCGTTTCTACCGGTTGAACTCCTCGTCGTGCACAAAGTGTGTGACAGCCCGGCATGCTCGGGCCTCCATCAGCTGACATTCTACTATAAGTGTACTTCATTGCACCTTCTTTGTCTGTACGGGTTGGAGGAAGTCGAGAACGAGGCGTTGGGGTGGTGTTATTGCATGACGTTAGTTGACATGTTCTCACATTTTCATGCAGTATTTTCAAGGCCACTCTTGTGTAATTTCGCGAGGGAAAGTTCTGACGTCTTACAGGCGCGGGACGGAGTCCCCCCGGTGGTTGAACACAGCGGCAGTGAGTTTGGTCTGGAAAGACTCGGCGGTGTTTCGCTCACGCTGTCACAGCGGGCTCCTCACAGCACAGACACGACTGTTATAGGACTACCTCCTCTCCCTCCGTCAACCTTGGTATCGATGGTGAAGCATCCAGAATGCCTTACCTGCTGACAGCTCATCTCAGCTGGGTTTTAGCTCTTTCTATTTGGACCGCGGGAGGGTTTGTAACTTCATCGTTCGAGGCAAAAAAAATAAATAAAACAAAACACAGCCAGGCTCTGTACATTGGGCACCCTGTATGTAAATCCTTTTTTTCCACTGCTGAAATGTAAGAATGTGACACTAAAGCCATATCCAGCTGTTCCCTAAACAGATGTTTTTAAAAGTACATTGAAATGAATTTTTAACATGCATCAATTTTTTTTTTTTTTTTGTCGTTTGTTTTTAAAGTGTTTTTCATGGCTTACCTGTGTCATTATTAAAAAAAAAATCAAAAGATTCATTCAGACCTTAAAAGGACAAAGTTGATTGCTGGTTTGTTCCCTGGACCGTCTGATCGTCACAGAGAATTGACAAACAATACATCGTTCAACCATTTTGTGCATAATTTTTTTTTTTATTATAACCCACTGTATAATAGCAAGGATTGTACATACAATTGAAGAGATGTAAATATTTATGTGGCTTGCTTCGAGGTTGGTATTATGAAAAGAAAAATATTCACATGGTTAAATTCTACATGCCCACCAGCAAGCTTTGTGGATAGCAGTGTAAAAATGAAAAACAAACAAAAAAAGACACTGCCTTAATGTTTAAATAAAAAGCTTATTGCCATTCATGGTCTCAGAGTCGCGTTATTTGGTTGGTTTTGAATCTTTGCTCCGATTCAAATCATCTTGCAGGTTCGGTGTAATGACGGTACCCTTCCAGCAGGGGGCGGTAAAAGCTTACGTTTAAGTTACAGATTAAATGAAAGAGAAAATCCAAAGCTTCACAACATTGAAATAAGTTTAAACAGCCTTACCAAAATTTGATAAATTGAGACAAAATCACAATTTGTTTTCTTGTAGCTATAGGTGGTAGTCTTGTGAGTTTTGCTTAAAGCTTGCCCTCCAATTGAAGGCAGTTTTTCCAGTAATAATCATCATCTTCTTCTCCACAGGTCACGATACAAAGAGTTCACCTATGGCCATTGAGTCATTCACAAAACGTTTATTTTGCAGATTAAGATCTGCATCAGGACACGTGTGTTTCCTGGAACGATTTTAAAGTGATTGTCGTTTGAAGTCTGTGGCCCAGTTTACCTAAGCTGGTGGCTTCAAAAACCAAATCAAAGCTTCCGATTGAAACGTTCAAGCTTTCGTTTCACTTTAAAGAGTTGTAGAGTTTCCGTTCAGTTGTAGCTGATTTGTTAAAACCTAACAATAATTCGCAATAACTTAAAATGCCACACTCAAAGCATGTGCTGTGAATGACTTTCAGCTACTACCACTCAGCTCGAGATTATCTGTAAAACTGACTGAGTTATAGCTGCTTTTGTGTAGGCAATCCTGGGCCTCGAGGGCCACTATCCTGCATGTTTCCCTGCTCCGACACACCTGATTCAGTGGTTAAATGACCTCTTCATGTTCTGCAGAAGCCTGTTAATCACACATTGATTCAAATCAGGTGTGTTGGAGCAGAGAAACAAGTAAAACATGCAGGATGGTGGCCCTCGAGGACCAGGGTTGCCTAACCCTGGTGTAGGCTAACTGATTAGCCGTGGCAGCCATCTTAGATTTGGTTATTCCATAAGTTGTAGATGTACATCCAATGATTCCTTTCTGAAGCTTTCATTTGAACACACTATAAAACCCAGTAGAATCTACTCTCTGTATGTATTCATGAGTTTGAGCAGCTTTAGTCGTTTTCACAGGAGACACCTCCGTCTGAGTGCCGCTCTGAGGAGAACCTGAGGCCCCCATCCAAAACTCGGCACCTACTTTGGCTGCAGGAGCTGCGCGTTCACAACTTACAGCGTGTCCTCATGGGTAGGTAAAGAGGCGGAAACAAAAGATTTACTCAACAAAGAACTTTTCTCTTTCTTGAGGGGCGTTTAGGTCCAGATTAAACAGGCTGATGTGATAACAGCTTATTTATATATTCAAAACAAAGCAACAGTTGCTCATAAATCAGCACAAGTACTTTGAATTTTTCTTAGGATTGTTTTTATTCATCAGGATATACATCTTCTTAAATAATTACCTTTAATCAGAACAGGAACAATGATCGATGTACAAAAATATAAAGAGAATTATGAAGTGCCTCGATGCCACATATACAACAGAGGAAATATCTTACAGTGACGACACATAAAACCACCAAAGTAAAGACTCGACATCCATCAACCTACTCTCCTGTCATCTTCTGACATTCCTCGGAACCGATCAAAAACTTCAACTCCAACATCCTCTCAGGAGCTTCACCTCACAACAGCCCCTTCTTCGTCCGTCGGTAACTTTATTTCTTTTTACCAAACAGCAGATCCTCTTTCTGAGCCCTTTCTAATTCCACTTCCTGTTTCCCCACATCCCCGTCATCATCAGCAGCCTCCTTGCTGTCCTGATGCGCCGTCTCAGCTCCAAAGTACAAAATAAAACAAGAGCGCTAAAAGAAAACAGGAATACACATCTGCAACCAAGTCTGCCCCCCCCCCCCAAAAAAAAAAAAAAAAAAAAACATCTGAGGTAAAGTCTGAAGTCTGAACATCACCTTTTTCAGCAATCCTAATGGATTTTCTTGTTATATAAGACAGATGTGAAGCACAGGAAAAGAGGAAATTCTTCAAAATGGAAATTTCATGTGGTTTCATGGCTTCACTTTGTACATATTTGGGATTACTGAGGGATTTGATCTGCGTTGGATCACAAACGGATCAAATCAGAATGAATGGGGCTGAACAGGAATCTGACGTTTTCTGATTCTTTTAGACTTTAATGTTGAATTAATGCCACTGTTGTTTCTGAGGTGTCTAACTCTGCGTGAGAGTTACTTTGTTTTTGTTTCTTTTTTTATTTGCAAGGTTAACATCTTCCGAAAGACTTGTTTCAGTCAACCCTGGAAAGCTGGATTCTAGCAGAGAATCAGGCCGCAGGGACTTCTGCACCGAGACTTTTATTAGAAAGGCATTGATTGCAGCCCTCCGATTGTCCCTTTCTGCTTTTTTTTTTTTTTTCTTGTGCGTGAAACTCCACCATCAGGTTTGAGGTGAATTCTGATTGGAAACAAACAAATCATCCTGCCCCCATTTCTGAGAGACTCTGTCGACGCTCGACAGGGTCTGCAACCCTTATTTTTTCTGTGTTTTAACTCACCAAACAAAATCTGAACGAAAACGCCAAACGTGCCTCACATGAAGATAACACGACTCATTAGAAGTTATAAAAATACGACAAATAAAAAGGGACGTTTGGTCTGAAATTAAGAAAAGACCAAACTCTTTTATAACATTTAAAAAACTGAACTGTGAGGGGCCCGATCCGACTTTAAAATAACAAAGTACTTACCGGCATCCTCATCATTTGTTTGAGTGAACACAACAATTAGGCCAGTTTGTTGGATATTAATTTGTGACTTACTGAGTTTCTTCTGCAGTGATAAAAACCAAAACCTTTCATTTATGTTATCAAAATGACTTGCCACGTTTTGATGTCTTGTAGTGTGTTAAAAACTGCCTTTTCTGTTTTCCCTCCAGCAGCTTGCCTCAAATTTGAATTTTGTAATATTAGTATAATTCTGTCATGTCATGGACGTATTATTCACATATTCGTATATAATTGGACGGGAAAACTGCTTAACTGGCCTTTTCTGGCTATGTATATATATATATATATATCAAAGCTGCAAAGAGCCACGTGTGGCCCCAAAGCCGCAGGTTGCAGACCCCTTTCCCAGAGCTACACAGTTCTGATGAGCACTTTTTTTTTAATTTAATAAATAAAAACCTGTTTATTAATCTCCTAAACATGAGCTTTGTGCTGAGCAGCCCAACCTTCCAGGACCTCTTGGAAACTGGTCACCCAAAAAATGAGTTCAGTTAAGTTTAATCCGACATAATTCTAAGAGTTTCACTGGCTTTTTTTTTTTTTTTTTTCAGGCAGCTGTAATCACTTCCTGATCCCTCTTCAGCCTCACTGGATCAGCTGAAACCTTCTCTCTCAGGGTGTGGAGTTGGGTGAAGGAACTAAACCGTTCAAAGGATTTTGTTTTTATTTTTGGTCCACTTTTTAAAGGCGGCACAGAGATTCCCCACTTCAGTGTCGAAGCCACCGAGAGAGCTGGGAGGTGGGAAGTAAAAAGCCCAAAGAACAAGTGCAATCAAATCAAGGCTATATTCAGATGGCTCGGCTTCGACCGACGCGCGTCGTCTTATGAACACAGAGCCCTCGGAGGTTCCGGTCCAACCTGAAGGAGAGCGGAGGGTCCAGATCCGTCAGTTCTTGTGTTAAATAAGACATTAAATCCCTCGCCATCAGTCACCAGCTTTAACTGGATCCAGGTATTTCTCCTTTTGGACATTTCTCCATCCTCTAAAGAAAATATTTTATTTTAAAGTAGAAGAAAAAAAAACCCCACACAAACCCCTCCCCCCCCATCTTTGCTGGTCAGGATGCGGGCCTCCTGCTGTCCGGGCTCTACAGGTCCTCGGTGTAGATGATGCAAGGGCTCGTGTCCTCGCTGGACTCCAGCTGCACCGTGGACACGAACCAGCGGCGGGAGCCCGCGGCGTTGTAGTTGAGCGTGGTGCGGTAAGTGTTCTTGGCGTGTTTCGGGTAGATGATGGTGGTGCTCTGGTAGCTGACGGGCTTCTGCCGGGGCTCCAGGTACACCTGCGTCTTGTAGCTCCTCCAGGTGCAGTCCTTCACCGCCACCACCGTCTCGCTGAAGGAGGTGGGCGTGGGAACGGGGGCGCAGAGCACCCGGTCTCTGTAGTGCTTGTCGGAGTCGTACCTCACCTCGGAGGAGCACCTGGGACAAAAACAATTAAAAAGGGAGTTAAAGGGACAGTCTAAGACCTTTAGCAGTCATGGAGCACAGAGTGTGGAGACAATGGCTGAAATCTTCACCCAGGCTAGGCTAATAGCTAGCCTTGAAGCCTGAAAAATGACATCTAATGGGTCTTTGTTTGGCAACTCGTTAGCCTACCCTGAACAAAGACTTCCGCCTTTTTCCTCACACTGATAAGGTACTGACTGTTGATAACTATCTGACAGAACATCACTTCACAAATCACCGGACTATCCCTTTAACGTTCAGGGTCTCTTACTTGATTTCCCGCTCTGGTTTGGGGTTGACTTCGATGCTCTCGCCGAAGAACACGGGGTGCATTCGAGTCTTCGGGTCCGCTCCGGCGCAGTTCAGCAGCAGGTAGGGCAGCTGCGTGGAGTGGGGGGGAGAGAAAAAACAGAGGCTGCTTTCAGTGCACCCTATCAAGAAAAACTAGTTTTTGAAAACAGACAGAAAGAAAAGAGAAAATGACAGCATTGTTCAGCTCCCCAAATAAAAACCCTCCCTGGTGAGAACCGGTCTTATCGACGGTCCGGCTCTCAGAGCAGCACTTCTGCCCTAATCCAAATAATTACACCCCATCGATGTTTTCAAAGTAAAAAGACCGAGCCTTTAGAGCTGCTACCTGCTACAGAGAGGTGATACAGTCACTGGTAAAGTTTAAAACGTCTCCACTCGCTGTCATTTTGCCTCACCATTTCAAGCCTCGTACTCAGAATTCTTCCATCTGCCTCACTGTTCGTGTGTTTGACCGTTTGTTAGCAAAATATCTCATCAACCACTGGGCGGATTTGGAAGACACTCAGAAAATAATCATTGGGTGAACGTCCCGATTCAAGCTTGGTGAATTGACTCCAGCAAAGACGAAAATAGCTTTAGTTCTGCTTTTTTTTGACAGATATAGAGCTAAAACTTGGTGTGGTGGTAGCTGAGTGTCATCCACATCACATACTCTGAGCCCTAACAGCTCTGCACGGCGGAGGGTGAAATGCATTACTGCGGGGATATTAAACCAGCTGTCGAACTGTCAACGAAGACAATATGCTCGTTTTAGCCGAATAAAAGCAAAAGGCCGAACGGTTGTTAGTTTACAGCAAGCTGACTTCCTCTGGGTGCCAGGTTTGTTCATTCACTGAACCCCATGTCAGGGCTGGCTCTTCTGAACCCAAACACACAAAGAAGTCTGACACTGAGCGGCCAGGTGTTTATCTCCCCACAGGTAAGAACATCGTTCCTCTCTCATCCCACGGACGGCTTTAATGTCAGTTAATCTGGGAACATTCGGGCAAAGCGCAAGTTCAACGCAGAACACGCCTGCCCCCGGTGCACTCCTGCTGAGACTGAAACACGGCTGTCAGATGGGATACTGTAACGACAACTGAAAAGATCAGCATGTTCCAAACTCACCGCAAGTCTTAGACTAAGATCACCTTGTTGAGAAATGCAAGAGCCGTAGCCGTTTTGGTCAAATCCTGAAAACGACGTTACGATAATGCACAGATCTCGTGTGATGTGTTGGTATGTGTTGGTGATGACTCCCAGCTACTCCCGCCTCTGTAAACCTGACACTTTTAGTGTCTGCTGAGATTGATCAGCTGTGGTGGCTGATCCATGTTTTGATTATTTAAAAAAAACATCTGTGAGTGTGACGTGTCTCCGCTCAGACATCCTGCTTGTCCCCGACTCTGACTGAGCACTTTCTGTCCCAGCCGTGTGAACCCAGCGGCACCTCGACCTCTCACCTTACACATGAGAGGGGGGGTGTCACATGCCCCGGCCTGGCTGCACATGCCAGCAGGAGGAGACGAGCGGATCCAAGCTCGTCTTACCCCAGCACACTTTCTGAATGGTGGCGCCGAACTCGCACAGCTGCTGGGCTTTTCATACCGCGCAGGACTGAGTGGAGTGTGTCTGCAGGCGTCTGCGGCGTGGGCCCGCTGTACGACTGCGTGGTCAACCTTTTTTTTTCTTTGTTTGTTTGGCGCCTCTGCTTCGGCTCGGAGAGCATTCCAGGTATGTCAGGGACGATTGGGAAACGCAGAAGAAGCCCACCTGGAAGCACATTTCTGCTTGGAAGAAAGCGTCTGCAGCTGATCAAAGCACACTAAGCACAGAGCACGACGCGAAACGCCAAGACAAACAGATTTCCAGCTGCTGGCTGCTCCTTGTGGCGGCGCCTCGGACTCTTTTTACATCCTGTGTTTACATGGATGTTGATGGGAGTGCATCCATGTCACACTGGGAGGCTGAATTAGACTATGCTCACCCACAATTAAAGGCCGAGCATTCCTTGAAGGACTGTGTATCATTCATCCCCTTTCGTGTCAATGTTCTACACACAGACTTTTTGCGGTCTGTTCGCGCTCAGAGTGTGTGTTGAGGGTGACTCTCAGCTACTTCCACACCAAATCCTAGCTCAATATCTGCAAAACTGACTAAGTTATTGGAATTTTTGTGTTTGCTGAGGTTGATAGGCAGACATTTTGAATCAGACTGTCTCGAAAAGTTAATCAGTTGTGCGTCCACTGATTACTTTCTGAAAGTTTCACTAAACTTCACCCAGCGGTGCATGAGGTATTTTGCTAACCGACACCCACCTTTCCGTGACTTTGCATAAACACGTGTAACGTAGACCTCTGTGCGTGTGAGAAACGCAAGTGGGAAGAGGGATTATGCTGCATTCGCACCAATCTGAACCGAGTTTGAAAACTGATCTGTTTGTCTGAGCGTTAATCCACGTTTAATTTAGAAGCTGGAGGTCATTAAACACTTATGCAACAGACTGCTGCCGCTCTAACAAGCTGCTGCTCCTCAAAATAGAGCCGGAGGATTGTTCTATGGTGGCGACAAAAACAAGTCGAAAATAGAACCAGGACAGAGCCCCGTCCACTGGAACAGCTCCTGTTAAAACTAACAGTAAACTGAAGGACTCAGGTGTGTGTGTGTGTGCGTGTGCACGTGTGTGTTCAGCAGCTGGCAGGGCACAGCTTCTCTGAGGCCTCCTTCATTCAGACACGTCCAAAGCCACGCCGTCCTGCGCAGACATGTTCTGAAGGCTTTGGAAACTGGGAGTGACCTGGATTTGGTTTTCACTCAAATCAAGCCCTGCAGTGTGTGTGTGTGTGTGCAAGACACAGGTCACAGCAGGATGTGTTATTAAAATGCATGCATCCATTTGAAAGACAAGAAAATCCACCAAATTATCATAAACCTCCCCCCCCCCCCCTGCTTTCCTTTGCAGTGGAAAATATTTAAATCCTGTTAGTTTCTCTTACAGTTCTAAGTAAAATAAATGTAGCTAACTGTTTGCATGTTTTCTTGTAAACATGCTGCAGATTTGTGCACATTCAGTAGCCTCCAGTTAGAGCTTTGCAAGATTTCAGGTAAAAAGTATATTTATTATGTTGCTTTGTGTGTGGGATGGTGAAGAACTAAATGAGTTGAACACAAACACAGTCAGGAGAATGTTTGTATTTCCTTGTTTTCCACATAATTTCCTTCATATTTCCACATATAGAGAAATATTGGATCTAGTCATATATGAGGGATATTTTGGCTATTTGAGGTGGGCACTTCCACCCATAGAATTCAATGTAAATAACTGTAATATAAACATAATGCAAAGGTCTATAAAAGTATTTACGCAAACAGCTATAATAATTTTTTTTTAAGATTAGAGGTATTTTAGGATGGCAGCATTCGGACTAGCCGTTAGCTCATCTGTCCTGTCAGCCGTCAACTCTGTTCCCCCAAACTGAGGCCGTTCAAAGATCTTTCTGCAACAGGCGAGATATTAAATGTTCAGACGTTTTCCGCAGAATCACACTTCAAAATGCTCGTAAGATCCCTTTAAGTCTTTGTGTAAAGACTTGAATTATCCCTTTAAGTCTCTAAGGTTTCACTTTGCTCATGTTTGCTGATAGAACAGGAGCCACAAAGCCCAGGACCTGGCAACTAGGAGCGCAGAGGGTGCCGCAGTACCCCCGACGGAGGCACGTCCAGCTGCATAATTAGACTGTTCACATGATTAAACTCGAATAATATGTTGATGTTATTGACGTTCGTAAAAGTGGGGTATAAGCTGTTGTTGTTTATAGGCTGAAAACGCACAAAAAAACAAGTGAGCAGATCAACTACAGGTCATATTATTTGCCTAAAATATAAAACGTGTTTTAATGTCTTTATTCACAGACTGACTGGGACTGAGTGACTTTTGTTTTGCAGCTTGGGGGGGAGAAAAAAAAATCTGCGGGCAGAAGAAAACAACAACAACAGACTTATCTGTCAGAAATTGATGGACGCGTTAAGAAGACCGTTTCACATGAACGGGTCCAACAGGTCAGGGAGGTTCAGGGATCTGATTTACAACCAATCAGATCAGCTCATCTGGGTTCAGCTTATAGCAACGTGTGTGTGCACACGTCTGTTAGCAGAATATCTTATATGCTACAGGACAAATGTTGATGAAATTTGCAGAAACTATTGATTGGATGTTCATCTACAGCTCTTTATGAGTCAACCTCATTCAAGATAGCTGCCACAGCCAGTGGACCTTGAAAACACAACAAATTGTTATGACTCAGTCAGTTTCACAGATATGGACCTAAAATTTGGCGTGGTATTAGCTGAGAGTCCTTCACAACACATACTGTAAGCATAACATGCCGAGATGTAACACAAGACTGCTCGTAATGTTGGTTTCACTGTTCCACCTTTTTGTCTTTATAAGCCGGTTGGCAGGAGACATACATTCCTGTATTTGAATCAGTGCTTCTGTCTCAGTGACAGAGGTGATGGTCTCAGACAGTTACAGAACAGGACCCGTCAGTCTACCCCACGGAGCCCTGGAAGGGACCCCTGGGAGTCCCCGGACCTCTGCTTGGAGGCCCAGCTGAGGACCCCCACCCCCCACCTCCACCCCCTTGGTACCGGCTCGCGGACCCTCCTGTGGTTCTGGAACAGCTGATGCACCGCAGTGAGAATGAAAACATGCCGTTTGAACCAGGAGCCACCCTCCTCATCCTCACCATGAGCGCAAACATCAGAGGTTTGCGTCTGAGGAATTCCGTCCAGAGAGAGAGAGAGAGACAGAAAGCTTCCAGATGTTGTGAGGAGGAGGGGGGGACTGATCCCAAATCTGGTTCTGCTCAAACACTGAAACGCTCTCAGATTTTCTCGATTTCCCATCATCTCTTACCCCCCAATCATTCACTGTGTGAGTGAAGAAAGAAAGTATGGAGAGTTGCTCACCAGTTTGCCCTCTTTGCCGTCCTTCTTGTGAAAGCAGCCGTGGTGGCTGTAGACAGGCGTGGAGCAGCTGCCGGAGCGCGGCTCCATCGGGGCCGGGGACAGGGAGCAGAAGGGCGGGCTGGGACTGGGGGGCAAGCCCGAGTCCGGACTGTCGAGCAGCCCTTCCCGGTTCTTTCCTTTCAGGCTGTCATCCATCGCTTGCAGATGAAGGTGCCCCACCATCTCTGGGATGGCTCGGGTAAAAAAAAAAAAAAAAAGAAGAAACAAAAAGGAAACAAAAAGGAGCCGCGCGCGAAGGAGACGGGGCTTCTTCTTTTCTTGAAAACCACTGAGACTTTTCCTCGAGAAGAAACGATCCCGGGAGGTTCTCAAGCTCTTATCTAGGATTTCAGCAAGCAGGAAAATAAATAAAATTCTTAGAAACTGGTGTCTAATCTGTGTCCATTTGCTGCGCACAAAAAAGTCACATGGACGGGTCTTAATGGCTCTCCAAACTGGACTGTACCTGCGCGGCTTTAATCCAGAACAATATTCCAAACTGGGCCGAGAAATCCGAACCGAACTGTGGTAATCCCTCAGACTCGGCTCCAATGTAAAGTTTTGATTTATTTTTTTTTTAAAGAAAGAAAAACGCAGGTAAAGTGCTGGAAAGCGCAGAGCGGACGGCGCGTCTGGCACCGCTGTGGATCAGGACTCCTCTCCTCTCCTCTTCTCTCCTCTCCTCCTCTCTGCCTCTGAACGTGGCTGCGCTCTGCTCTCAAACGGAGAGCTCCCTCCTGATGGGCCTGCCAGGTTTTTTTTTTTTTTTTTTTTTTTCCATATATATATATACCTGGCTCCAGTCCAGCCCCCTCATGATCTGGATCATTTCCACGCACGGCCGACAGGGGACAGCGCGTCCCCTCCTGTCCTGATGGAGATAGGAGCTCAGAGAGCCTCCAGCTTCTGATCAACCCAACTTTACCTGTGAGCTCTGAGGAGCAGGAAGATTAAACAAACAATTCAATTAACACTTAATAACCAGACAGGTACATTTTGTTTTAAATAATAAGTTGATCTCATCGGTGTGTTTGGATGAGTTGAACTAGATTTTGCAACATTACGGATGCAGTTCATTAGTTTTAGGAGGTAAAATATATGTACAAGAGTAAAAGAAGCCAAACACTAGCTAAACATAGCTAAACGCTAAAAAGGTACAATGC
Organism: Kryptolebias marmoratus; assembly: GCF_001649575.2. Taxonomy (NCBI): domain Eukaryota; kingdom Metazoa; phylum Chordata; class Actinopteri; order Cyprinodontiformes; family Rivulidae; genus Kryptolebias; species Kryptolebias marmoratus. The sequence goes on along the minus strand of NC_051430.1, from coordinate 11,408,559 downwards.
TAGCTAATAGCTAAAAGGTTACCAAAGCTATAAGTACCATAACTCTGGCTAAAAGTAGCCAGTAGTAGTGGCAAATAGCTCGCTAAAAGTAGCATAAGATGTCCAAAATAGAACAAATATTCAGAGTTCAATGGGAAATAAAGTTTTTAAGCAACTGAAGCAAGTATTCCTATAGAGGAAATCTTGTAAATAAAGTTGAGTTTTGAAAAGTGTAAACGTTTCAAAAACTAAAAGACTGATTACATTTTGGACTCAGCTCAGCTAATTGACCTTAGCCACCTCAAAAATGGCCACAGCTCGCACAGTGTCACAGATATTGAGCTAAAATTGGATGTGGTAGTAGCTGAGAGTCCTTCACATCTCACACTCTGAGCGTGACACCTCCTTATATCGCACATAACTTTGTTTTCAAGGTTTAATGAAACATCACTAGCTGTTGTTTTTCAACATGAGATGATCTTAGCCTAAAACGCTGACTTGAAAGGCAGCAGGAAATCTGAGTGCATTCAAGGAATGCTCGGCCTTTAATTCAATCCAGTTTTGGTCTCCATGAAACGCTGCCTCTTGAAAAGAGCAAAACACGGACAAAGTTTCCCCAGTCTGACAACAAAAGGGAGAAAATATCACAATAATCTTTGAACTAAGACTGGAACAGGTTCACACATTTTACCCACTACAGTACGGAATGGTTTACAGTTTAGTAAACAGGGTGATTTTATTGCACACAAGGTAAAGCCAAGTCTGAGTTGACCTCTGACCTTTCAGGATGCACCGCAACAAGAACTGTCCGTCCCTACAGAACCACCGGAGCACGAGATGACTCTGGGAAACCTTCATCAGTCGTTACAAACCAGAGCTACATAGAAAAGGTTGTATTTGTCCTGTTTTGGATGACCAATTCTGCAGTCTAGACAGAAATTCTAAACAAATTTATCAAAAACTGTGGTCCACTTGAGTCAAAGCCTTTCCATTATTACGCTGCAGTGTTTTCCTTTGAGGGAAAAGTAGAAACCACAGAACTTCTGATGATGAACAAGCATTAGTTTGCATTAATGTGGATGAATCTACTTTGGAGTTTTTTTTATCCATATTGATGCTCTGTTTGTAAATGCGAATGGAAACGTGAAAGTTTACAAAATACCTATTGACGTGGAATAAAAATCTTGACACTGGACTGGTTTTAAGACAGCAGCAATCCACTTTGGTCTTGGCCCTGCTCAGGCTCGCCATTAGCTAGTCAGTTCGCTTAAAATTAAACCTTTTTACCTAAAAGGGAGTTGTCTACAACAGGTCAGATATTAACATTTATGCAGAACACCACCTCAAAATGGCCAAAATATATTTTTAAAGTGTACACAGAATCCTGTCAGTCCCTGAGATTTCAGCTCCACATTTCTTTACGTCAAACTTGTGAAAATCACAAAGCAGGATCTTTCTGTCATCCTTGTTATTTCCGCAGCAACAGACATGTTAGGCAGCTGAAGGAGAACAGACAGTCATGCATAGTAGGAAAATTACTAAACAGTGACTTAAACACAAAACGGTATCATCTGCATAACACTGAACACTAATTTACACTTCAATAATTAACCTAAAGAATTCTGGATCTTATGTCCCTATTACATTGTTACAGTGTCCAAATGAAAACCAAGAACATCTTCCAGTGTGGAAACATCTCCTGGTTGGGTTCTTTGAACACACTTTGTAATGTTTTAGAAGCTTCTTTTGTGCACATTTTGTTTAATTTCAATATTAGGTCCATAAGAAGATGATTTAACGGTTGCTCTGAGTGTGCGTGTGTGTGTGTGTGTGTGTTTGTGTGCCTGTAAATATCCAGCCTGGTATATTTCAGGACTGGGTGGAGATGGGTGGGAACACTCCATCCACCAGTTCCCAGATGGGATGTGCTGCACGCTCATACACACACACACACACACACACACACACACACACACACACACACACACACACACACACACACACACACACAGATAGAGCATAGCTGAGTGAAGAAATGAGCAGACACAAGTCATAAAAGCTGGCACCGGATTCTTTGTTGCTGGTTCTGTTCACATTTTACCTGTTCTCGTTGTTTTCCCTGTGACTCACTGCTGCCCTGTCAGAAGGGAAATTAGGGAGTAAATAAAAACCAGCCAGAGCTGCAGAGAACTGGTTGATTAAACTTTTGATGGTCTACCAGCTTTCCACGGGGGATTACAACAAACTGCCTGTAAATCATGTTTTTTTTTAAAGCTCTTGTTCAAACTGAGATACATCTATGTTTCCATTCGCTGTCTGGAACGTGTGCTTTATGGCTCCCCTTCTGTTTAGTGATCATGTTTGCTAAAAATGGATTTTCCCCCCTCTCCGTGTTATTGTTCGGAGGTCGCAGCAGGAAACCGTGAAGCAACAGTTTTACAGCCATCGCCCCCACCCACCTACCCACCCCCACATCAGGTGTGTTTTTGTATCTTTGTGTCCGTCTCAAACAGCCCATCATGTTGATCCTCAGGCATTCGGTGGATTAGAGCAGAGATCTGGTACAGATTAGCTGCACCACACTGGGACGCAGATGACGAGCGCGCTCGCGGGAGTGGGCACGTTTGGGAGAGTGCCAGTGGGGCGAGTTGCTCGAACGCAGCCTCGACCAAGAACTTGTAGATCTCTGGAAGTGACCATGTTGGAGTCTTATTTTCTAATTTTACGTGTAAGTTAGTCTCTTTGTACCTTGGTTTTTTTGTTTTTACTTATGACTTTTACATCTAAACGCTTTGGATGTTTCCCTGTTGAGCGTCTCATTTTGTGAGTTTCAGATCAAGCTGGAGTCAGTTTACCTGGTCACAGAGGAGAAAATGGCGTTCCCGTGCCTGCTCAATGTTTTCTCCATTTGCTCTCATTCATCACTGGTTCGCAGAGATGGATTATTCTTTAGAAAGGCTCTGATCATTAATTTTTATGATGGCTCCCAGCATGTCTGTTTTATACTTCTCCTTCCTTCAGTAAAGTTACTCTGACACCGCATGTCAGACCTGTGACCTTTCCATTATGGATTCCAAACCCGGGGACTTCATAGGCTAGACACCTTCACCGTTTGCTGGAGTTGATTGAAGAGTTCTGCAATCAGGGTCTCTTTTGCTGAGAGCTTTCAGATCCCAGGAGACACTGAGACAGACCCAGAGGGGGGGAGCAGAGCCAAACTGTCTGCTGATGATTCATTTTTTTAGGCCTCCATCATCCTTCCCCCTCATAGAGCAGTCATTCCTCACATCCTGTCTCACACACACAAACAAAAGATGTTTATGTGCTTGGATGCAGAAATATCTGGTTTATCCTCTCTTCCCCAGGCCAGCTGTGTGAACATAGGAGCTAACACAGGTGTGATTGTGTGTGATTGTGTGTGTGTGTTTACACGCACCAGAACAAAAGACGTGCACTCCTTTAGTCCCCCAAGCCTCCAGGTTTGTGTTCGCATACTTTCTTGAGGTGTGTGCTCACCGTGCATGAAGGCGTGTGCACCTGCCGTCAAGAATAGCTCTCAGTGTAAACAAACCACAGAGAGGCCCAGTCCTGGCAGGACAGTTGTTTTTTGACCTGGCAGGAGCGGTTTCTACACACAACCTCTCTTCACGGTCTCAGTCTCCGGCCCACAGGTGGGTGACCGTTCTGCACTCAAACCTGCGCCTCTGCCTCGTGAACAACCTTTGACCAGATGATGGATGAGCCGAGCAGGGTTTTAATATGCCACCCAAACCTCAAAGTTCAGTCACGTCTCCGTAGCCTGGCAACATCTGGTTTTAATGTGTGGAGATACTGGCTGGACAGAGAAGACGATCTACAAATTGCAAATCCCTCTGTCACCACCAGAACCCCTCTCATTCTCTCATAATTAACTGCTCAGTCACTCCAGAGATAGATGCTGTCACTGTACACAGCCTCTTAAGTAACTGGCAAAGAAATATGGTTCTCAAAACATCTTGAAAATACTTATTGAAGTCAGAGTACAGTAGAAACATAATACAGCCTGGTACTTACATGGTACCTATGAGGTATATAAAAGGACCAGGCTGTGTTATTTAATGTGTCTTGTTACGGCTTCTTATATTTTTCTTTCACAGTATTAGTAAGATTGCAGTTTGGTTTTAGAAACTAACAATTATCTAAGAATTAGACCTTAAATTTACATATTTATGAATTCGGAGACAGGTTTTTGTTTCAAAGTTTCACATTAACACTTTTTTGTTTGTTTGTTTAGTTGCTTCAGTTTTATCCTTCCAAGGTAAAAGCACTGTGACTACCTATTTTATTATTTCTGCCTTAAAGAAAACTATTTTAAATCCCTATTTAGAAAAAACAAACATCTCTTATCTTAGCCTCTCATCAGAATGTGTAAAGGCTGTATTAGTTCCCTGTGGGAAAACATTTTACTGTGAAATGTGACTGTTCCATTAGTGTGTTTCCACATCACATAACCTAACTTTTTTTTGTTTTTGCAGATTGAAAAAAAAAAGACAAAGACAAAGACTCAGGAAACTTAAGTCTGTGTCCCAGTTTCTATTCAGACCTCAGTTTAATTTGCGATTAGTTTTAGGTCAGGTTTACAACCAACCACCATACAGGACAAGTTTTTGAAGGTTTCTGAAGGTATTAGAAATGAGCTAGCCTAAAAGATGTCATACCTTCCTGTTGTTCTTGTTGTTATTTGTCTTGTCAATAGGATCACTTGATTGAAATAAAAAAGGCTCACAATAGGTATGTGGGTCAAAAAGCCCTTTCACAAAACAGCTCTGATATGGCCACAAAAAAAGGCCCACTTAATGCTGCCTCTGGTCATTTGTAGATCACCAACTGAACCGGCCACATCCAACAATAATGTAAGTTTTATTTATTTATTTTATTTTTTATAAACAATGCCAATATTGTGGAACCAAAGAAGTGGAGCTCTGCTCATCATTTAAACCCCACAACCAGCTGGTTGCACTGACAGCCTGTCATCACTACATCAGACAATCAAGCCACGAAACAGGCTTACCCTTATGTGTATACTGACTGTTTCAACTCAGTGACTGCCTCGCTTTGTGGTTCAAAGGCGTAACAGCAGCAGGTTGACTTCAACCCCTTCATGCCTCCTCGGGCCTTTCAGAAATCAGACCAAGACAGGTAGAAGTTGTCTCAGGACAGGCTTGAAGTGTTTTTTTATGAAAGAGGACGAAATAAAGTCAAACAGGTTCAATAGATCCAAGTCATCAATGTCGGTTTATATGTCTTTGCTTTATTTAGGTGTTTATGGGTCAGACTTAAGAACTATTATTTACATTGATGAAGTGATGGATAAAAACTGTAGGCTTTTGTTGTCTGGACCAGACACCCTCTCCATTTATTGCTGCAGCTTTAAACAGAATGGGTGGCTTCAATTTTCACTTAAATCTCATTTACATGTGAAGGATCTCCTGGAAACATTTTCCATTTTTCCATGCAGATTGTGAAAACTTAACACATTCACACGGCGTCGCTGTGATCACAATCGTTGTTTAGACAAGACCACAAAAAAAACGTTAAATCGGCTGTAGTTTCCATGCAAGGTCACTTGCTAGGGCTGTGATTTTTTTCTGTATTTCAAATGCATGCAGGCAGACACTTCAGTCTTGAGCATGAAAACACTTACAGACCCGTTCAGTATTTGTAGAATGTGAAAAATGCGTCTCGGCCGATCCAAGAGGCGGTGTAGCACATGTATGTTACGTGTCAAAGGCTCTGATAGTGAAAAGAGTGAGCAGCTAAAACAGCGTTCTGCTATCTGCCATTTTTACTGTTGTTCATCTACTCACGCAAACACAGAAAAACTGTTGACTGCAGCCATCCACAGTGAGCATGTACGGTTTCATGCCAAACTTTTCTCTCTGAGACCTCCTGGATTCAGTGTCAGAGAAAACGTAAAAATGGCGGTGTGTAAACAGGGCTTTGTATTGACACTCACAGTGCAGCCTTGGCCCACCCCCCAGACTGTTTTACATACCATTTACATCTAAAAACACAGGACAGAAAAAACTAACTTACTCTATTAACTTGTTACCCAGAAGCTCCTGTTTCAGAACCAAAGAAGCCTTGGGATGAGATGGAATGTCTTCAAGAAACAACAAATGAAGTCCAATTACCTTCAATCCAAGCAGACTGGAACTGCTGCTCTGATAAACAACAATTTTATGAACTCCTACCTGTAGAAAAAATTCAGAAAAAACTGTGGTACTGCCTATAATCATCAGAAGAACTAAAGGTTCCTTCAGTTCAAAAGCACCTTGGATTTCAATCCACCTCATGTTTAATTTGATCTCACTTAGAAATCCCTCTCACTTCCTCTTCAGTGATTGTTAGGGTTTTTGTTGGCCTGGTCCACATTAGAGGGGTTTTAATGTCTGTTTAAAAAAAAAAGTTTTGTCACTTAAGAAACAAACCTTCTTAGGATTGCATTGAACTTTGCTCTTTATCTTTTTATAGCCAAAGACTTGCAGAAATGCATCCCATCAGTTTTTGGGCTGGGGGGATTGTTTGGTGTGCTGATGGCTGCAGTTTTTACACTCTGTGACCTCCTAACTGTGGCTCCCCTGAGGCTCTTCAGCTGTCGGCTTTGCATGCTAACAGCTCGTTCCCTCTCAGCTGTAATCAGAATGATTCACCTGCTTGCTGCTTCCTCTGAAATCTACTCTTCCGTGCGAGTTTGTGCGAACGGTCAATGGGCAAACACAACAACTGCCTTTGTTTAATGCGTGACACCGAGGTAGCTCTTTATCTGTTCATATATCGATCCGAGGGTAAACGAGGAACTGACTGATCATTTAAACACATTAAGTGCCATGAGAAATCACTTTAGCGCACAGACGGTCGATTGTCTGTCTCTGTTTTGAAGCTACGCCTGGTGCACATGAGTCATAACAGGGACTTGTGAAAATGCCAGACAAATAGGGAGCAGGTAAGCATCCGATTTAAAAAAAAAAAAAAAAAAAGGCTGTCAGTCTGTTGATCCTCTGTGTTATTTATTGACTAATGGAGGTGTGCAGTGGTCACAGACACATCCAGGCTCAACGGATGAGCAAACACAGCCAAGTGACAGGTCACAGCTGTGGTGGAGGACAGAGAGATAACAGCTGTTTGTGGTTCTTGTCCCATTTGTCGTCCATCAGAGGGATTCATCTCCACACGCCGCCTCTTCTTTGTGTTTTTGCAGCGTAAACAAGCCTCACACTGGATTCCTGACAGCAGCCCTGCCTGTTTGCTCAGTATGTTTGCACAGGCCTGAGCTCTGTGTTTGAGTGCTGAGCAGTGCACAGGTAGCTAAAGACAGTAAATCAGATGCAACCATTTGAGGCTGATGCAAACATGAGAGCGGCTCACTAATAAAAAGCATTATTTATCACCACAGTGATTTAGAGCATGTTACAGAAGTCTCAAACAGGTTGTTGCTTCCTCTTCGGCGACACAAAGTTTTAGTCTCTGCCTTATCTCTCCTCACCTCTGCTGCGTTGGAAAAAGTTCAAACTTCCACCTCAAAGTTGATTTGTGCTCCTGTCAGACTGACAGGAGTGTGCTCTGCCACCAGAGAGGGTTACATTTCCCATGGTGCTTTGTGTTTGCCTTCTTGCCTGTGGGGATGTAATGACAAGTGTGGACCACCCATGTCTGCTTTGGCCTGACTGGTGTCAAAAGAAATACCCCAGCTTCAATGTGTGTGCGCGTGTGTATGTGTGTGCACACTGGTTTATGTTTGCATGCTTGCACTTTAGCCAGCGTGATGAGCTTTTACTTTGAAAGACTGCTGTGAAAACCTTAAGCGATCACTTTATAATGACAGATAATTAGCTCTCTTTCTTTTCGGAGCACAAAACAAATATTTATTTAAAAGCCTGCGAGTTGGAGGAAGCCAAAGGGAAGCAGTCTTTCAGCGCTTTCTTTCGATTTCCTTTTAATCTTCGTGAAAGGTCTGGTTAAGCGAGCACAATTTGTTTATCAACCTGTTTGGATCCTTTTCTTTATAAGAAAGTCACTGGTTGGGAGAGGAATAACGAAAACCATATGAAGTGTGCATTTAGACAGAGTCGGGCCAAATTCTTTTCGCTTATTGGGTACAATGTTACATGCTGTGCCGAAGATCTGTAATCAGTCTCAGTGCCTCTGTCAAAAGCAATCAGGATTACCACAGCCCCCATTTTCTCTCTGAGCCCGAAGGGGAGAAAAACTTTTGCAACAAGCGCAAGAGGTTCTGTGAAAGCATGTAGCTGTGACATTCAGGTGGGGAATTACTCATCAACCAACCATTCCCCGAATGTCGGAGGACGACTTGTTACACTTTGGTCACAAACCTTCATCTTCACTGAGCTCTTCTTCTGTCTCGTTGTAGTTTTAACACTGTAAGAACATCCCATGTATCTGGAGAGGTGAGCTGTTTGTGTGGAGATGCTCTTCCTATTTACGTTCAAGCTGTAAAGGCCATTAAAGGTACAGGTTAAGTTCTATTTTCTATTCTATTCTATTTTAGTTTGATAAAAGCAACAAAAAATTATTTTTTTTTTTGTTTTGTTTTGTAAAAATATGAATTTCTGAAAAACTGTGAGGTCATTTTGCACTTTACACATTTACAGTATTTGTGGAAAACATTGCATAATTTTATCACATGCTGGTAAAGTTTATTTTCAGAGAGAAAGAAATTCAGACTCAAAACATTCGCTATCATTTGATTGCTAATTGAATTTCTTCACTATATCTTTTAAAATTTATTTGTATACACTTGCTGCTAAACAGAGCGGGATGGTTTGATAGGTTATCTTTTGTTTGTTCAGATGTCTTCCAACAACCTGAAAAAACTCCCCAAAGTTTGCGATGATCATCAGTGCAGGATAACAGTTTCTTACATCTATCATCACTTTTACGTGACGTGTTAGGTTTTGAAGCTGGGTTGAGGAGATTTTTCTGATTTCCAAGTGGGTCAGAAAGGTGTTCCCATTAAAATTTCCCACTGGGAGCTGGGAACATCTAACTTCCAGTTCCAAAAGGAATACAAGACATGTCGGAAAGTGGTGGCTGATCTGCTCCTTTACCGAAAACACGCTAAGTCGTCCCGGTTCTGGGGAACAGTATCATAATTACTGTGCGTGACAAATGAGTTGTTGAAAAGGATTTGGACGTCTTGTTTTGTAGAAAACATCTGCAAAGTCTGGTTTACCGGGACAAATTACTGGAGGGGTTAAAAGATAAGAAACACACACACACACACACACACACACACACACACACACACACACACACACACACACACACACACACACACACACACACACACACACACACGTTCATCAGGCTGTAACTTTTAGATCCTCTTTTGAAGTTTGTTTTACAGAAAGAGAAACTTTACGGTGAATACCGCAGACACAGACATGTATGTGTCACCTGTCTCCAACTTTACTGTCACTGTTTCACTCATTTACTCATAAACTGTCATTCTGTCTCACTCCAGACAGATTCTTCAACCTGACATCACATCTTTAACAAAGTTTTGCCCTTTTCACTCTCAGATGGGAAATGCTTTCTGCTTACGCTTTCCTCCACTTTCTTCCCTCCTGGTGAAGCGCGTGGCCATGCCAGGAGACGTCTGGGATGTCTGTCTGTCTGGGAGCTTCAGTACATCTTAAACATCATATATATCTGTGTAAACAAACAACGGGTGAAGAAAGAAACCGCTTACTGCTGCAGTTTACAGTCTAATGTTGCACTGTCAACATAAAAAGAGCAAATGACCAAACATTTTTAGCTCAACAATTAGGACTTTTAACCCAATCAACCCATCTGAAACCACTTCCATCTGGTCCTGGACATCTCCTGAAAAGTCAGACACAGGCTGTAAAATGATTAGTAAGTTTCAGAGCACTGCCAGAGTCTTGTTGATGGAGACCTGTGAGTCAGAGCCGTCTGCAGTGACACATACTGACAGAGGCTCTTGTTTTCTGTCTGGCCTTGGGCTCTAGAGGGGATACTTCTCTGAGCTGTTGCTCAACACAGCTGTGGGTAAACAGGCTGTGTTTAGATGCCCGTGTCTCAACCTGTACACGCACCCACGGAGAAGGAGAGAGTAAAAAACTATCCAGAGAAGCAACAAGCTAGGCTGCATGGAGTGGGTGTATCCGCAGTGCCACACCCAGAACTCCTGCCACAACTTGTTGGAGTGAACGAAGTGGCTCGCTTGCACACGTCTTCAGCCTAATAACATGCAGGCAGCTTGGCTCTCAGCTCGCACATGTATGGAAACTAACAAGTGCTTTGGCTGCTTTGCATAAAATCTTGTTACCAAAAACAAGTTTTAGTTGGAAAGAAAAGAAGACGATGGGTCCAGTTTGTACAAGAAAAAAGGTTTAAGTGGTGCTTAGGAGTTTAAAGAGGAGACAAAAAGCCTAACTCAGTTTTTTTTAATATGTATTAACATCATATTTTTCTTTTGCTTTTTTTTTTTACAGCTGCTAGACATGTTGGTGTCTCCTTTGGTCATTAAAAGTGCTGAACTTTGTCAGGAGAAAGAACAAAGATGAGGTGAAACCTCTGCAGCAGGTAATCAGTATACTAGGTTATTTCCTCCCAAAACAGGTCAACCCGTGCAGCCAGACACAAACTGATTTAATCAGAGTGCAGCACACACTCTGACTCACTGGAGCAATGATGCATTTATCTTTGATCTTTAATGGGTTGTAAACAGGTACCTGTTTCAGCAGAATGTTTGACACCTGCGCTGAATAAAACTATACCATTATATCGACACTTTAACATGCCATCCAGTGACAAAACACCAAACAGCTACCAAGACAGCTTTAACATCCAGCCTGCAGCAAAGGAGTTCTTTGCTCCTGCAAAGTTGGATTGTGAGTAAAAGTTACTAACAATTAATATCTTACCTGTTTTAGTTTTTTGTCTGAATGCACAGTGTCAAAGTGGATCACTGACATCCTGAAACAAAACCTTCAGTGGTTTATGCTAATGCTATTTTATAAACCTTTACACCATTGACAGTTTTGCATTGCACAGTTATTTTCATAAAAATGCACTGTATATTAGCAAACGCAGAGAGTGGTAGCAGCAGCTGGCTGTAGCACTTCCCGTCATGACCGTAGAAAGCTGAATAACAATTAGGAAACCCTAATCTGAGGAGTCCGAAGGCTGCAACGAGGAGCACAGAAAATCCAGTTGGTGATCACATGAGGAAAACACAAGAAAATGATACTTTAGATTAACTCGAGGAAATCTTGCAAAGAACACTGAGACCAAAGATCACCGGGTGACGTTCAATGGTCCAGTTAAGAATGACGTCTCAGCTCAGCCTTAAATTGTACAACATCGGCTGTGACTGATTGCAGCTGAGACCAATTGCTCATCCAGAATAAACCAACAGGAAGCACCAAGAGCTGCATGCTCACCCCTCTCAGTCTAACAGGTAAGAACGGGGAAAAGGAGAAAGGAACTCTCAGACAGCCTGGAACGCTGATCTGGTGCAGCCTGGGGCACTTGCTGCATCAATATCACAATATTTCTGTCTAAATGACTGTGTAATGTGAAATTGAAGATGGTTTAAAGGCTTCTAATATAGCGTTTGTATGAACTGCTCTGAATTGTTTGAGATTTGAGTTGTTTCAAGGAGGCAGCAGTCCACTTTTATCTTGCTCAGATTAGCTGTTAGCTCGTCAGTCTGGCCAGAATAAACTGTATTTCTCCAAACTGAGAATGTTGAAAGAGCTTACCTGCAACAGGGAAGACATTAAATTTGACACCCTTTCCATCAAACCATACTAAAAAAAAACAAAAACCTGAACTATTGTTTTAGCCGTAGCCATTGGCCTCTGAGCTTCCAAACAGGAAACTCATGGTAAGACTTTTGCCTCTGAGCTACAAAAATCCTTGCATGTTGTGGTAAGTGCAGTTCTGCTGCTCGATCAGGAGCCATGTTTGAGTTGGAGAGAAGTAACTTGGAGCTCCTGCTCCTCTGAGCCGTGAGCCAACTGCCCCATTTCCCTCCAATCCCCTTTCACAATCTGCTTTTATCCTTCACAAAGCCCAAATACCACAAAGAAAAAGGGAAGGGGCGGCGTTCAAAGGACAGCTCGAAAGCTTTATGTTCAGTCGAATTAGAAATGACTTTTTAAATACCACTCTGTACACGCTGCCCTACTGTAAGAGCTTGGCTAATGAATTTAACGTGCAGCTTTTGGCATGGGGCGTTCAGTTTTTCTCCACGGCTGATTAAAAAGTAGAAGAGACTTAAAGCTGCAGTGGGAGTCTGGCTTGTTTAGCCATGTGGGCATCTTATTATTATTTCACTTTCTGTCATCTGCGTCACATCTGCCTCTGAATGTGTTTAGCGTTTTGTCAATCGTGCGGCGCAGTCAGTGGAGCGTTGTATTTCAGCTGTAACTCGAAGCTGGCGCAACTCCTGCCCTCCAGGAGGCTGACTGACTGCTGACAGATTGAGAGTCATCATGGCAGAGCATGCGGTTTAAGATGAGAGATATATGCGCGCCTCGTGCTCCTTATTGCACTCACCTGTGAATATTCAGCATTTTTCCTTCACAGAAGTTGGTGGGAACCCACCATTTTACTTTAGCACTCTCTCTTTACGTTTGTTTCAAAACTGGGTGTTTTCCTAAGAAGTAAGCATAAAATACTCACTCCTAGTTTCACTAAAACCTGCTTTGAGCATTTGATGCCTGCTTTGCATCTTCTGTGTAATTTGAAGTCCTTATAAACATTTTTGTGGACAGGAGCAGAGGATGTGGTGCTACTTATCTCCAGCGGTGGTCCTACCTCAGGCCCAGGACCTCATTAGCTAGAAAAGCTTAAAAAGCTTGAACAAGTTGCTCCAGATTCTAAAAATATTTCTGCAGCTCAAAAGTCTAATGCTCCAATCAGCTTTTCCAGCAAATTTCAGCCTAGGCATTCAGCAATTAGTATATTCACAGAAAATACAATTTCTCTGGTTCTTTTTGATTTCAAACTTCCTATAAACTTGTATTTGTGTGAACAGGATGGACTGAGTGAGACTACAGCGTGTATCTGGTGAGTCAAGTGATATGAAAAGAGAAATTCTTGCTCCTGTACTCTTTCAGCACTGAGAGGCAATAAAACACGAGGATTTACAGCTGATGCTGCAGATATGTTTACAACCATCACCCTTCCATTTACAAGTCGCTGAAGTTGAGTCCTTGTGGGTGTGGCTGAGTGGGGTTAGGGTTGTGTTTTCTTCTGTGATTCATCGGAAACGGAGCTGAAGATGTGATGATTGACGAGTCCAGCAGAGTCCAGCAGAGCTGCTGTCGCAGGTTGTTGTCATCTTGGCCTTCTTTAGAGATACCACGCAGCACATACCAGCACTTGAATACATACAGTACATGAAGAATACTGGGCACAAAAGTCACCAACAAACTGTTACAAAAAACAATGATGATCCTTTCAACACCAGCTTTTCACACTTGTTGATAGTAAAGCAGCATCTATAAAGATAATAGAAGTTAGTCAGACCTTCATGAATGGTTTCTCTTATTGTTGTGTTTGTTTGTTTCATTTTTCAGAATCAAAACCTGTATGACTGAAACAGACCTTTACCGAAATGCTGTAGACTGTGGAGCAGCTTCAGCCTCCTCCACTGCCCCCCACACACGGTGGTGGATGGATCATGGTTTGGGATGGTGTTGCAGTGAAAGGTACGAGAAACATCTCACCAATCAAAATAAAAAAAAAATATAAATATATATTTTCAAATTTCACTTTCAAAAAGTGCTTACCATTTCCAGTCAAAAAGAAAATTGTGCAATGTTTCTTTCTTTATATGTTGGTTTATGGTGACAGTATTCGTATCTTTGCATCTTCCTTCTTATTTAATAGACTGGATTCAAACAACTGTAAAGAAAATGGATGAAAGAATTTATAAAACCCCATTTGTTTTGTTTCATTAGTTTTATATAAATCTGGGCCAGGACTGTATCTCAAAGGGACCTTCTATGTTAAATGAAGGTTGAACAAAACAAAATTAATGTTAGATATTTTTATCATTCCCATTCTCATATGCCAGCGTACTGGATACAAATGTTGTTGTTTATTTTTATTTTTCATCTGCTTCCTTCTGCAGGGGTTGCCACAGCAGATTTGGTAACCGTTTCACGTTGAATGCCCTTTCCTCATGCAACCTGGTCTCAGACCTGCAGCAGGATTACAAGACTGCACTTATCCCCGAGCTACCGCATCCCTCTCTGGATACAAACATTACACTTAGGAAATCTACATACAAAGGACAACGTCTTCCCATGGCCTTCTTGTTAAAACACATGTGAATATAAAAAATGAGCAGGACTGATTAAAAACCTCTCAAACAAAGGTAAGAATAAAAGCTCTTAGCTGGCACCAAATGTGTTTGTGTGAAGCAATACTTTGACCAAAGTGATGCTCCTTAACATTTATTCGATTCAAATGTCCTCAACCTTTTGTCTTAGGTGCATGTTTTAAACCATATTATTATTTTTATTATATTGTTTTAAGACCATAAAAAAGAAAAATGCACAATACAATAAAGACATGACATTTACAGGTTCTGCTCTTCAGATATCCGGTTGTTGATTTAATTTTTTTCTAGCTGATGCTTTAACCAGTGGAGCCCATTACCTATATTGTATGTCACTGAATCCTTTTTTAACCAAAAGCCTTGCTAACCAGACATTTCCACAAAATGTTTTACCTAATTTACGCATGATTTCACATTTATGTTGCAAAAACTTTTGACAGCAGTTGTTTAGAAAGGACTTGCTTGGCTTTGGAGCCAAAAATGTGTCAAGATAAAAGGTTTGAACGTGTCTCTTTTATGATTGTACTGTTGGAGGGTTTTCTCCCTGCAGAAATTTGTTGGTCGTTCAGTGCGCACGCTTCAACGTGCCAGCACAAGTACAGAGAGAGCGTGTGGTAGCTGAGCAGGCGTAATGCCTCTGATGGGTGCTAGTCACAAGACGAACACATCATCGAGCCGCTCGGTTGGTGTGTCTGCGTGGAAAATGATGCAGACTGTGACTCACACCACGGTCCTGACACCTGCACCGTCCAGTCCGCCACATGTCACCAAGGTACGCCCTGTTTGCGTGAAAAACTCTGCTCCTGACGTCAGAACAGCAAATGAGTCGCGCCTCTGAACCCCTGAAGGCCCTGACAGACCTTTTAGGCTAACAAGGTTTGCAGGATCTGATGGCTGCAGTGGCGCGGCCCACGTTTCCATTGATTCACTTATCGATTCGCCTGGCCCTGAGCCGATCTAATTGGGCCCAGCCTTTCCTAGGTTGAATATTTTCTTCACATGCGTACAAGTCTATTGATAGCATGTGGCTCTGTTTAATGCAGACACATAAAACAACAAGCAGGAAGCATTAAAACCATGTGAGGCAGCTTTTGGTGCTCTGCAAGGGACTCAGTTCTCAATTCAGCCTGTGTACTCACAGGTACACACACATACACACACGCTCGCACACACACATAGCTGTTGAAGCAATTAGACACGCCTGCTCTCCATATTGGAATGATAAATACAGACTGAGGGGTACTGCAGTGCTGTACCCCGGTAATGGTGCTCTGTTAGTTCTCTGTTCCTTATTAGAATAAACAGAAGGAGATTGAAGGTTTGGGAAAGTTGAAGAGTGGCAAACAGGCCCGAGAGTCTGAGCACTGAACATACACTTTGTGTGGTTTGTTTAATGTAGCCATTGTGGGAATTTATACAGTTTGGGAAATAGAATCAGTGTGTTTCGAGTTTTTAAGGTCATATAAACTTAAATGATTAATCATGCTGTCTGAAATGTGCTCTCTTTAGGAAGTTAATATTAAACAATCTTTAGGTGACAGCAGTGCAGTCAGAGCAGTATTCTTAGACCTAAAAAATAAGGATTTAGCAAAAATATGTGTTAGGAATGACTCTCAGCTACTACCACACCCAATTTTAGCTATAGCCAATTCTATATTTGCTTAGGTTGATTAGCTGTGGCAGCCATTTTGCAGGCTGACTCCAAGCATTAATCATTTGTAGTTACATTCAGTGATTACTTCCTGAAAGTTTTGTTAAAATTCATCCCGAAGTTGATGAAATATTTTGCTAAAAAACAAACAAATGACCACACACACAATTACAGTATTACAGGAGTGTTACAGTGATTTTTTTTTTTTATCTTTGAGACGCAATTAAACTCTCTCAGTGTGCTTTACTATCAGATGTAAAGTTTGTAATGATTTTACTGTTCTTAGAGGTCAAAGGGAAGTCAAAAAAAGAAGTTGAGTTTAGAGATTTGAATATTATTTTGAACCCTCATTGTGAATTTTAGGCTTATATTAGCTATGTGTCTAAAGCTAATAGTAGCTGCTTTCGCTGTTAGGATCATGTTTTCCTGTAAAGGTTGCCTATTTATAAATTATATGATCAGCTATGCTAATTAAAATGTGTTCTCTTTTTGAGGAATAGAAAGAGATATAATGAGTTATTGTTTGAAACAGCTTTGGAAGTAAGTATCTTTTATTTGTGACATTCAGTGAAATGAACAGCTCTTACCAAAAGGCCCTTCATGGTTAACCATCATAAAACGCCATGGCTTTAGTTGCACAAACAGTTGTCTATTCATAGCACTGAGCGCTGCCACAGACACCAAACTGCTCTGTCTCTGTCTGCAGAGCCATGGTTCAGTGCAGAAACCATGGCTCGGGGTTTATAACCCCCCCTTTTTTTTTCTTTATCACACCTTTTTCTTTCTGCTCTTCTCTCGTTCACAAAAAGATGCACTCTTCCTTTTCTCCCTCAGTTTTTATTACCCATCCAGAATTTTACCCTCGGACAAACCTTCACACCATCCATCAGCACTGCCAGCTCCATATGGAGGCGTTTTCTTTGTGACAAAGACGTAGCGCTGCGTTATTTCTGGTTCTCGATCGTACATACAGTGATATGGCCTTACATAACCTTGTCAAGTGAGTCATGTGCCACATTGGATTCTGGGGGGCTGAGAGTCTCCCCGACAGCCACAAGCTCCATTCTGGGTATGACATTAACTTACCTTTGCCCCCTGCTACAAACCACAACGCAGGCGTGTGTAATTTAGCTGCGTGCTGATTGATTGGTGTGTTTATTTTTTTCGTTTTGGCTGACAGAAATTTTAGACTTTGGCTTTCCAACTCCTTGCAGATGGCCAACCAGGCCTTTGAATTCCCACTGTAATTAACCTTTGGAGGAGAATAACAAACTGCTGCACAGGGGCACTGCGGCCCAGCTCAGCTGCTTTCATGTGGTTTTTGGGTTTAAAGTTGAAGGGGGGGGGGGGCTCCGTTGACCCATCCAGTGCTGCTAGAGGGGGTGTCACACCTGAGAGGGTGGAGGGCCTGTCACAGCACTGGCAGCACGGGAAGGGGCTGTTCTTGCCTTTCAGATAATTTGGCGCTCAGCCACTGTTTTAATAGGACATATCATACCCTGCTGTTAACTGAGCCCGTTGCCTGAAATGACCTGCAGGACAGAGGATTCCTCTGGAGCTCAGTGATGCGTTCACTGACTGCATGCTTTACCAACAAAACAAAACAAATCCTACCAGCTGTTGTCTGCTGAGATCACTGGTAATCACCTTTTAACCTTTACCTCAAAAGGTAAGAAACACAAGCAGGCAAAGCTGTGGCTCGGCTGTGTTTCTCTAAACGTCTAATTTTTGATTTTACTGGTTAAGGTAATATATTTTATTAGCACTATTTGTCAGAGTATTAGTGAGGGGCAAAAAGAAATATGTTGATCAAACCTGGCAGCCTGAGTACTGAGTACTCTGACTGAGTACACCTGACATGTTTTCAACAGATCATTTCTAGTAATGAATGCAGACGGTAAATGGCCATAACCTCTATTTAACTAACTTTCTAATACAAAATCATTTGTTTCTCCAGGTTGAGGTCATTCAAAGTGTTACCTACATCAGGTAAGATGCTTACTGTTCCCAACCTTTGCACAGAACACCATTTTAAAAACCTACAACTAATAAATGTAATGACAGGGTCTTTAAAATTCTACATGTTAGCTCCAGACTCTAGAGTTCTGAAACAAAAATAGCATTTCTTTTTGAACTTGAACATCTTTCAACTGTTTCAACTTCATGACATCAAAACTTTCACCAACAGTCCTCCTGAGAGGATGGGGTTGAGAAGAGTTGGACTCCTCTCTTGCTGAACCAGCAGTGCTGCTTTTTACTCAGCAGACTGGCTATTCAGACAGCCCGTTTGAAATCCTTGTCATCCATTTCAAATGCCTTTCACTGACTAGTTTGATAAACTGCTTCAGTGGCATAAGGGCACTCAATCATTCCTGTTTCCCATAAAAAACATTTTGCATTTCGCAAAGAGTGAAAGCCGAACGGCGCATTGATGTGTAACTGCGGTGTCCTCCCCCCGGGCTGGATTGCTGGTTGCACAATTCTTTGCATTAAGCTGAGCAACATGTCAATTCTTGCAAGCTGCTCACGTTGTTGTTTTAGAGTAATTGCCGCTGGTTAAAAACTTAATGGCTTTAATTATTTTCTGCACATTGTTTTTTTTCAGTTCAGTGTTTCCTTTTTCACAATGTCTGAAACACAATGCTACTCTGATTGCACACCAGTCACGCCTCTTAAATGAAATGGTACTTTTGTTCACCCACTTCCCTGAAATCTGAAATCTCACACAGTGATTCCCCCACCCCTCCAACAATGGCTCTGTGTGCATTTCAACACGGGCAGCCTGGGGAACAATGCTGGCCTTGTGAGAGCTTTTCATGTAATTCTGTTAAGGAAATGGCATTTCAGAGGAACAGATTCCTTTGAATGTGTCACAATCTCAAAAATACTTTTTTCTGTGTGTGTGTGTGAACATTTTGAGGGAATTAAACACATTTCAGATGCATATCTGTGCTGACAATATTTGGCTGCTTCCTTCCACCGTGCAGAATGTGCTTCTTTTTTTTTTCTGTGCACGCATGTTGAATGTGCAGTGAGAAGTTTTCCAATGACTCCAAGCTGTCAGTGGGTGGGAAGTGGAGAATAGCTGAACAGCAGCTCATGACTGTGCACAGACTGCTGCTCTGTACTATCTGCTCTTTGTAACTGATATTCAAACACAACAGGCCACTTTCATCCTCAAGAACTGCAAGCAAAGCTGTGCCGAACTGCAAACACAAAAGACATGATAACATGTTCAAAAACGGTAATTGTAAACCATAATCTTTTTTTCTCTTATGTCTTCTAAAAAAAATAAGTTATCAAGAGCTCCTGATTCAGGGATTCTGGACAAATTTCATTGCATAAGCCCAGAAACCACATAGAAGGTCTCCTCAGACAGCTCTAAATGAAAGACCATCCTCAGCTCAGGACTCTGGAGTGTATTTAAGTGTATTGTTATTTAAAACAGAAATGTAACTTTAAACTGTATTCTACAAAGAGACAGCAACATATCCACTTTACTCAAATGGACTCAAAGACAGCGAACAAATGTGCTGCGGTCAGATGGCTTATTGTTTCAGCTTTTTTTAGGGACAAAAATAAATGTCTGGTTGTACACGTCACAAATGTAATTGATCAAATATTACACTGTGTGATCGAGCATCTGTGGCCCCTTTCGGTGCGACCACAAAGGCTGGCCCCTCTTCAGTTCAGCTCTGGCTGTTCATAAATCACCAATCGAGCCAACCGCCTCTCGCAATGATGTGAGGTTTCATAAATGAAGCCGGCATTGTGGAACCAAAGGAGACATGGGGTGTAACTCAGCTGTGTTGACATGAAGCTATATGCATAAAATGTGAGTTGGACAGCTCCTGTTCTAAATCCCATGATCAGCTGGTGGCACTGACTGTCTCTCATCTCCACATCCCACCCTGAAGCTGCGAAGTCGGCTACCCCTTTAATGTATTGATCGTTATGGCTTTGTCATTACTTCACTTGGTGATTTACAAGCACAACAGCAGCAGGTTGACTTCAAATCCCCAACCTGTCTAAGTCCTTTCAGAACTCACACCGAGACAGCCAGAAGGCCCGACTTGAAGTGTTTTGTGAAGGAGGCTTGTGCATTGATGACTTGCTAATGATGTAGAGCTGTACATTGACATTCAGAGAGACTCATTAAGGTATTATTTCTTTCCTGGGAGGACCTGGTTCCAGGACACACTTATAGAAGAGATCTTAACCCTCCTGAAGCCCTCAAAAGAGAGAGAGACGAAGTGAAGTAGAGAAGGCCTTGTAACTTTGGGTCCATTTGACCCCAAGGCCATGAGAGGGTTAAATCTCTTGATTTATTAATGTTTAAATAAATTAATGAAGGAATTCTGCAAGACTGAGAGCTGTTTTGCTTTGTAGATCATGTGTGCTTAAATTTCACGCTTGCTATTTAATTTTTTTTCTTTTATTGAAAATGTATGAAGAGATCATGAGGAGAAAAATCAGATGACTTCAGCTGCTTAAAAGTCTGTCAGCAGCTGCAAAAGCCTGTCCCTCATACAAATCTGCAACTTTTAGTGTATTAAGAAACAGATTGTGTTATAGATTTGTTGCATTTCATTAAACAATACAAGTTTTTTGAAGGTGGCATTGTGTGGGATTGGTAAACCATTGCTGACTGGTACAAATAAGACCTGATGGAGGTTTTGGGCAGACAGAAGTAAAGAACCAGAAGTAGTGCTCTTTATTGCTTCTCTGGGCTTGTACACGTGGGCTCCAGTGTGGCAACAAGAATCTCATGTATGCAGGTTTTCATCAGGAACCACTGGCTGCAAAAATAGATCTGTAGGCAGTCTGATGTAGTGATAGCGTGTGTTTACTTTACTGCAAAGACTTTAGGGCACAGAGTTATGTGGTGTACTACCACTAGCTGTGCACAGTAAGAGTTTACAGTGTGGTGTGCTTATATTTCTGTCCCAATAAGCTGTAAACATTAATCTCCCATAAACAATAACAGGACAAATGCATTAGAAAACATAGCTATGCACACGTTAAACACACACAGAACAACAGAAACTTTTGTCTAAATTTTTGTTTCGGAGTCTTTATGAATTCATCTCTAGTGTTCAGTCTTGTTTTGGTCTCCTTCAGCTCCTGGGAAATATTTAATTCCCAGTTCACCCCGTACCTCTGCTCCTATGTTTTGCACCTGAAGGCAAGTGTTTCAATTTTATTTGAGATGTGGGAGGCTAAAGAGTCGGTTTTTTTTGCTCTTCAAACAGATTTATTTAGGGAAACACTTCAAGTTAAGGGGTGCCAGATAACAAGTTAAGTTCAATGTTTAATTTTAATGTGTTTCAGTGTATTAGTAGTAGCTGAGAGTTGTTCCCAACACATACCCTGAGTGCTAACAGATCAAGCAAGATCTTTGTTTAAAATTTTGATTTTATGTATGCTTTTTCCTCTGCAGCAGTGCAATAAGCCTGTGTAATAGGTCGCGTTTATTCCTCTCAATCTCGCTTACACAGACCCACGCACAGAGTTTGAGACGCAGAGAAAAACCCTTCAGTCTGCTTCTTAAAACGATGCTTCTCTAACACTTTCCATAAATGTGCATTTTAATCAAACTCATTTGTTTTTTTTCAGCACTTGCAACTTATCTGGATGCAACAACTTCTGTCTTATTCAGGCTGTAATCTTCACTTTTCAGCCACTGTGTTGCCACTAAAGTGTTGCAAACAGTTTTCCACCATGTTCATGTAATAGTTTGGGAAACTGACTTGCATGGATCTTTTGAAAATTCTGATCAGAAATGGAAAGATTTGGCAAATTTTTCATTAATGGTTTTCAGTTCCAACATTGCGACTGGAGGGACCGATTCAAGCATCTACCTCTGCTTGCAAACATGACACAGCACTGGAAACACTTAGCATTTAGCTGCTTGAAATCTAAAATATGGTAAAAAATGTTCAAAACCAGCCTGTCTAAAGTTAAGCTGCATTTATCCTAGCCCCACTCAGCAAACAGTGTGCTGGTCTTACTTCTACCAGCCATGAAAAGACAGTTATTTGGTTCGCTGATACTGGTAATCACAGCTTTTCCTAAAGTTAGCGAGTCATTTTGTCTGCATCTCCACGTGCAGCTCACCTCTGGATCTGCCTCCAGTCAGACACACAAACACCACTTTACGTAAACACCTACAACCAGAAAAGGCGCCAACCGTTCTGTTTGTCTGTTGCTTTCACAGCCACCTCATTTCTCTGTTTATGTTTTTATACCTCCTCCTTTTCAGTTTCTCTCAGTCCTTCAGTGCACCCGTTCCTTTCCTCTCTCTCTCTCTCTCTCTCTCTCTGCTTTTCTAATGTGCCTCTGTGTGTATGACAGCAATCAACTGCACAGCTCTGTTGAAACTGAATCCTCGGACTGGGAGTGAAATAGGGAGTTTGGGGTTGGGGGATCATGTAGGTTTATGGAAGGTCATGGCAGAGTCCACCTGACAGTCTGACCCCTCTACAGATCAAACACACGTAGGTGGGATTTCACTGAGTGCCTTGAGGTGAATCCCCAAAGCTCTCCTTCAATTTCTAAAGTTATGCAATCATCAGCAGTGGGGGGTCCACCTCTTGGCCCGAAGCAACAGCTCCGCCTTCGATCCTGACCTCCTGTCCCATCCCAGTCTTGTGACTGCAGGGCACAAAGATGGTGGTGGACATTTGAGTCACGAGGAAAGTGACTCTTGGTGCCAGTGTTGGCTTTCAGACACGACCTAAAAAGTCAGAAGCAGAGACTCTGCTCTGCCTCTGCCATGGCAGCAAGATAGAATTGTGAGAGAGGGAAAAGGAAAAAAAAAGTGGAAGAGGGAAGAGTGTAAAAGAGAAAAGATAAAGAAAGAGGAACATTAGCTTCATAAACATCCTCACTGCCGCTGCGTAGTATGAACAGAGCTGGAGTCCTGACCACCACTGACAGCCCACAAACCCAAACACTGAGGGAACACTTCATTTTGGGACCATGATGGTTTCTGGCACTAAATTCTGAAATTTTATTTATTTCCAGTTTGTGCATAGCTTGTTATTAAACACTGGCTCTGAGCAAACACATTTTCACCCCATGAGCTTGGGTTAGGCTGCTGTAGGGATAAAATCTTAACAGTTTGCACGTGATTGAACGACTGGCGCCTCAGCCACCAGCAATTACACTCTGCCACTTAATGTGAAGGTTTGGTACAGTGCAAATGCAAATTTCTGATCAGCTGCTAGATCCTTTAATTACAACTGATGCAATATATATATATATATATATATCAGTGGTGGGCCATCAGGGCCAGCAAGGCCTTCTCTGCTGGCCTAACATAACCAAGAATCATCATAATTATGATAAAGGTTAATTTAATTTTTTATTTACTTTCCCAGATATCTAAAAGTATTTATATTATCTTCATGTCCTATTATGCTCCTTCCAGTGCTGTTGTTTTTAGGTTAAAGTTTTTATTCAATCAGAATTCAGCTATCTTATGTTGCCAGAGGCTGTATGAAATCTGCCCGGGCCTTCAGAATCAGCAATGAAGGCGTCTGTGCGCTGTAAGTTAACGGGCAAATACAGTTGATAGCTAATCAGATCACGAGTTGTGTCAGTAAGGCCCTCTAGCTAGCCTCACGTTGAACTTGACATTTACGCGTCCTGTGATTGGACATGGATACTTACTAGTTTGATCCACAGCAGTGCTATGCAGATCCACAGAGTCACACCCGGGACTGCTAACGGTTAAAAACTTTTTTAACCCACAATGGCCGAGGGAGAGCAACACGTTGGTTTGGTTGCTGATATACTGGCAAGGCTGTTTTCAAGACGAACTTTCCAAGAGAAGCTAGATCTCGTTAGAGGAGAACGGCCGACCCCCAAGCTAGCTAATCTGTCCCAGAATGGATTTTGTGTTGAAATAAGTGTTTTGGGGACACAGCCGTTTTGGTGAGTGCAAACATTTTATTTATTTTATTCTATTTTTTTTTTTTTTTTGCTGTTTTCACAGTAGCATACCAGATATGTTTTAATTGCTGATGCGGGTTTGTTGATTTTTAAAATGCCTCAGATAATAGCCCATTTTGTACACAACTGAGGTGATGCAATGCCAAGTAGTGTTTAAGTGTGTTTCTGATTACTCTCCAATCCTGGTGTTATAAATGCTGGCATAATGAAAGGTATTTATTGACTAAGTTGGACATCACTGAAGGCCTAAGTGTGAAATGCACCGCCCGCCACTTATATATATATATATATATATATATATATATATATATATATATATATATATATATATATATATATATGTACATGTACATGTATACTGCACTGAATTAGAGAGAAAGTGACTGTGTGCCAGGTTTAATGTTTCATTGAAAGTTTTAGAAAGCTGAAATCTAATACCTCCTCTTTAAAGTTATTTTTTCTCATTTGATGTAAATGGCTTCCTTCACCTTCTCTAACCATCTCTTTTCTGTCCAAAATCTCCACTTTTTGGTCCTCCAAAGTGGACCAAAAGGAGGTGTACGTGCACAGCTGAGTCTTGTCCTAAAGAGCTGTCTCTTCTGGGTCGAGCCGCACATCTGCGGAAAGTTGTGAAAAATTTTGCATGAGGAAATACAAATCTGTAAGCATCAAACTCACTGTTGAAACTCTGTTGATCAGGACTGCATACAAGGTTTAAAAATAAAATACCCCGTCCTCCTTTACCACCATGAATGTACATACATGGCTCAGTTTTCCTGTATTTTCAATTCATAAAAATGTGAGTATCAAATGAGTAAAATCTTTGTTAGTTGTTTGAAATGCACAGTATTCTGAAAAAAATCTGCTTTTCTGCTTTTGATCTTAGTGGCAAAGCTTGGATTGGTGTGTCTGCTCTCAGAACAGCGCTGATTACCAACAAAAGATTTCACTTACCATGCTCATATTTTTATTGCATTATTTTTTCATTGCTGAAGCTTTTACAGGACAACGTTGTAAGTAAAATGTATTTTTTGGTTATCTTAGGTAATTTCATTAGTACTTCACCTGATAACTGGTAGATTTGGGATTTTAATACCATCTGATTTTCACAGTGTAGATGCTGAATGTTCTGAAATTTGTTTCGTTTTTTTTCCCCACATTTCGTAAGTCTTATCAGCACCACAAGAGCTGAACCAGGTGTTATACAAGTCAGGTTAAAGCAGAAGAAGTAGCTGACATATAAGCTAAAACTAATTTCCCAACTGCAACTGTTGGAGACTTGTTGGATACAAGTTTTTAAGGAAATAAGCAAATTTTCACTTTAAATCACACTAAATGCCATGTTAGCCCAAACTCTCTGAGAAATTTGGGCAAAGATTTGCTGAAACTTGGCATAGACAAAAACAAATAAATACACAAAAATACAGCTCTAGCACTCTCAAATTACAGAAACTAAACTGAGAAGAGTTTGAAGCGGGCTCCAGACACCCAGGGACTATTTTGAGAGAAAATTTGTCTCACAGGGTTTTTGAACTCGTTCAAAATTCTCCGGACACAAGAGTCTGTGTACTTCGCTTGAGTAAAAGTTCATGTATATTCTGCTTTATGATGTGTACTGAACACTCCCTTAAACAAGCTGATTGAATTAAGTTTGTTCTTTAATCCTCCTGAAGCCCTCAATAGAGAGACACATAGAGAGAGATAGAGAAGCTCTTGTGACTTCTGGTCAATTTGACCCAAAGGCCAATGGAGGGTTAAAAGAAAAACAAACACAGATCATCTATCACTGATGTGCACAGATAATAAAAGTAATAATTTGTCACATCTGACATTTATACACAGCAAAAACAAAGAGACCCAGTGACATATTAGTGTGATACAACACTGTTGTTGAGTTTCATTTGAAAACATCCTTTCCTGGCTCACCCTATCACATTCATTTCTCTCTGTGTGTTTGTTGCTGGGCCTCCATTTGTAGTTGCCAGCTGAAGTGAGCTAAAATTAACTCCCAGCCTACCGTGGATTTTTGGACTTTTATTACCACACCCATCTGCTTTTCTTTGCGCGCAGCCAAACCAAAAGCAACGGTCACTAAAGAGACGAACCGACTGCTGCAGAGGCACGAGGAGCGAAGAGACAAAAAGCAAAACGCTGAGGGAGAATTTACATAAAGAGATCCCGCAAATGCATCAGCTATAGGTTCACAAGCGCCGTCCAAAAATACATCCCACTTTATGAGCGGAGACAGCAGGTCTCTGAGTGTTTGGGTGGGGAGGAACATGAGCAGACAGGGATTCTCCTCTGTGAGAACAAGTTCAGTAAATCGACCAGGCTAACTGTTAGTCCTGAGCAAACAGGGAAATCTGCCATTTACGCAGAAGATAAAACAAGCTTTACAACATTTACACAGCTCCTAAAATGAGAAGGAACTGTGGTACCTATTGTAGTGTGTGTGTGTGTGTGTGTGTGTGTGTGTGTGTGTGTGTGTGTGTGTGTTTCTTTGTGAGAAACATAAAAAAGGTGAGGCTGGGAATGAAACTGTGTTTACACATCCCAGAGTTCTTATCAACAGTATCAACTCAGAGGGAAACCTAATCTCACCCTGACCTTGAACATGTGTGTGTGACAAAGCTAATACACCCCCCCCACACACACACACACACACACACACATATTTTCTGTTAATAATTAAAGGCCTAGCATTCCTTGAAGGAAGGCTTATCAGATGCAGTTTTTCATGGCAGAGTTTTAAAATAAAATCAGTTTTTTTTCTGAGAAATATCTAAGTCATTACAGTAAGACATGGGTAAGTCTGAGACAAAGTCATGACAGTAATGAGAACTTAAACCAAAATTTTTCCCAAAATGTCATTTTATTCAGAACAAATTATTGTAAACAAGTTTATATTTTGATTTACTGTAACAGCTTTTACAATTCAATTTTAGTCTACGTGATTTTATCTCCTCTTATTTATGAGTGCATTGCAGAGGTTTAGTTTGAGACGAAGATGAACTGCTGAATGTTTTCAGCAGTAAGAAATCAACTGCTGCTGACAGCCTTGTAGTCAACCACGACTTAGTGCTTCTCAGGGAATTTGATCCTTTTTTTAGGCTGGTGTGAAAAAAACAGATTATTTTCAGAGAGTACGTCCTCATATTTCTTTGTCAACACCAGCTTGTCTGGTGCAACCGTGACAGCAAGCGTTTGGTTGGTCGGTCAGATCGTGGGCTTTCAGGAGCTTGGTAACTCTTTCTTTTCCACCGCTGAGGGCAGGCTGCAGTACCTGCATGAGACTGCTGTGCTATTTTTTTGTATTAGGAGAGAAGGGAATGGTTTGTACTGTGGTGAGAGCAAGACAAAAAGAACCAGCTGTGAAAACCTTTGCAGCCTGCAGTTTGTGGGGTTGGATTTTTTACAGGTCTCCTAAGAGAAATGGGGATAAAGGCTTTGCTACCTGATGCTTGATAATCTGCTGGTCTTTTGCTTCTCTAGACTTTAGTCATTGATATAATCTATAATTCCCAGTATGCAATCAAAGATATCCTCCTGCTATGGTAAAAAAAAAAAAATAAATAACAAAAGAATGGCTACAAATCGTTTTAACAGAAAAAGAATCCAGTGGTTTGTTTACAGATGTTGGTTTCTGCAATTCTGCCTGCCTCATTTGATTGTTGAAATATATATATATATAAGAAAGACAGAGAAAAGTTAGTGTGGCTCTGGCAATTAGAGGACGGAGAGATGCATTAAATTACCTACTGTCACATATATACACATATATATATATATATATATATATATATATATATATATATATATATATATATATATATATAAGGTCAAAAGAAAGGAAAAGCATATTCACTGTAAAATCACCAGGACAAGCCCAGGTGCAAGAAAACTGTTGGGCAAAGAAAATCAAGACGTCCTCATTCTCCTGCTGATTGCCAGAACAACTGTGACCACCACCGAGCATTTTTTTTCCTTTAATCATTTCCATGCATCTAGCAGGGATTGAGAAAATTACTGTCATAAGTGGCACACAAACATATGCTGTTCTTTCCATGCTAAAATAAACATGGAGGAAACTCTCCCTCCGTGTTTACACTGCTTTTCCAGTCACCAAACAAAGACAGCAAGCTCATCCTAATCCAAACATTGTGAAAAGTGCAAATGGTTTCTGAAGGCAGCCGTGCGGTCTCATTTGGGCAGTAATTCCATTTGAAACATGTGACAGTAGGTAATTTAATGCATCTCTCAGTCCTCTAATTGCCCGAGCCGCACTAACGTTTCTCCGTCTTCCTGTTTCTCTGCCTCTCATCTGCTCAGCCTCTCATTTCTTCCCACATATAGTCAATAATTAGCACCATCTTATAGGAAACAGATGAGCTGAAATAAATTAGGATCATGTTTTGAATAGCTTTAATGCTTCCATTACAGCTCCTAAGCAGCAGCGTGGAGGCTTTCAAATATCAGTTTAAGTCAACAGCTGTGTTAGAACCTCTGTCTTGGTCAAACACAAGGCCCGAGGGCCAGAAGTGGCCCTTGGACAATCTCGATTTGGCCTTTGACACCTTCAAACAAATGGAAAATAAACTAAAATACACTATATGGACAGATGTGTTTGGAAATGGTGTTTCCTGATGAACTCAGATGTTTCAGTCAGAATTCGGGCTTCTTATCTCCAGTGATGAACACTCTCAGTGCTTCAGCATACCAAGACATTTTGGACAATGTTATGCTTCCAGTGTTGTTGCAACACTTCGGGGACTTCCTTTTCGATTTCAACATGACTTTACCCCAGTACACAAAGCAAGGATTGTAAAGACTTGGTTTGATGAGTTCTGTGTGGAAGTACTTTACTGGGCCGCACAGAGCCCTGACCTCAACCTCATCGAGGGCCTTTGGGATGAACTTGAGCAAAGATGGAGAAAGAGGGGGTAAACTCTGAAGATGTTTGGCTTGAGTTCAGGGCAGTTTTCCAAGTGGACTGGACTGAAACAAGCCCCCCCCCCAGGTAAGCCTAAAAGACAGGTCCTTGAGTTGAAATGGGAGAAGGATTCAACAAGTCAGAGATATGGAAAAAAGTGTTTTTGTACTATTGAGTAGGGTTTAACTGGAAGGGGTGAATTCAGGATCTTTTCCCCAAAATTTAATTATTACACAGTTCCACTATGTTCAATTAATATGCTAAGAATGTGATGTTTTATTTTGACTAAACATGACAACAATGCTTTGCAGTTATCAATGGGAAACAAAAAGCTTTGAAAAGCTTCTCTGACATAAAACATTCAGCTTTTGACAAATATGCAACAAATGTTATTACATGTTGCCATGCAAAGGAGAGCAAGCCTTTCCTTGTGCATTTTTGTAGATGATGTTATTCCAAACAGCTGCAGGAAGTACACTGTGCCAATGATTCAGTTCAATTTGTGGCCCTTCAACCCCATTACTTAAGTCAAAATGGCGCTCTGGAAAAAGAAAAGTGCCCACTCTTGCTCTAAGTTATCCTTTTACACCATCACTCAACATATTTTACTTTTTCCCAGGAGCAGAATCTTTAGATAGCCACAAAGACTGCTTCATCAGTCTCCAGAATGTATACTTACAACAGTCATTGCTTTTATCTTGAGCAGTCCATCACAAGCATTTCTGCTCTCTGGATTAAGCCAGAGCTTAATTGCCATATTATACTTTACCCCCGAAGTCAACTCCATCAAGACAGTTTGTGGTTTCATCTCGAGTTCTCCAGTTCAGGGAGATTTTCCTGATTAGTGTCACAGTAAGGAGTGGTTTTCCTGCCTCTTCTGAGTCAGACCTTTAGCTCCTCTGCAGCTGAATCTGTCACCTTCATTTATAGGGTTTGTCAAGCACGGCTCGCCTGGATGTGGTCCTCATCAAGACGGTGCAACTCCAATCCTCCAGTGAAGAGTCACCGTTGAGAGTTCACTCGGCATTCTTAAAGTTTGATTGCGCTGGTGTTGTGTGGCCCCTCTGTGATTTCTTTTTCTTCCTCCCCAGCATGCACAAGCATGAAACTCTTAGTCAAATCTGATTTGGAGAGCAGCCCGATCCCATCTGAAGGATTTATGGGATTTATTTCCCTTCAATGCGAAACAAAACACACATTTTACACCAGAATGCTGCTGAATATTTACTTTTCGCCTCCTAAATTCATTACGTCTTCTATTCCACTTAATAAAAAGATAATAAATGCCTTACAGAGTCATTAAGCTGTTGTTTTTATGAGTAATTCACTTAATTTTAGCAGGTAGGATTTCCTCGCGACTGTCCAGCTCTCTTTTGGCTGCTCACGTTGTAACTAATCTGGGCACGGCTGGTGTTTCACTTCCAGGCTCTGCAGCTCCTGCTCTGTTTGCATTTTTTTTTTTTTTTTCAGGACGACAAACGGCTTTAATTTCAGGGGAGAGAAGCAGAGCAACAGAGGAGCTCTGAGTTTTTTTCTCTGTACTCGGTCACTAATAACACTGACTGGAGCCTTTTTGGGGGCTTAATGGGACAGATAATTTCTTGGCTCCCGCTGAATATGGCCACTTTTTGGGCATCGTGGGCTTTATGCTTTTGCTATTTTATAAAACCACAAAACCATGGGAATTAACTTTAACTGCATAAGCCATTGACACTGATTTGGTTTACAAAGCACTTTTGAAGTTTTCCTGTTATTTTTTTGTTTTAATTTTCTGACTCTAAAACTGCCGAACTAAAGCTGCGTGTTTAGGATTTGGGCAAAGTTTCACGCCACCTGGCTGTAGTAAAAGCTGTATGGTGTCACTTCAATCTTCAAGTGAGCCAGTCCTGTGAAATT
Organism: Kryptolebias marmoratus; assembly: GCF_001649575.2. NCBI lineage: Eukaryota > Metazoa > Chordata > Actinopteri > Cyprinodontiformes > Rivulidae > Kryptolebias > Kryptolebias marmoratus. The sequence goes on along the minus strand of NC_051430.1, from coordinate 11,377,767 downwards.
TTACAAAACTCCCTGAGACAGAGTGATCAAAGCAACAGAGAAAGGCAAATGAGTGAATTTTAAAAAGTCTAAATATTACAGTGGATCAAAGCATGGTGGGTAATGTGAGATATGTTGCTCACCCACAGAGATTTGTCACCCAACACCGCAGCTCCCTTCAGCTCCACACAGACTCTTAGCATCACTCATTTTTATTACCCCCTGCTATGAAAGGCAAGTGATCATGTAAAGTTATCTCTTGTTTGTTTGTCTGTTAGCAAACGTCTTGTGAACCAATGGACAGATTTTAATGAAACTCTCAGAAAGTAATCCATGGATGTACATCTACAACAACCTAACTTGTGGAGTTGACTTGATTCAAGATGGCCGTCAGAACTAATCAACCTTTGCAAACATAAAGATGGCTCTAATTCAGTCAGTTCTGAAAATGTTGAGGTAAAATTTGGTGCTGTAGTTGTTGAGCATCGTCCCCAACACAGCACCATCCAAGCACCAATAGAGCGTGTAAAATCTTTGGTAGTCATTCCTTTGCAGAATATTAGTTATTTTTTTTCATAAATGAGCATCTTTTTTTGATGTAGCAGAGTGAAACCAATCCAAACCTAAGGAACTCTGGTGAAGCAAGTTTGACTGCAATTCCTCACAAAGCAAAAAGGACAGAAACTTTGCAAATAGTTAGTGAGCAGGTAAACCAGCTGATTTATTTAGCCACCGAGAAACTTCCCTCCCATATTTAGTGACAACATAAAGTGAATGCTAAACTTATATCAGGCGGGGTCAGGATTCTTTTAAGTCTGAGGATGCTGAAAGTTATGCATTCATAGACCTTGACACAGGCCTCAGGAGATAAACGAATCTTTGAAATAATGTTAGGTATTTGGGATTTAGTGCAGAGACCAATCGTGATTGTGCAGATTTGTGAAAATTTTTGTGGCATTTAAAAGTATTTTTTTTAAAAAGATGGGAGAGAAGGGGGAGAAATTACTTTTTAGATGGACTCTTAGAAGTGCTGACATCAATTTTCTTTTACACTACTGGACAGATGCACAAATTCTATTGAATAATTAGGAAATGTGCAACAGAAGCAGAGCTGTATGACACATTATACCTGCAGGAATAAAGCTGTATGCACACAGCTTTTATGGTTAGGTAGAACGATATTTCAGTCTAATTCATTTTAGTTACTTGTATTAGTTTAGGGTGTATAAATACCTAAGTGTGGCATTAAAGGGAGAGTTCAGATCTTTTGAAGAGGGGTTGTGTAAAAAAATTAACAACTATAACCTTACCTGTTATAGATAGCTCTTTGAATGATCCCAGTTTGGGGAATCAGAGTTTGATTCTGACCAGATTGAAAAATAGATGACTTTTTTCTTCAAGCAACTCCAATCTCAGTGCTATTTTATGAACCTTTACATTGCCCTCAGTTTTACATTACACAAATATTCTGGCAGAAATATTCTGGTATTACTGCTAGAAGTAACTCCTGCCTGCCCCTGAAGTGCTACAGCAGCTGCTGTTGTTTACGCTAGCAAAGGACTATGAAGTTGTATGTGAACTTTTTGAGATGGCAGAAATGCATCTTAGCCTTGGCTATTCAGACTACCCTTAGTTTGTCAATTTATTCATCATTAAATTTTGTTTCTTAAAACTGAAGTTGTTCAAAAAGTTATCTACAACAGGTGAGATCCTAATTGTTCATAACCTTTGAACAAAGCTTTACTTGAAAAGGAAGTCTTTGGTTTTTAAAAAGGCATGTGAATAGATCTATTTTTAGTCTATCCTTGGCTAGATTCTTTCCCAATAGCTGTATTTTTTTTCTTGCCTGTGTGTGTGAACAGAGCACATTCCTGCAACGTCCTGTTTCCCGCTGCTGTGAAGCAAGAAAACTTTAACTGCTCTGCAAGACATTTCACTGAGGAGGTACACACGCTCTCACTCACTCATTAACCTCCCCTTTTACTGCCCAGGTAGCGAGGCAGAGACCGCGCCATGTGCAGGCTGTTTCAGGCTGCGTGTCCACCGACTACTTCACACATATGGTGAAGTGATTCAGAGAACTCGGGATTGAGTGAGGAAATGATTTTATCATGAGTGGAGGAGACAGAGGAACGCCTGCACCCAATCCTGCTCGAACCAGATAATTTCTAAATTGCTAAAAGGAAGTCAGTGAAGGCAGAAGCGTAATGAGGAGCACAGGCATGATTGGAGGACAATCACTCCACCGGAATCCACCTTCTCTTCTCCCTCCTGATCATCTCGCTCAGCAGTCTCCCATCCCACACTAAACAAATATACAACCCAGTCTGGTTCTGTTTTGCTTCCTCTGTCCCCCCTCCCCTCCCCTGCAGACTCCTAAACTCTGATGCCCTTGACTTTGTACTCAGTGTCTACAATGCTAATTCTCTGCGGTTAGGACAATAAACACCACTGTGATGGGTTAAGCCCAGAGGAGACCACACTTCCTGTCAGACCAGAACTGCTCTCTGGGAGAAAGCCCAGAAAGGATTGGCAGGAAAGAGTGTCACAGAGATAAAAAGAGTGGTGAAGAAAAACTTTCATGGGTTTAATGTGTGGGGGATTGTCTTTTTTTTTTACTTCAATAGAGCCTGTTGTGGTTAAAGAGACCAAATCTCTCAAAAATGGTTCAAATTTTTATATTTCTAATGTCCTTTTGAGTAAGATGAACTTATAATGGTTTCAGTTAGGTTAAGTTTAGGCTGTAAACCTGGGTAAAGGTCAATGCAATTTCTGTCAGGGTTCGTGTGGGTGCTTAAGAGGCAACTGTGTTTATTAAAGCAACATAAGCAGTTAAGAAAGTTGCAGAAGAGAAGAATATGTTGCAAAACAAACACAGTATGTCATTTTTACACATAATTATGATAAAAGATGACATTTGAGTTCTTGCATTAAATAGATTCAACATCAGCAAACATGTAGGACTTTTTTTCTCTTGACACACACATGCACATGAACAACTGGGAGTACAACAACTGTAAATGTATTGATATTGTGGTAGAAAAGGAAATCCTAGCAGCATGGTGTCTTTGTGCCTGTTGTTGAAACAGGCAATTTTTTTTTGACCAGGTTGATCCCAATGAAATATGTTTTAAAATGAGCAATACTGCTTTAAGTAGTGGGTTTATGCAACACATTAGACTCATGTGCCAATACAAACAAAAGCAACAAACTGCTCATTTGGCATACTACCTGCTTGATTCAAGAGTGACAAATCCTGCCACATGTGCAAACACTCCTGTCAAAAAGTAGGAATTTGTTCACCCAGAAGAGAACATAAGTCTGATTAATTTGGAGTAAATGCCCCCTTGACACTGAATAATGACCCCACTTTAATGTTAAAAAGTCAGCAAGATAGTTATATTTAATATTAGAAACTCACTGGAGTCCTCATCACATGTGGTAGTGTGTGAGCATAAAGCTTCTGTAAGAAGGTCATGTTGGTTTATCATTTTGGTGGCAGTGTATCAGAGTCCTGGGTGGAGAGTGGGGGGTGATGTAAAGAGGTGGCAGCAGATCCATGACTTGGAACCCTCACTCGCCCACCTGCTTGGCTTGGCTATTGAGAATTTGAAGCTGAACTGGCTATTCTGACCTCATCGTACCAGGGCTATGGAAACAGCCTAGCCCAGACATGATGCCCGTGGCTGTAGCATCGTGCTAGCTTGATGTAGTCTGAGAGAACTGTGCCAAGGCGGGGCATTTAAAGGTCAGTGAGGGCACAGGAGAGCATCTTGACGACATTGAAAATAGCTGGGTGAGTACTAACAGCAGTCTCATAATTGCCTTTGCACCGAAAAAGTTTTTCCAAATTTACCACATTCCAGCCATGTCTCAATAGGTCAAGTATATCATAGTAAATTATATCAAATATGCTGATAAAATGCTGGTTTTCATCAACCTGTTTTAGATGGCTTTGCTTATTTGAAGACCATATTTTGCCTTGTGCTAGAAAAATCAGATGTTTTTATTAATTTAGCTTGAACAGATTTCAAGTAATAATTTCACATTTAAGTTACCCCTTTATTCTTTGTTGTAATATAAAAGTCTAGATGGACTTGGACTTGTTTTTTGATCCCTGAAGATCAGAACACATGCTTCTCAGCTTTGCAAGACTAAAGAGAGCTCAAGCATGCTGAAGGCCCTGTGTGAGGCTGCAGACTGCATCGTTCTCTCTTTTCTTTCTTTGTGTCTTTGAGACATCTGGCTCTGAGCATCTTTAGGATTCCATCAATACCACAGCAAGGGGGAAAACCCCACAGCTGAAAAAAGCAGCCTCAGCAGTCTGAGTCCAGGCCAGCTTAAATCAACTCCAACAGCCTCTCAGTCTCCATGCAGAGCGCTCTGAGCTCCAGAGTCGGCCTTTAAACAGTCAAACTACCAGAGCAAATGAGGGATGAGGTGCAAAGAGGGAGACAAGGTTTGTAAATGTGAAAAACAGGAGGTGTGCAAGAGGGTTTGTGTCTTTGACTGACAGCTTTGCAGTTCCTGTTGTTGTGCTTTATTTAGGTGACTAGCTGTAGTGAGCCCTCTGCGCTCTTTGGGTGTTCTGCAACACTTTCACACGGGGGCACCGGACATGTCTCATCACCGCAGCACTCACACACTCTTACAGCCATGAGTGTGCGTTGAGTAACACCTGTAAACCAGAGTTATTGTGTGGCTCTTTAACAGAACGAACAGAGTGAACAAGATTCCGGTTGTTTGTGTGAGCGTATATGAGCGATGTTTGGTGGTTGTTTGTAGCCAACTCTGTGTGGGCCTCTCCAGCCCGTGGCTCTCGCTTTGTGCGAGCTTCACCATGTGTTGCACACATGTTCCTGTTGGGCCTGTGAAGAAGTCTTTGTGTCCCTGAGCTGCATCCTTGACAGCGGTTGCCGTGTTTCCTCTTGAGACAATAACTGACCTTGTCTGCCTTTCCACCTGAGTGAAAACATCTTCATCTTCCACAAGATGGACAGAGTGGGGCATGTACACCTGTGGGAATCTAAATAATACACTAAAGAGATGATTTTCTCAAAAAAAAACCATAACTGTTATTCCAGTTCTGCTGAGCCTGATCCATGTGTGTCACCAAGCGATCCAACAGGACAGTTCAGCGAGCTCTCTGAGCCACTTGTCCTCCTCACAGTGTGTGGGCTGAGCTGGACTGTGGAGGCACCACAGACAGGGACGGCTGCTGCTCTGGGCAACAGCTGCTAAATAAAATGGAGCCTGAAAATTCCACTCCCAGTTCCCATAAACAGGACTAAGATGTTACATTCTGCAAAGAAAACGTGTCCACCTCGCTGCAGGGCAACTGCGTTACAGATGCACCTGGATGTACTCGCAGAATGATTTCAGCATTTTAATTCACAACGGGCCCAGTGATGGGCTGGTGACCTTTTCAGGGTGCCTCCGGCCCAGGGACAGCTGGAAAAGGCTCCACACGCCTGCTGACCAGAACAGAATGAACAGGTCTCAAAGGTTTAAAAACGGAGAGTCAAAATTCCTTCATGGGAAGTTATTTAGGTTATAATGGTTTTAAGCAGCATAGATGCTAATAAACATTGCAACATGAAACTGGCCACATTTCTGGAGGGTAAGAAACTGAAAACTGTTACAGTATTGTAATAAACTGGAACTGACTCTACGGTTAGCCAGTTACCGCCTGAACTCTCTTAACGTTCTGGTCCAGCTGACTCATCACAAACCCCACAGGTTAGATTCCCACAGATAGAAACACATTCATGAACTCAAGGACTTCAAACACACACACCTCTGAGCAACCACCCCCCACCCCCAGAGTGGAGCTCAACACATTCCTGTCGGGCATGTTGACACCCTGTCAGGATCCAGGAGCACAAGGAGCATTTTGTTATTCCAAAGTTTTAGCTGTTGTGAATATTCTCCCATCTCAGAGCCGCAGGAATAATGACAACTCTGCCAAGTATTCCACTCACACCATATGACATTAGTGGATCTTGGAACAGGACATGAAAAGACTTGTATTATTACTTGGTATTTTACTTTGGCATAGTCCACTTTACCCGGCACCGTATTTTTTAATATTTATACAAAAACTTTTTGACTGTGGATCAAATCTCTGCAGAATACAGTCACTCATGCACTTCTTTCTTATTTCACCTTTTTTATAAATCACACATTTTCAAGTTATGGTTCATGATGGTTTCACTGGAAAATAATTATGTTATGACTTATATAATCACTTGGCTTATGTCTTCATTTAGAAAATACAAGCTCCTGCCACAGTTTATTTAACAGTAGCAATGCATTCACACAATGGCACTGCAATGTAAAAAAAGTAGTTATTTATTTGCCTAAATATCTGAAATTATATATAAATTATCAATATATACAGGGAGTTATGTTTTTGGAAAGAGAGGAATCTAAATAAGGGATTTCTGGTTAGTTGCTCTTAAAATGATTATTATCAGTATCTTCAATCCACACAAGACTATTGAATATCATAGAGAAGACTAAACAGAATTGTAGCTTTATTCAGGTTACTGTTTTCTACTTTGAACTTGCCTGTTTTGATTTTTGAAAAGTCTAAAAGGCCAAAGGTTTTTTAAAACTCTGCTGACATGAATCAAACATGAGATGGAGTTAGAGACAACACTTTTACTCAAACATTTTGTTACATCCTGGTTGGCTTCAGGCAACAACAATCCTGGGTTAGGGCAAGAACCGATACTGGACGGAGCTTAAATGAATTAAAATTACAACATCACCCATATGTTAATGTACGGTGTTTTGTTGGTTGCCATGGAGGCCTGTCAACAAACAAACATAGTGAGCACTTTTGTCGTCTCTTGGCTGAGTTGGATCAAATGCAACTACAACTGAACTTGGTTAGGATTAGAAAAGAAAACCGCAGATCTTTTGAAGTGGAACTCTGTGGAAAAGCTCACAAACAGTTAATATCCTACCTGCTGTAGATAGATATTTGAACGGCTTCAGTTTGGGGAAAGAGCGTTTTAACTAACGTGGATTGCTGCAGTTTTAAAACAAATTCGTCTCCAAGGTTTTATTGCAGTTCATGCTGACCCAATTCTATATGCCTTTACATTACTTTCAGTTTTGCATGACACTGTTACTTATGGGTTTTTTGTAAGCACAAATAGTGGCAGAAGCAGCTAGTGGTAGAATTTCCAGTACTTCCTAGAGCCTTTTATGCAGCATATTATGAAATTTCTACCAAACTAACTGTGAAATGCAAAAGTGACAATGATTAAAATGTTTATAGGATACTGTTTGCATGAACCAGTCTGAAAAGTTTGAAAAGGGACTTGTTTAACACAGCAACAATATTATTTGGTCTTTGCTCCACTTAGAGTAGCCATTAGCTCATTGATGTACTCGTAATTAAACTCTGTTTTTTTCAGTCTGAGGCCGTTCAAAGAGCAATCTACAACAGGTAAGATATTAACTGTTATTACCTTTGCACAGAACCACACTTCTAAAGATCTGATCTAGTCCTTTCAGTCTTTTTAGTCCTTCCTTGTCTAATGTTTCATTTAACACTTCAAATATACTTACTCTAATGAACCAGAAATTTATTTTCAGTTGTAAATCTTTGGATGAACACATGAGTGGCTGGTTTATTTTTGGGGGAGAACACCATCTCCTTCTCTAATGTTTCACTGTGCTGCCCCCTCCATAATGAACCTGACTGATCAGCAACAGCCTGTTGTGATCTTGGTCTATAAATAGGTTTTCTGCTGCCTCCGGCCTCCATAGTGGACTGTCTTAACCAATGTGGGGAACAGGGTGGCTAATGTCAAACACATGTGGACAGGAAAAGGTTTTACAACAAAATACTAGCAGCCACGTTTCACCTTCAAAGTGACAATTACTGCAGCGCTTCTCACAGAAATACACTTTGATCCTGTGCAAGAAAGCATAAAATACAGTTTAAAATGCAACCATCATAAAATCTTTTGTTTCCTTCTTTATTTTGTCTCTATTAGTGCATTTCCTATTTTTTTGCCGTGTGTGTGTTTTTGTGTCCCCCTCACACATTCGCTGTGGACTGTAGCGTGACTCAGATGCCAGTGGAACAGGGTGCGTCTCCCACAGCCAACTGCACATACTTCTCAAGTCAAGATTTGACTTGACGCAGCCCCCTCACTTGTAAACAGAACAAGGGTCCATAGGAAGGCAAGCGAACCCACTCGAGAGCATTGTGGGGCTCATAGCAGCTTTCGGTACAGTAAAGTGTTGCAAACTGTGCTCACGGAATATCTAAAATGTCAAAGTTTGCTTTCGGCTCTATACGCTGGGCTGCAAAATCAAAACATTTCTGTGAAAAATTATTCTTTGTGATTTCTATAAAGTCTATACTATGTGGTTTTGTTTTGAAATGTGCAAACTTTAAGGCCATTTGTTGCTGCAGAGCTTGTCCCCCCTATCCTCCCTCCTGTCCTGTCCTACTTCAGTCCATCCCATCACTGCTTCCTCTTCCATTTGAAGCCCAGAACCCTCATCTGCAGCTGCCAGACAGAATACCCTACATCCTGTGAGAGACAGAAAGAAGCCCCAGACACCAGATTTAGCAGCTGTGAGGAATTTATTTGCACTCCTATAACACTTTCAGGAACAACGTGTTACTTTATTGTACTGCAGAGAGGGTGGGGAACACATCATGTTATATGACTAACAAACAAGTCAATCTCAACCTTCAAACTATGTAAGGTTCGCAGCAGCTGCCATCAATTTTCTAGAGATTTTTTGGGTCCCCCTTGCTTCAGTGAATGTCTCCATCTGCTGCAGCACCAGCTCTGATAAATGACACGTAGACCATGAGTTTGGTTACCAAATTTCTCAAACTCAAATTAATGCAAAGAATCAGCTGAGACAAGGAGTATTTGCCTGTGGCGGTCAGTGTCTGGGCTGCAAAAGGAGTTCTACGAGACGAAATCAGGTTCGAGTAAAATGCATTATTCTGAATGTCAAAGAGCTGCTCGCAAGGGTGGAAACAGTGTCCCTCATTCAGCTCCAACAGACCCCTTCCCCACCAACCCAATAAGGCAAACTTCCTGTGTGTTTGACTTGGAAAACGTACCATCTGTTGAAAGTCAAAACAGAGGTGACGGGTTATTTTAAACTAAGCTTGGGAGACTATTTTACAAGTTGACATGTGTTTGAATTTTACAGCAAAATCACATCATTGTTAGCCTCAGTTCTTGCCACCACCCAGTGTCACTGGTGCACAATGAATTTGTCTGTCTAGTCCTTAAGTCGAATCCTGCCTACTTAAGTGCAGATGTTTTTAGGTCAAAGGGCGTCGAGCCAGAACCCACAGCTCCACTAATCATTTTCTGAGCCCATCCCTAACTTTATTTCAGACAGGCATGCCAGAATGCAAGAATACTGCTATTTAGTACACTATTCTGCAGGCACACACCCAAAAAGCTTGGCCTTGTCCCAGAAAGTATAGGGGGGTGGGGGGAGAGGGGGTCAGTGGTGACTGTGGTCTTGAATAAAATAACCCCACAACAATAAACGACTGTTTCCTTGTCCAGCTGTCGCAGTTACCCCTCTGCCAGGAGCAATCAACCTCATCGCCCCGTCAGCTTTCAGGTGTGGGACACACACACACACACACACACACACTCCTGCCAGGCAGCCATGAAGTGCAGCGCTGTAATTTTTGACCATTAAGATGCAGCAGAGGTCTCAGAGCCGCTGTGCAGGAAGCTGGCAGGGGGACAGGTTCACACACCGCTCCCAGGCCTCAGACGGCCAAGAAGAATGGGGGAGGTTTGATTTCTTAGTTTAAAATTTAATGCACTTTTTCGTATCGTAGTCGGGACACTGTGTCAGATGAATTTACCTCTGAGCGCCAAAGTAATAATATAAAGTAACACTCTGGAACAATCTGATTTGGCCGGACACAGACTGATCTGTGAAATTACTCTCTCCTTATGACTTTGTTTAAACTTGGACGTACAATGAGGGGAAGGCTTGTTGTAATTTAACCAAGCAGTTTATTTCATATGAATGAGCAAATTGCAAACAAAGGGAACTCATAGCAGAAGGAGGGTGAAGAGATACAGTTCATGTATTTTAATGGACAAACGTAGTGATGATGTACACAAAGCAGGCTGAATATATGAACAAAAGTATGACTATACAGGATCCTAACTAGGTAAGACAAAATGATAGTGAGGATGACTGGATACAAAAGCACTTGCAACCAAATGAAACTAGTCATAGGATCTATTTGTGTTTATTTACATAAGATTTGGTCACATTAACCATTCCTGTCAGCTTGTGTGCTTCTTTTGCCTTTAGAAAGCTGATTCTGTGTGACTGCAGCTGTGATACTTGAGTATCTTCCTTGATTGATCACTGTTTGTATTTGTGAAAACTTATTTCACTTCTGGCCAGTAATATATCGTGTGTACCTTGATAAAAAAAAACTACGACTCACCAGAGCAGAAGTCTGCAGCTCAGTGTGGTTGTCAGCAGTAACAGAGACACCTAGTGGCCTGTTGGGATTTAATACTAACATACTGACACTTTGGGCCACAAAATCACATAAAAAGCTGCAAAGACATGGTCTGCTCTCTAAACGAAAGTGTGAGTTTCCTCACCTCTCACCTGTTCTCCTCCCCCAGACCTGTTTGAGACAGACATTAATCTGGCAGGCACAGTATATTTTGTAAAACAGGATATTGCACCCTTTGCCAATCTCAGTAAAAAATCACACCCCTACTTGCTGTTAATGCCTGTTTTAAAATATGCAAATGTCAATATTATCTTTTTCATTTTTAAGATGTGTCAACCTTCTCAGACAGAAAATCGATTTGCAGCAAGGAAAAAAAAAAACCAGCAGGAGAGCACTGCACAGAATACTGATGCTGAGCAATTAACGAATGTGGAAAGGCACAGGGGTTCCAATAAGATACACCCTTCATGTAGGCATTTTTGTGCTCCTGACAGGCTATTCTGCTTACCTTTTCCTATCAGACCCACTCAATCTGAAGGCTAGAACCCTGATCGGTAGGATTTTTTTTTTTTTTTTTTGTCAAAAGTTGCTAAAAGTATTGCCTATCAAGGCAGACCTTCTGTAGAACTTTTACATGATACACATGTTCCACATTTCAGATAATTAAAAGTATGGCTTCTCCACAGCGACTGAGGTCTGTTTGTCATTCAGCGTCCTGGTTTCTTTGCTCGGGACAGAGGCAGCAGTGCCACCGTGCCAAACGCTGGAACTGGGTCAGCAGTGCTCAGTCACACAGGGGCTTTAAAACATACATGTGCACCTGTAAAAACATGCAGTACAGGGGGGAGAGAAAGCGGCGAGGGAACCATAATGGCACCAACCCCCAAATCTGAATTCGGGCTCAAATAGTCAGTTACTTCTTAAGCTACTATTAAAAGATGCATTTACAAAACAAACTAAAACAGCTGTAGCAGCATGATTTCTAAATTGCTGTGGATTATCTTTGGAAATGTAACTATTCTTATTTGTCTGACTCAGTCTTCCTTGAAAGACATATTGCTGATGTCGCTTTTCATGGCAGAGTTTTAGACTGAGATCATCTTACTGTGTGTTGAGAAATGGCAAAAAATATACCCATTTTGGTCAAACCTTGAAAGAAACGCCATGCACAATATCATGTGATATCACGAGACATCATGCTCAGACAATGTGCTGCAAATTTATTTGTCTTAAAACACACACATGGATGACTGCAAACATGTCTGCTGATCACAGCTTTCTCTGTGTGAATGTGTCGGCATGTTTAGATGATCCAACTGATACTAAAACAGTTTTCTGGTTCTTTGAAGGAAAACTGGGAACAACTTCTAATAAAACTTAAGAAAATGCAAACAGAAAGGAATTGTGAGAACTTGCTCAGAAGAGCAATTAAAAGTTGGCAGACATGATAACATTTGTGAGGCTACAATTGAATTTGGTGATATCTTGTTTTTGCCATCCCAATTCAGCATGTTAACCAACTAACATTTGAAGTGAGGTTCTATGGAAAGGTTATAAACAAATATTATCTTACCTGTTGTAGATAGCTCCGAACAGCTATCTACAACTACAGAGCAGCCAAGACAAAAGTGATTTGTTGCCATCTGAAAACAACTGATGTGAATGCTATTTTATAAACCTTTACAGTGTTGTCACTTTTGCATTACGCTGTCATTTACATTTGAAAGCCCATGTAGCAGCAGCAGCTAGCTGTAGCTCTTCCAATACAGCCTGGGGCACTTTTGACAGAATTATTTTAATGGTTTGCCACAATAACTATGTGATGGGAAGTGTAAAGATTTATGAAATAGCATCAGCATGAACTGCTATAAGTTTGTTTTAGACAAATGAATACCACTGTGGTCTTATTTCTCCAAACTGAGGCTGTTCAAGAAGCAATGTGATTAGGAACAATACTATTTGGTAAAATATCATTTACATGTCTAATTATTTGTGACGATAGATCCAACTGCACAGATGCAGCTCTGACAAAGACTGATCTTGTGTTTTTGATAAAAAAAAACAAAAAAAAAACTGTGATTGGTATAAAAGCTTTCTTCTACTATTTTAAGACAGACATATTCTGCCACTCAGAATTATCTCAGTTACTATGTTTTACATATGCTGACATTTCTTTATAATAAGCTGAGAAAAATTTACAAATTGGGTCTTTCTATCTCCTTTGTTATTTCTGCCATTACACTATCTACAACATGTAAGATATTATTTGTTCATAACCATTCCACAGAGCCCCACTTTAAAGATTTGCACTGTCCCTTTGATTTATGAAGAAATAATGATGGTAGAAATAAAAACAAATTAGACCCCCTTGTACCACAAAAAACTTCACTTTCCTTGTGGTGTCTCACAGATGTAGATGATGGACTAAGCAGGACAATCCTTGATGGCTCTCAGGCCCCTGAAGGTAATAAAACTAATGGTGCACAGCAGTGGGGGTGTAGCTGTTAAGTCTGTGAGTCTGGACAAGATCAAATGAAAGGAGGGAGGGGGGTAAGGGGCAGCACGTTTGTATCTGGGGTCAGCCGACAGCATCTCTCAGCATCAGTCCTGCAATAGCAGAGTGGATGGAAACATCCTGTGAGCAGCACATACTGGTTTGACATGAACAGCCCCAATTCTGAAAAAGTTGTGGCAATGTGTAAAATGTAAATGAAAACAGAATGCAATAGTCTGCAAATCTCATAAATCCATATTTTATTCACAATAGAACGTAGTAAACATATGAAATGTTTAAACTGAGACGTACCATTTTAGACTAATTTAGAATTTTATGGCAGCAACACACCTCAAACAAGCGGGAACAAGGGCAGCAGAAGGCTGTAAAATTAAGTGGTACAAATAAAAAAGCAGGAGGAGCATTTTGCAACTAATTGGGTTAAATGGCAGCAGGTCAGTGAGAGGACTGGGTGTAAAAACAGCATTTTATGGAGACTGAATCTCTCAGAAGTGAAGATGGGCAGTCTGCAAAAAACTGTATAAAAAAGTGGAACAATTTTAGAATGATTTTCCTCAAAGCAAAATTGGAAAGACTTTGAATAGCCCATCATCTACAGTTCAAAATATTCTCAAATGAAATCAAGAATCTGGAGAAATATCTATGCAAGAAGGACAAGGCAGAAAATTACTATTGGATGATCTTCAGGCCCTCAGCCACAGTTCGCCATGCCATAAATGTTGGTTAAAGATCTATCAGGCAAAGAAGAAGCCATATATGAATATGCTTTAGAAACACTGCCGTCTTCTCGGGGCAAAGCTCATTTAAAATAGACTGTTCTGTGGTCAGATGAATCAAAATTGGAAATTATTTTTGGAAATCCCAAGTCCTCCGTAATAAAAGAAGAGAGGGACCATCCAGCCTGGTATCTTCAAAAGCCTGCCTGTCTGATTCCTCTCTGTCTTGGGCAGCTTACACATCTGGAAAGGCACCATCAATACAGTAAAGTATCTACAGGTTTTAGAACAACATCTGCTCCCATGCAGACAACATTTTTTTCAGGGAAGGCCTTACATTTTTCAGCAAGACAATGTTAAACCACAGACGCATCCATTACAACAACATGGCTTCGTAGTAGAAGAGTCCAGGTGTTGAACTGATCTGCCTGCAATCCAAACATTTGGTGCATTGTTAAACTAAAAATCCATCAAAGAAGAGCCAGGTCTGATGAACAGCTAGAATCCTCCATCAGACCAGAATGGGACAACATTCCCTCTAAAACCTTCATCAGCTGCTCTCCTCAGGTCCTGGATGTTTACAGACTGTTGATAAAAGAAGAGGAGAGACTTCACAGAGGGAAACATGGACCTGTTCCAACTTTTTTGAGATGTGTTGCAGCCACAAAATTCAAAATTATTATTTTTTTTATAAATAAGAAGGTACAATTTAGCCCCGTATAGTTTCAATATTTCATATGTTTACTATGTTCCATTGAGAATAAAATATGTGTTTATGAGCTCTGCAAATCATCTGTTTTTATTCACATTTTACACAACGTCCCAACTCTTTCGAAACTGGAGTTGTAGATTATTTCAATGCTGGCTTGATTTTCCTTTACAGTTTTTGCCTTGTACTAAAAGAACCAATGGGACAGAAACTAAATCACTCTGTAAGATTGTTTGCCAGCGTCTTGATTGGCACCGGTTTGTTGGGATTTTAACAACTTTACCTTGCAGTGTAAATGTTTTTACAAGTTTACGCTCATTCTCTGAACTTTTGCGTGTCTCATATATGAAAAGATGGTTTTGCTTTCGTCTGTCTCCTTCGCCAACATGGCAGCATGTCCTGCACGACCCCGAGTTCAAAGCCTCCTCGGCGTTTTTATCATTTCATATATGAATAACTTGCTGTAAACTTTACCAGCCGTTTTTGATGCTCATTGCAGTTTTCCTGCGTTGGGTGGAAAATGTCCCTGACAGCTTGTCTGTTGAGACTCTGCTTGTTCTCATAAAAGACGTCTTTATTTCGGCTGGATTTTTCCAGGGCCTGGACGGGGTAGGCCCGTCTCGACTTTTCTCCTCTCCGAGGGAAGCTTGTAAAGGGGAACTGCTGTAAAGTGGTTCGTTAAAAGTGTTTATAACTGCGGGCTGATTGGAGAGCTCTTATTCTGAAAACACAAATCATTATGTGGAATCAAGAAAGGACTCCAGAGATGCACCTATTAATCCTGCCAGGACTGCCAGTCGACTGCTCATTAAATTTCTCACGTGCGCAGCTCATGGAGAGTTTCATTCTCGGTTATAAACAGTAATTCACAGCTTTTAAATGCTCTGAGCTCTGAGCAGCCTGAAAAGGACTTAATTAGAGCTTGCTCACCTGATTAAACAGGCTACTGAACAAACAGCCTGGTGCTGGATTTCAGTTTCCCTCTCTCTGATTTGGAAGTGAAAGGTAAATGCCCCCGCTTTAGCACGCTGGCTGTGTTTGAAACACTCCAGAGCTCTCACCCTTCAGTCCGAGAGCTGCTCACTGCAAAGCGAAATTTGTCAAGCGCAGAGACGTAAATATGCTTAAAAGCGCCAGCTGTGCACACAAACAATATTACCCCCAATTTCACAGTTTATGTACTTCCACAGAGGTTTAACTATGCCGACCTGCTGAAACATTTATACATTGTTTATCAAATAAACGTGCAGACTGCGCCTTGCTGAAACGTCGTTGTCCCTGCTGGCAGCTGCACTCCCTCATTTTCAGTGCAGTAATAAGCGAGTTTACCTGCAGTAATCATCGACTACGTGTCTGCATGACTGCAGCAGATGTGTCCTCTCCGCCCCAGCTACTTCAGAGGCCCAGTGTGGGAAAATGTGCCTGAAGACAAGAATTCAGTCTTCTGGATCTTGTACTGCATCCAATGAGCAATATTTAGGACATTGATTATGTATTTATTATCACACCTGTTTCTTAGATATCCAGCTCATGTTTGGGGTGTTGTACATAAGGAAACATATCATTTATCCAAAAAGACTTGTATTTATCCTGGCATATCTTGACTTTAAATTTTCATTAACTTCAATCCCAGTGATGAGTTGGAAAGTCTGGATAAGCAAATCCAGACTAGAAAGTCTGCCATCACGGCAACTTATCAAAATTCCATCAGTATTACAAGATAATCTAAGGTAAAATAAAAGAAACAAAACAAAACAAACGTTAAAGCTGCTAACAGTTGCTCCTTATGGTCGCTATGGTAACCACACATTTATGTCTGTCACTCCCTGACAGCAAATTTAAGTACAACGGAAAGAAACAGACTGGAAAGTAAGCCTCAAATGTACAGTCACTGTGCAAAAACTATAAGATGGATCTTACAAATTCTTGAGCCGTGAGGGGCAGAAGATTCTGATGGTCATACATGTGAACTTTTATGTTTCTACGGTGTTTTATGCAGGAGATATGACAAGTTAAAATACCCTTCAGTTCCAGTTTTGAAGAGAAATTTGGAGCTAAAAAATTACAAAGGTAAGCCTGAATGTGATCTCTCTGCATTCTGTGGGAAATTTAATGAAAAGTATAAACCCCATAGCAGTGAGAAATGCACTGAGTGAAGGAAAACAAAAATGCCTACATATTGAAGTAAAACTGAACATGAAACAAAAAGACTTGTGGGAGTTAGAAGAGTTTGTCTGCAAACAAAAGAAAAATTTTAGACAATTGACATCATCAGCTGTCAGCTAAACGCTCCATTGAAAAATCTGCAAAAATCATAACACTTAAACTTTGATTGCGTCAAAACCTTCAAAGTTACCAAAACACCAGCTGTCTGTGACCTGTTTAAACTTTGAGTGATGGTTCAGCTGTTAAATCTGTCTGAGCTGTAGAGCTTCAAACGACGGATAGGTTTTCTCATCTGTTTTGCCAAAATCCCATTGATAACCATCATTTTTTGGTTTCTGTTCTTGTTGTTTGTCTGCAGAGTTTTGGCTGATTTTGTCTACATTGTGTGACACACCACTACCAAATGTCATAGCACACTACTTCTGTTTAAGCCACACGTTTGGATGTATAATTTGCACGTTTTATTTGGAAGCCGTGCGACAAGATACAGGACTAAAATCTTTTTAATGGAATAGTAATAGGGGGATTTTGATGCTTATGAATTGGCATCCCTAATAAGTCTTCAATGCCTTATTTCAAGTTGTAAAATCCCTGTTGGTATAGCTTAAAAGATGGTTTTTGCTATACATCTCATTCATTCAAACATACTGCCTTGTAAATAAAACAGAAGCAAACCTCAATCAGAAATTAAGCTACAAGCATGTTTAATCATAATTTTTTTTAATGATTGTGACTTTCTACAGTACAATTAATTGCATACATAATGCAAACCATCACTAATGGTTATAGGTTAATGACTATTTCACTTGACTGACACTGTACATGTTAAAATGGGCTTTAAAAAACTCTTCATCATTATTGGATTTTAGAGAAACTCTGAGAATGTGATGAATGGACGTACATCTAAAACTGATTAACGTTTGGAGAAAACCTCGGCCAACACAAAAATGTCTATAACTCCATTAGTTTTACAGATATTGAGCTCGGGTTTGTACGTGTCTCCATTACACATGATCCAGAATTCCTTCCTGCAGCCACGTTTGAATGAAATACGTTCTGCATCGTTATGATCTGATATTGCAGCTGCGACCTTGTCAGTGCTCAAACATTATCCACTTTGCTTGCCAGGAATCTGACATTCCTCCTGATGACTGAGGTAAAAACTGGCTGAAATTCCCTCCTCTTTTATCTCTGCTCTGCTTCTGCTCTTTGTGCAACAAGAAATGCAGCATTTTAGTTCAATTCTTAGGGTATTAGCTTTTTTAATATAATGTATATCTTTTATAACAAACATTACACAAGCTGCTTGTACACGTGGATGTGGTTACACACCATATCAGATTTTATAAAGTGCCAAACATACAAGAAGAAATCACTCAGTCTGTGTAGGAAACCAGTGTGTTTCAAAAAAGCTGAAAAAAGAAGAGAAAAGTTCACTAGGTAAACAGAAAAATGTGTCGCTTGTGGCACTATTTTAGGTTTTTATAAATAAAACGTGAATCATTTAAATGTTCTAATGATACTGTAATGACATGTTTCCTTATTGTACACCTCATCACATCATCCACAGCAGAGGTTGGTTTCATTCTGGCAATTATGTGGTTTTTGTTAGTTTACATTGTTGGTATGTCCTGCATCCCCAGGAGCTTTGTGGCTTCGCATTACGACTCAATTCCCAGACATGAGGCACGGAATAGATCTACTAATCTACGTCTCATTTAAAGACCGAACTCCTTTGAGTTTATTTACTCTCTATAAGCTGAAACCATCAGAACAGAGTGACATATTAAACTGTGAGGTTGTGTAGGTTTCACCTTTGCCACCACGCTGCGGCCAGACTCTGCAGTTTCTGTTTATTTATGTGTGAAAAATGCAGGAATATACCTCAGCTGAATTAGAGGCCCAGAAAAACCAAACAGGTCTAAGGTGAACCCTGCTTCATGCCACAGCTTTATTTTTAGCCCCAATTTTTAAACCCAACAAAGAAATAATTGAAATTCATCCTGGAGCAAATATTTCTCAGAGGGTTATGGAAATAAATCATGTCACTTATTTGTTTTTATGCTTCAGTCCTACAGTCCTTCGAGGTGTGCGTTACTGTAGGGTACAATTAGTCAATCCCTAAATGAGTTTGTGTTCATTATCTGCAGGATTAGAAGAACAAAGAGGATTAGCCTCTGCATGTGAGGTATCAGCTGAAAAAAGAAAGGGGAAAAAAAAAGTGATCCTGCTCATTGACTATGACCGCTCCGCTGCTTCAACAACATTAGGAAATTCCTTAGTGGCATTAGAAAATATTTGGACAGGGAGGGAGAAGGAGAGAAATCCAAGATATAAACATGTGAAGCTGGGAGGGCTAACAGGCACGAGAGGACAACCTGCCAACGGGAGCTGTGGCTTCCAGGAATGTGAACAAACACACGGAGCGAGCGAGCGCCTCTCTGCTGCCCCAAATATCATCTGTGCTCCCGTTTTCTGTTGCTCTCCGCCTCACCTGCAAACTGCAGACATCTGAAAGAAGATACTAATGCATCTGAGCTGAAAATTACTCTGTGTTGATATTTTAGACCCAAAATTTTAAAGGAACAGTCAGACATTCAGAGAAATAATGCATACTACCTTCAGCATGCAGACTTAGTTAAAAACACTGGGAACAAATAAAGTTTTATATTAATTTGTTGAAGTTGGTTAGAATGGTTTACCATATCATTTTGTAAGGAGGTGGCTCAGGCCGCAGCTGCTCTAAATAAGGAAATCAAGATAGTTTATGGTCCTATAGCCAAACAGTCATCTGAAACACAGTTCACTGGAACAAAAAACTGGGATTTTTCACATCAAGTAACAAACATACATGTTGCATCTACAAAAGCAACTTAAAGCTCAAGTTTTTAAAGGCTTGAAGCGTTTATTTGTCCTCTATTTGACAAAATGGGACAGAAGAAGAGCAAAAAGGAGCCAAAGTCTGCCCAAACTTTTAAAAATACTTCAGAAATCCTAGGGAACAGTAATCTTTAAGAGATTACAAAACAGTCTGACTACTTGGAAGCAGGGTAAAGATAAACTAAGGATGGTTCCATTCTTTTGTAGAGTACTGCATATATAAATCTTCTAGAAAACCCTTCATCTTGTCTGGGTCAGAGCTTATAAAAAGATAGCTGTGTTATTAATACTTTGAAACAGCTACTCTCTCAGTTCCAGTAGGCATCAGTCACAGCACTTTCTTCGTAGAATCAGGAAATGAAAAAAAATCCTCTGTGGAGACAAAACAGATTTTCTGCTTCACTTGTTTTTGATGCTTGATACTTTTACCGTTAGACAAATGTATAAATCACCATCTGATGCATGAACATTGCAGTGCAAAAAAAAAAATCCTCATTTTAGCATCCCCAAAACCTTCAAACTTACAGAGTACTTACCTCTGCAAGTAAGACAGTAGTTGTTTATTAGGATTATTTAAAAATCTATATACAATATTTCTTTAGAATGGATGGAGGTGAAGAAGAAATCCGTCTTACAGTCTAAGTGATCAAACTGGTCATTCTTTTTGAAGTAAAGGACATTTTGTCCCTTGAGCTACAGTAAAGAGGTAAAACGACCATCTAGCACCAGTTTTAAAGTTGTATCAGTGAAGGCATGGAGATCTTTTAAAGTGCATAATAAAGCTAACTTGCATGAGGACAAGTTAGCCAAGTTACCACAGTAAGTGGTTTCCTCAGAAGTCATACAGAATTACAACAATTATTCTCCAATTTCAATTTTGCTCAAACAAGTTCTTGATCTCAAACTAGAGCTGTTTTTTTTTGTTGTTTAAATATTGTAAATGTTGTTTGGTGAACTTGATATCTTCTATGTTTTTTACACAATTGTAGTTTGAGTTTTATGATTTTTGAAGATTGGCTA
This sequence comes from Kryptolebias marmoratus, assembly GCF_001649575.2. Classification (NCBI taxonomy): domain Eukaryota; kingdom Metazoa; phylum Chordata; class Actinopteri; order Cyprinodontiformes; family Rivulidae; genus Kryptolebias; species Kryptolebias marmoratus. The sequence goes on along the minus strand of NC_051430.1, from coordinate 11,357,287 downwards.
AAGAATGAAGAATGTTCGTCTGAGACGTTGTCTAAACTTTCCAAAATTTGGTGGGGGGAAAAGAAAACATTTCTCATTTCCAAAAAGGCTATCCTTCTTATAAACCTTGTAAATCAAAATGTTGGCATTTTTTGTCACCTTTCACCCAGTGTGTCTCTCATTGCTAAAGGACTTTTCTTTTTCTCTCAAATCCCTCTTAAAAGTGCAGCAAGTGCACACCCAAACTTCCATTGACTTCCATTGTATCGGAGCTCAGAAATGTTTTTTCAACACTGGAACTGCTGTCTCTTTTTAAGTTGTCATATCTCCTACATAAAACACTGCGTGTCCACAGTGTTTTATGTAAAATTTACAAGTACGATGACCACATGTTTCTGCTGCTTACAACTTTTGACTTCTTAGATTACTACAAAATAAAGTCCCAAATTACAACTGGGCTTCATAAAAGAAAGTCAGTGTTGGAGTTTGAGGCAGTAGCTGCAGTGACACTCCTCAGTATTTCTTCAGAAATGTTTTTAGTTCATCTAGTCATCTTTGTCAGTGAAGTTTCCTTCACCAAACAGATGTGTGGTCACAGTTGATCACAGTTCTGCACCTGATGGAGTGATTTGAACTGTTTCACATCACCTGCTTCAAACCAAACGTCGGTCCTCGCTGCCGTTGCACCAAGTGTCTCCAGACTGTGCATCAGTGTTTCCGACGTTCACGCCTTGCAACCACCAGTAATGTAAGGTATTTGGAGGTGCAAGTTAGAACAGAGTCGATTCAGCATCATTCCTGTTAACTCGTGGAGATGCTGCCAGGTCGTTAGGAGCTCTGTTCCTCCCAAAGGAAAAACAGAAGTGAGTCATGAGAAGATGTGTTCATCTGAGGAAAATAAAGGGAATTTTAAAATTACTGTCTGTAACGATGAGCTGCATGGTCCGCCTGAATTAAAAATACAGCTGATTACACACAGAAAAAACATCTTCGTACAGTTAAACATATAAAGGTATTTAATCACTCAAGAAGATGGAAACACCCTGTTTAAACTGTTGATGATTATTGCCACCAACAGGCAAAGGCAGAATGATAATGTTTTTGACTCTGTGTGTGTGAGTATGTGTGTGTGTGTGTGTGTTGCATTTGCAAAAATATCTCATATACCATTGCACGGATTTTAATGAAAGTATTAGAAGTAAATCAAATGGTCTTAATCTCCTGATTAACGTTTGGAGTCAGTCTGATTCCAAATGGCTGCCATAGCTAAGTGACTTTATCATTTTTACAGATATTGAGCTAATGTGGTAGTAGCTGTGGTAGTTAATGCCCATTAACTGAACTTTTAAAACTTTTCCATTAACTATTAGAGTCAACATTGTTTATCTGTTAGCAAAATATCTCATCACACATTAGAGGAACTTTATTGAAACTTTCATAATGTAATTGATGGATGATTACATATGATTAACTTCTCAAGTCAACTCAATTAAAAATGACCACCACATTCCACTCAACTTAGAAAGCATATAAATGGCTATTGGTATCAAACAGACAAACAAGCAAAAATAGATGTTTTTGCTTGTTAGCAAAATATCTCATGACTCACTGGACAAATTTTATGAAACTCTCAGAAAGTAATCACTGAATGTACCTCTACAACTGATTATCTTTTGGAGTCAATCAGATTCAAGATGGCCGCCACAGCCAACTAACCTTACCATACACAAAAATGTCTCCAATTCAGTGAGTTTCACTGATATTGGCTCAAAACTTGGTTTGATAGTAGCTGAGAGTCATCTCCAACACATATTTTGAGTGCTGACTGATCAAGTAAGATCTTTATCATTATTATTATTTTGTCGTTAATGATTCGGCGTAAACTCTCTATGTCTATGAGCAAAATATCTTATAAGCCATTTGACACACTTCAACGAAACTCTCAGAAAAAAATCATTGACTTTGCTTGTACAACTGATGGACATTTGGAGTCAACCCAATTCAAGATGGCCACCATAGCCAATCAACTTTTACCAACACAAAACTAGTGACGACTTACTCAAGTGTACAGATAATAAGGTAAAGTTTCTGTGGTAATAGCTGAGAGTCATCCTCAACACATACTCTGAGCATTAACATGTCTCCCAAGATGTGGCTGTGGTGGGTTTTTGCAGCAGCCATCTTGAATTAAAACTCTGCTGTGAAAGACAATGGGCGATATGAATTCCTTCAAGGATTGCTAAGTCTTTAATTTGCTGTTCGTTCTCGGTGCGCTGTGGTTTGTAGTAATGAGTCAGCGTGAGCGGCAGATAAAGACTCTTTTCATTGCTCGCACACACGGAGCGCAGAAGCAGGGCAGTCAAGACTTTTATGAGCTTCAAGCCAGAGCCATGCCCCTGCCTGAATGAAAATACAGCATGGAAAGAATTTTCTGAAATGAAACTCAATCACATTAGCCTCTAAACAGCCGAATATGCATGGGAAGATTCCTCCTTCTGCAAAGCCCTGGGTTTGAGTGGCTGTTAAAACACTTCTGGAAAAAAACAACAATAGCCAATAAGAAGATTTGAGAAGAAAAAGCACATTACAAGAGAGGTCCTAGTGATCAGTGATGTTTTTGTCTTTAACCATGTCCCTCAATCGGAGACACTTCAAGGTTTAGCAGAGGGGAAGTGGACTGACAGCCAAGGACGACGGCGGTGTTACTGATGATAGGGAGGCGGTGTAGGCTGTAATCCGTGGCTTTCCTGTTCTGACTGGTCTCTCCGAACTCAGCTGGTGTTGGGTTTCTATCCAAGCAGCTGGGCAAAGGTTGTTCTGTGGTCCTCTTCTGTCCTCTTTGAAAGCAGATGGTCGATTTCTGTCCCTCCATAAGGCCCCAAGGAACCTGCCATCGGCCTCTCTGGGAGGGAGATGTCCCTGTTGCTGCCGTCTGAAAAATCATTCCTGCCGAGAGCAGTGAACGTCTACAGGGAGATACTGGCCGCGGGTCAATGCAGCAACAGAGCGAAGGAGAAAGTCTGGCGAGTGACTCGGAAGGTCCTGAACCTACGTGGGAACACAGGATGTTGTCAGTGTGGGGGAAATATGTCTGACTGAAATAGTGGGAAAAATCAAAGGCACAAGTTGAAATGCAAATGTTTTCAGTTCAGACGGGTTGTTCTGACACACCCTGTCGGCTCTGAGCTCTTGAAGCAGCTTTCCAGCTTGGAGAGGGCTAAGGCTAGGTGAAGCTTTTCACTTTCCCCCACAGAGGAAGTGGGGAACCTTAGGAAGGGCCCTGACATTGTGTTGATTGGACCTTTTCGTCAGTCTTCACTGATCTGGTGTTTCTTGATCTGGGAAGGCTGGGGTAAATGGTTTCCCTGTATTTTGTCTGGCCACACAGATGCTGGAAAATAGCTCTGTAGTGGGTTTTGTTTGGCTGAGCAGCGCTGTTTAATTTGGAGTTCTCCTCCAAAGGATGAGTAGTGCAGCTTGACTGGAGTCGGCAAAAGACCATCAGAGAACGCACAGGGACTAAAGTCCATATGTAGGATGCATAAACAGTAGCTGGTGTTTACTCGGGGCTATTAATCTTCCAGATTGGATCAAGAAGGGTTAAACACATTATATATGCAGCATTGTTAAAGAGATAGTTCAGATATGTTAAGGTGGAGTATGCCTTTTTCCATCTTTGAAGTATCTCTAAAATCAGGAGCTTCTTTTGCCAAAGTGATGCTGAAAAAACAATAATGCATTTTAACATATAAGCTTGATTATTGCAAAGCCATTTTAGCAAGTTGTTCAAATAATGTACCTCTATTAAACTCCTCCTGGTGATCCACAACGCTCTGAGAGTTCTGACAGGTGCAGCAGAAAGGGAACACATTTTCTCTTTTTATTTTTCAGGCCCTTCTGCTCTGGAATCAGCTTCCTGTTTGTGTGTGAGATGCTGACACACTCTCACTAAACTCAAAACTTACCTCGTTGAAAGAGCTTACACTGTGAGGCACGTTCCTCTTCTCTTTTCCCCTAGGTGAAGAGGTGAGCTGGCAGTTTCTTGGTCTTGAACTTCCTAATGCCACCTCACTTCCTGATCCAGCGGTTTCGTCGCAATCACTCATCAGCCCACCTGCTATAAAAGACCTGCTAAAACGCTAATGCAAAGCTGGATTTTACTGTCTCACCAGTGATCAGTATGGCCAACTCTTGTAAATAACCAAAGACCTTTCATGACATTGAAATGATTTTTGTTGTTGTTGTTGTTGCATTTACCTTCACTCATGCATTTTGTGTGTAGAACCAATTCTGATTTCTTTATGGACTGCTGCAGAGGAAGAAAAAACCTTTCAACTCCTTGGATACTCTCTCCTACTCGAACAAGCTGGTAATTCTCATAAAAACAAATCTTCACTGCGCCACTTACCTGCCTGGCCCACTCTCTGGAGTCATCTGGAGCCTCATACTCAACAGAATCAAGAAAGAATTATCATCATATTTGTCATTGTGTAATAATTTGTCACTAAGCTTTCTGTAGATTCTTGTTTTTTTTCCGTTTATGTATCAGTATGTTTCTGTACAAGGTATTTCTGCCTTTAAAGTTTATTAGCCATGCATAGTCATTGTGTTTTCCTGTTTAGCCTGGCATTCTTAGCTTTTTTTTGTCCTCCTAGTTTCCCTCAGCTACTCTGTTTTGCCTTGTCACACTCACCTGTCCGCAATTTGTAATCTACTCACCTGCCTTTTACTTGCTAATCAACTCTTCCAGCAGATAAAAGTTCCATGTTGTATTTATGCTCCATCAGATCTTTGTACGTGTCCTGTCTCTGTCTTGGATTTATCGTCTGGGCTTTTGGTCATGATTGAACACCTTTTGCAACCGTATGTACTTCCCTGTCACCTGTTTTGTGCATCTTTGGGTTCTCAAACAACATCAACCCGTTGCACATCGTTGTCAAAACGTTCGCAAAATCTTCCACAGTGAAGATGTCCTCGGAACAACCTGCAAAATGAATTTCTCAATACTTTTTTAGTAAGAATAAAGTAAAATCTTCATGTGCATTATTTAGATTAGCTTGTGACAAATATCCAGTGCATTCTATTTCAATGAATATGCTCTCTGAAATGCTCTGGGAGACTCTTTATTTTTCCTGCAGACTCCACCAGTGGTTTGAGGGAAGATAAAAGTGGGCATGAGAAATGAACAAGTCAGCAAAACTCTCAACCTTTCTGTGACTTGACACCAAGATTAAATATTTCTACTGAAAACAGGAAAACCTGCAGCCAATTTCCTCTGTGTGAGGAAAAACAGTCTTTGAGCAGTGATGGAGGTGGTGGTGCAGAGGGAACGGCTGAGGTGGCTGAAACACGAACCCGGAGGTTTTTTACGACCGTTCTGAATCCAGAAGAGGAACGTCTGCTTTAATTTCTCTCCAGGCTGACAACCAAGCCATGATCACATGACCTGAGCGTGCCCACCACAAACAAAGAAATACCAGATAAGTTTGGCACACAAGTTAGACAAGATTAGTCACGTTTGTTCACTTTAATACCAAGTTTCAGGAGTTCTTATTATTGCTGCTGCCAAAAGATAAAATGCAGGTGATAAAGGTTTTGCTTGTGTTCATGTGCATGTCTGCATCTGTCTGTTTTATAGTAAAATATCTCACAAACCACTGAATGGATTTTAATTAAACTTAACATAACCACTGGATTCAAAACTGATAAGCTTTTGCAGTCAATCCAATTCATGATGGCCACTACAGCTAATTGAGCTTGAAATTTAGGTTAAATTCTGTGTTTTTCTCTTTTTTGACATGTCAGATTTATGAGTTTTACAGAACAATTTCTCTATGGGCCATATTTTAGGACTTACACTTACAGAATTATTTCAAACCAGCCACCAGGGAGCACAAGCCAGTGTATCTCTCACGCCAGTCCCAAGCTCGGATAAATGGTGAGGGTTGTGTCAAGAAGGGCATCCGGCATAAAACACTTTTGCCAGAGCTAACATGCGAGCTCATGCAAGTGACATCATATTGGATCGGTCGAGGCCTGGGTTAACAAGGGCCGCCACTGGTGCTGTTGACAAATAGGATGCAGGCGGAAACTGTGCTACTGTTAGTCAAAGACCACGAGGAGGGAAACATGCCAGGAGACAAAAGGAGATGAGGAAAGGCAAGAGTGTAGGACTGAGAGTAGCTACTCTAAATGCAGAGACAATGACAAGCAGAGATCTGGCTGACATGATGCAGCGGAGTTTTAAGAACAAAAGTGATGCACAAAGTTGTAGCAACTACAGGGGAAATAAGTTGATAAGCCACATGATGAAGACAAGAGGTGACTATTTGTGAGCAGCAGTATGGTTTTATGCCAAGAAAGAGCACCACAGATGCCATCTTTGCTTTGAGGATGCTGATGGAGAAGAACAGAGAGGGTCAGGAAGAACTTTATTTTTTATTCCTCCACAAAACAAACACAAAAAACAACAGAAAGATGTGTTTCTTTATATTCCATGTTGCAAATATCTTTGTTAAAGATGATGCCTTGAGATACAACCACTTCCACGTCTGGTGTCAGGGCTTCATTAACAGTTAATAATTACAGTATCAAATTTAAATGAAAAGTCCACTGCTCTCCCTGAACTGTTGGTAAAATAAATAAATAACAGCAGAGAAAACTGGGTTTCCTGCAGTTCTGCCTCATTAGAGTGAATACAGGGACATTTTTGGCAGCGGCTGTGTAATTACTCCAGTCAGGATTTCAGTTTGTGACATGTTGACACTAATTTCCTCCATGTTTTGTCAGCTAGTAAATTCCTTATATTTATTTGATGGGTACAAAGCTGTGCAGAGTGGTTGATTGCTGTTGAAATGACCTTTAATTTAAGAGCTCATTTCACAAATGTTGTCTTCTTATTTTCCATTGGCCTTGCATATTATAAAACCCAGCCCTCAGGCCTTAAACAAGCTTTTCATAGAAAGAAAATGCAGTATCATATTTGTACTAAATATATATATGTATTAAAAGGGCTTGAAATAATGCTTTAAGTGTCTTCTTTTTCTTCTTCTTCTTTTTTCTGCTGTTCTATCTTCAGGGGTCCCAACAGCCAGTCATCCTCCTGCATCTAACTCTGTCTTCTGTGTCCTCTGTCCTCAGTCTAACTCCCTCCATGTCTTCTCTAACTCCATCCATATATTTCCTCTTTGTCTTTTTCCTGGCAGCTGCATCTCTAACATCCTTCTAACAATATACCCACTGTCCCTCCTCTGCACATGTCCAAACCATCTCAGTCTGGCCTCTCTAACTTTATCTCCCAGTCGTTCAACCTGTGCTGCACCTCTGATGACCTCATTCCTAATCCTGTCCATCCTTGTCCCTCCCAAGGAGAACCTCATCATCTGCAGCTCTGCCACTTTCAGTTCTGTCTCCTGTCTTTTTGTCTCCAAACCATACAATATGGCTGCTCTCACCACTGTCTTGTAAACCTTTCCTTTGACCTTTGCTGCCACCCTTTTGTCTCAATTTTCTCCTGAAACTTTTCTCCATCCTGCCTGGACTCTCTTCTTCACCTCAAACTAGCTGTTAGTTTGTCAGTCCCGTCAGACTTAAACCCTTTTCCTTCAAACTGCGGTCATTCAAAGAGCTGCAGGTAAGATATTAATTGTTTATACCTTTCCACAGAACACCACTTCATAATGATCAAAATATTCATTGAAGGCCTAAAACCTGGTTTTGATTGTGGTAAATTATTGAAAAAATAACAAAGGTTAGGCCTAAAACATTGATCAGTTGCACTACAATAATTATGTTTTAAACGTTCCAATATTAGTTAGACTGAGCCATCTTTAAATAAAGTTGGGACTTTTTATGACTGCAGTCAGAAAAGTTATGTTTAAGAAGAAATTTGTGTTAAATTTTGGCCTAAACTATTAAACTCCCCTTCAACTGTTAGCAGGGGGGCGTAGAATAATAATGGTTTGGGCTGATGTTGCACCCAGTGACTCAGGTAAGATTTCACTAAGTTTTGGAGGTGAGCCATCTTTAAGAACCTGAAAATGAAAAGAGATTGACCTTCCCAACAGGACAATCATGCTGTTGGGAGTCATACATTCAGACAATCATTTCATATCCATGACTTAAATTAAAGAAAGTAACATGCCCTGAACTATTAAAGAAACTGGACATATTTAGCTTTTTCTCATCTGGAAATCCAACCATCAGACTCGCCTAACAATTCGCAGTAGCAGGAAGGTTAACCCGACTATTGCAGGCCACTGTAAGTGATACTCTGATGACTGTTTTTCTTTGGTCACACAAATAAAAAAAGGGAGTCTTGGAAAATGAAATTAGGTTTTCAGAGTTTTAGAGCCATTTGCCTTGCCAATCTCAATATAACAACTGTAAAACTGTTACAACCTGAGAAGTGTTTGTGCTGGCAGCTTGACAGAGGAGGGCGCAGTAAAACGCTGCCATGTGCCGACATTTCATCTGTGATTCTATCTGTTCGCAATCCAGCAGCTGGACCAACGAGACACATTCAGGAATGACATAAATTCATTTTTTTTTTATCTCGCTGATATGTGACGGATGCCAAGAAGTTGTAAGAAAAGCTTCATGGCTCACTCTTATTGCTTTTCCATCAGTTTTTGGGCCCACGTCCAGAGCCGTTGCCACCATCTGTATGGCATCACTTATTTCTGCCTGTGTTCGAAGGAACGTATTTCATTGGTTACTTCATAAAACCAGGTTCTCAATCTAAAGATGGGCTCGGGAGTAGAATCAGACATATTTATGAGAGTTTTTAAAGGAAATCTGACTGTGCACACCTCAGCTGGGAGAGAAGTTTGTGTGCGAAGGACTTTTCTCAGCTTGATTTTAACCAGAACCGGACCCCCTGTTAGCAGAGGCCAAAATAACAATGTAGGACGTTAAGAGTCAAGCCTGCTTCTTTTTATTTGGTTAGTTCCTCTCAATGAGTTATTTTATGATATATGAAGGTGGCGAGCTGTGTGCAGGTAAAACAAATCTCACGGAAGGAAAGGGTCTCCACGGGGGATTTATTTTTCAACTCCCTTCTGCTTGAGGGAGTGTAACTTTCCTTCTCCTGAACCGGTTGGGAGCTGGGAAGAGTGCCAGAATCACTAAAAGTAAAGAAATTAGAAGAATTTAATCCCTACTGCAAACAGGACAAAGACAAGGAAAGATTAAAACCTGCTTTAAAACAAAATACCATCTCTAGAAGTGAACAATAATTCCATTTACTCCACACGTTTTTTTATTTATTTTATTTTGTACACGAGAGACTTGGTCTTAGGCTGGAAATGAAAAGAAATGCTTTTTTTTAAAGTTTGTATCTCTTTACACAGAAGCTGCATCACATGGAGTTTTTCTGGCCAGAAATAATTTATAGTGATTTTTTTTTCTAAGTTTTCTTTGCCTTTTTCAAGTTTGCACACCCCAGACTCAAAGACTCAGGAGAAAAAGGGCAGAAAAAAGTTTTTTTGAAAAAACAAACCAAGTTCAGTTACTTCTCTAGAAAGTCTATATTTGAAATGTGTTTAAATGTAATAGATTTATTTTTTCAGATCAGGCATTTTCTAAAATGTCACATAAATCTATTTTCTGCTGCATTTTTTATACCTATGGATCATGTAAACAGAAGATAAAACTTGAAGACTGTTCTTCTGAGGCTTCTCTGATTCACTGATGTACCTGACAGCTTATTGAACCTGAGTGTCAGCGGTAAAAAAACTCTCTCATGTCTTCTCCCACAAAGCTGCAGATTTGAGCTTTTAGAAGCTGTGTGCAAAAAACGCAATGCGATGATTTGAAAGCAATATCCAATTATATGTTTTAGTTATTGTTTTGCTGTAATTTCTTCATGTTGGATTTAGTTACAGTTTCTGACCTCTTTGGTTGTGTTTTTCTTACAATAAATGCCTATGGGTGTCAGGTTAGCCCATTCTGTATGCTGCTAACAAAACAGATAGCATTTTTTTTTTTTTTTTTTTTTTTGGGGGGTTCTGTTTAAACCTTCATTTCCAAGAATCAGTCAGATTACAGAACAATTTCCCACCCTATGTCTGCCTAAAAAGCCTAAACCTAATACTACAAGAACATTTTTGAATTCATAGTTAAACATGTTTTTGGGGGTTTTTTTACTTTGCATTGTAGACTTGATTTGATTGATCTGACTTGAACTTGATTTGGTTTGATGCACTCAGGTACTGCGTTCAATAAAAATGGTTTTATGTAACGTTCCTGAGCCTGAGCAAGAAATGCCTGCAACAAGACATCAATACCTTAATGTACCTTCACTGAAGGCTAATGATTACTGTCTTAATCGTTCCAAAAATTATGTATTGTCTAAATCTTTTGATATTACCACATGCCACCACAGAACAATCAAATACCAAAATTATTGTAGTTTTACTTTGAGAAGAATGGTAAATTATCTACACAATTGCTGAACTAATTGCATCCCTTTCTTTCTTTTGTGTTTAATGTTGTCATCTCATCTCTCAGAGTGTGACTCCATGAGTGCTGAGAGGTGCAAAAGTGTTAAAGATTGGGAAATGTGGTGTGTAAAGAATAATAAAATAAAATATATAAAAACCTCAGAAGAGCAACACTTCCCTCTGCTGTCTAGATTTTGCCCAACAGCGTCCCCTTTGATAATCCAGGTAAACACAAATTACATGAAACCTGACGGCCGCAGGATCATCTGGATGCAATCACTGCATTGCAGTGTACCCTCTCTGCCACTGGATGGCGCAAGTGCGCCTCGGTTGAGCTTGGCACAGACTATGTTGCTATGGTGATGACGCTTATCACCGCACAACGGGCGCACGCTCAGGACGAGAACTATAACGACACCGCTTGGACAATCTAAGGTAACTAAACGTTGTTTTGTTGCAAATATGCTACCTGTTTCAAAGCAAGTTGTAACTCCAAATAGCAACGTTAGTCAGATATATTGATTATACGTGAACGTCTTTAGGTCAGGCGGTTTGTGATTTACTCCTTCTCCCATGATGCATCGCTTTATTTTGTCTCGTAGCTCAGGGAGATTTGATAGCGAGCTGACACACAGACACCCTCCGCTCTCCACCGACAGAGGCGAGCCCCTCAGCATCACCAACATGCCCCGCAAGGTGGAATGAGCTTAGCCGAGGCCAGGACGACAATTTGCTCTATTTAAAAAAAAAAAAAAAAAAGACCGTTCGACCGCTGTGTATTTATAGCCTTAAGGTAAGCTGCGGGGTAAGGTTTAAGGCGCTGTCGCGGTGTCTTTAGCCGTCAAGCTAGCCCGCATCAGTAAAAGCGTCACAGCGTAACTCGCTTGTGCGGGGCGGACAATTTAATTTAGCGACGGATAAAAACGCGCTTATTGAGCCGGGAGCGGCCGTCAGCGGCTTGTTTTGCGTGCTTCTAATTGTCTGTTCCGATTCGGCGGGTCCGAGGAACGAGCTGGTGTGACATTAGAGGCATTTAGCTCCCATTTAGGTTCTCGTGTCATAAATAATGGGGGGAGTCGTCAATTTGTGCGCAGTGCTGCAACGCACCTGGACCTAAATGCCAGGAAGCGCCACAGTCTGCGATTGGTAGGTTTTTATTTTATTTTATTTTATTTTTAATTGTGGTTTTGCGGGGATGAGCGTGTTTGTTTGCGGCTCCTGGAAGTGGACAGCTCCTCCCCGGGCAGCAGCAGCACGGCACCCCGCCAGGCTGGCAAGGACAGCCTCGGTAATGACCCCCATCAGATGCTGCGATGGCATCCCGCCTTAAGGTCCATTCCGAAATACCTCGAATCCCCTCACATGCGTCGCTCACCACATGGCTCCGATTTGTGATTAATAATGTCTAACTTGATAACGACAAAGAAGAAGGTCAAGTCCCGGTTGATCTTGTCTATTAATAATCTACAAGAACGTCCGCGTGGGATAATGAGTCCCCGGCAGCGTCTGTCAGCCTTGATTTGATGTGCTGTCCGCAATGCAGGTGCTGAAGTTTACAGGATCGGTCGTCCTGCCAGCTAACATCTATGTTTACAGCCCGTTAGACCGGCACACGTTGTTTGTAATGGTCAACCTTTACTTATCAATGTTTTCATCACCCAGGTAAGATGTGTCCATGTGTCTGTGATCAAAGAAATCTCATAAACCACTGGGCAGGCTTTAATGGAACTTTCAGGAAATAATCATTATATCTACAACTCATTAACTTTTGGAAGCAACCCGATTCAAGATGGCTGCCACTGCCAACTGACATAAAAAAACTACTAAAATGGCTATAATTCATCTCCAACAGCTATTATGAGCACAACGTTAATTGCAATTAACTATTTGGAGTCAATTGTCTCTCTCTGTTAGCAAAATATCATGAACTGCTGGACAGGTTTGTAATTAAACTTTCAGGAAATAATCACTGGGCTTACCTCTACCTGATTACCCTTTGGATCCATCCTGATTCAAGATGGCTGCCCCAGCCAACTGGCCTTGGAAAACACAAAAATGGCTACAATTCAGTCAATTTTACAGTCATTTTGCTCAAATGTGTTGTGGTAGTAGCTGAGAGTCATTCGCAACACACACTTAAGTGCTTCCTTATCCCGCTGCTAAGATCATTGCTTAAAACTTTAGCATTAACTGTTGGAGTCAACTCTGTTAGCAAAATATCTCATGAAACACTGGATGGATTTCATTGACACTTTCAGTTAATAATCATCGGATGTACATTTACAGCTGATTAAATTTTGAAGTCAGTCCAATTCAGGGTGGCTGCTCAGCAAATCAGTATTACCCAACACAAAAATGACTACAACTCAGTCGATTTACCAGCTGTCAAGCTAAAATCTGGTGTGGTAGTCGCTAAGAGAAAATACCAACACATAACCTGAGTGTGTGACATCTCGCAATATGACATGAGATTGTGTATAAAAGTTTTGTTTTTCATTTTAAGGTTTGACAGAATCGGCTGCATTTCTCAAGAAATATGAGACAAGATAATCTTAGTCTAAAGGTGGCGGGCGATATGCATTCTTTTAAGGAATGCTAGACCTTTAATTATTGTTGCTGTTCTCTTGATTAGGAAGGTTTATCTGTATCGGAGAGTTTCCAAAACACATCCCGCCATGGATTTAGAGAAGGCTTTGGAAAGAAGTACAGTTTCACAAGGTGATGCTTGGATATAAAGCTCGGACATTTTTGTGTGCTTCATTTCAAGTTGCCGCTAAGATCTTGTTGTTGTGGCTCAGGAACGGTAGCTGCTCACTAATGTTTCGTGCTGCTGCAGCTCATCGATTATTTATATTCTCTGTACGGGAAATGTGGATGGCGTATTAAGACAGAACGATAATAAAAGGGTGACGCCGGTGTGACATTACTGCACATTACAGTTTGTCTTGAACTGACTAAAGTCCTGCACTCGTTGTCACTTCCACACTACGGTAGGTTTTTAATGCGCGCTGATAGTGGAGTTGTGTGAGGTCATGTCTTCGCAAGTGGAAAGCTTTCTGAGCTATTCTAGGAGCGAGCAGGGTTTACCGGAAGGACTCCACATTGCTCATCAATAATAGATTATCCCCTCTGTCTTTATGACACACGACTCGCTGTATTTGTTCAGACCACTCAGTGTTTTGGTAATAGTGTGCTTTCAGTTTTCTTCTTTAGGGCATCAAAATAAATAAATAAAAAAGGAAAAACACTTTGAACTGAAAACCAAGGAGCGTATCCAGCCTGGTGTCATGGGATGCATTATTCATGTAAGTGAGCTGGTGATGTAAGGGCGAGAAGCTCTGGGATGTTTTATTGAAGCACACTTATATATGCGCTGCTGTAGGGGAGCGTTTTGCATGGATCAATGTCCTGTCGTCCCATCTTCTGATTTTAGTGTCTGACAGAAAGCGAAGACGGGTAGACTGAGTGAGCGCTGCTTTTGTGGCTTCGCAAGGGAGACGAGGACGACCAGTGAAAAGAGAGGGAGGAGGAAAGGTGTGGCAGAGCAGGGAAGGAAGAGGGTGGTTTTATATATATATATATATATATATATATATATATATATATATATATATATATATATATATCGGACTTGCCACACCCAGCATCAGCCTGACATGGATTAATGTTTGAGGTTTTAGTGTTTTTCGAATTATGGTGAGGACAGGATGCTGGATGAGATCATGGTGAAGCAAAAATGAAGAATAAAGGTTTTAATGCTGAAGCTTACAGATACATCTGCTAATAAAATTAAATGGTTTTATTTAGTCATTATGGATGTGGGGTTCTGTGGAAAAGCTATGAACAAATAATATCTTACCAGTTGTGGATAGCTGTTTAAACCTCAGTTTGGAGAAATGGAGTTTATTTCTGACACAACCGATGAGCTAACAGCTGGTCCAAACGCAGCAAGAACTAAAGTGAACTGCTGCCATCTTAAAACAACTCCAGCTTCATATGCTAGCCCTGTTTTATGAACGTTGACATTGTTGTCACGTTTGCATTCAATCCTTATTTACATGGAACTTCACGGTTTGAGCAAGCAGCATTTGCGTGAACGCTATGAAATTTTGGAAACTGGATCTGTGGGGTTTTTTTAAATCAGCATCTGTTCACTTTGGTGTTGGCTGGGTTTAACTAGCTGCTTGTCCATCAATTCGATTTAATTTTACCTTTAGTTCTCAGAGCAGAGTTCACTTAAAGAGCTATCTACAAGTAATATATAAATTGTTCATAACTTTTTCCACAGAACTCCTCTTCTGTCATAGTGCTGTTGGGTATAGGACCGAAATGCAAGCAAGGGGAGGTAGCGAGAATGAGGAAAAAAATAATATTTTAATTAAGAAACTGAAGGCAAAGACTTACAGAGGCTCAAGGAACAAGGAGACGGTCATGGGAGACCGACAGAACACAACAGAGGAGCCAGTCGAGAGCAAGACCAGGGAGCTTAATATACTGAGGAGGAGTGCAAACGAGAAAGGAACTGATTACAGGTAACTGACTGCAGCTGGGGAAGGGAACGAGTGTAACTTGACAAGGAAATGACTAGCAGCTGGGAAAGGGGAGGAAATTGCAAGGCGACTAAGGTCAAACAAAGATGAAACGAGGAGAACTGAAACAATAACAGAAATAAATACAAGGAAAACAGAAACAAAGTGTCCAAACAAACCTGGGATTTGACACCTTCAAGATGGCTGCATTATCTTTTTAAGGACTAGATTTGATATTAGATTCATGTTATCATTCAGATGGTGGCTGTTTGAAACAAGTCCCACTGGCTTATAAATTACCAGGAACGTTTATGTGATTTGTTGTTAGTGCCTGTGAGCCACAACAATAAAGCCACCGTCTGAGTTCAGTGGAGATGGTGGCTGTGTCAGTAACTAAGCTGTTCCTGAGCTGTTTTTTATGGTGCGGTTAAGTACATCGTTCTGCTGGTAGAGGCAGTTGTTGTTGTTGGGGGTTGCTGTGGATATGAGGTGTTTGTTTGGCCTGTAACAGTGATCTGAAAGTCAGGAAGTAGAGGTTGGTTTAGTAGTAGAAGATTGCTTTGTGATGAGATGATAAGGCTTAGCTTCATCTCTGGGCTGTGGTTTTGTTTTGATTGATCACTTTGGTAGCGTAATCTTCTTATGCTTCCAACATTGGCACACACACTGAGCTTTTTATTATTATAGGTGCATGATTTTTTTTTTTCAAAATAATTTCTACATTTATCATACAACTATGTTAATAACATTCTGCAGTGGAAATGAGTCAGGCTGGCAGATTTACTAGATGGGGGATGAGATTTAATTATTCTGTCTGCCAGAAGGTCGAACTTTTGTTTACGGTCTTCCTTGTCTTTCTCGTTCCTCCTTGCCTTTTCTTTCATCCCTCTGTCAAAGTCGCAAGATTGGTCCGAACACAAATTGACATGGCATCAGCAAACGTAACGCTGGAAAACCAGCTGCACAGTGCCCAGAAGAACCTGCTCTTCCTGCAGCAGGACCACGCTAACACACTGAAGGGGCTCCACGCGGAGATCCGCAGATTACAGCAGCAATGCACAGGTGAGCTCAGCCCTGCCCTTAAATAATTTACAGGACGGAGAACACAAACCTACCCATGATGCTGCTAGATAGTGTGTAACAAGGGGTATTTTGCATGGCAGCTACTCTGTTTCAACCCATCAAGCATCCGAGTAACCTTCCTCTTTTTTTTTTTCTCAGACCTGACCTACGAGCTCACTGTGAGAAGCTCTGATCCATCAGGTAAGCTCACGACTCATACTGCAGCTGCAATACAGCCTCAGGATTTGTTTCAGCTGCTTAATAGAAGAAAAAAATATGTGATTATGATGATTCTGGCTTTCTGGAAGTGTGACCAAAATAACCATCAGTGCTTTGTTTGACCTCCTCTGGCTGACATGAACTATTTGAGGCATGGGCTTGACTAGTTACAGTGTTTTCATGAAGCAGATCTACTTTAACAGGACCCCTCATGACGAACAGTTTCACCTGTCTTTGCTCTGCCGCGAGCTGCATCATCAAGACTTCACGTGAAAACTCGCTGGATGAGGTTTTCGGGCGGTCTCAATACTAGAATTTCACACTCAGTACTGAAACCAAGAAAAATGCTGGATGCTCACCATCGTTTTTGATACTGCAGGGGAAAGAATATAAATTATAAATCAGAACATTTTAAAAAGCAGAGGTCTAAACTATATATATATATATTTTTTTTTTTTTCCCCACACAGCACCCCTCATTATTAAAAATATTAGGAGTGCAGTTAAAAGGTTTAACAGCACCCCTGAAACCAGCTTTACCACAAGACTTTTGTTTTTGGTCATGAGACAGCATTACTGATAAATAACATGTTAGAAAAAAAGTCCTGTAATAAAGTCCTATAAAATCAACCAGCATTTCTACCAGTTCATTCCCAAAACATTAACCAGTAAAGCTGTTAATGAGGAGTAAATAATATTGTGTTTAAAGTTAATTTTTGACACTTTTGTTACTGTAATGAGCTGCACACACAGGTTGTTTCTGGAAACAAGATATTCACTTGAACTTCATTTTATGAGCAATTAATTGTGACATATTTACACTGAATGATGATTTTTTTTTATCATCTCTGTCTCATCTACAGACAGATTAAGACTCTTCTTTCTAAAAGGCTGTGGCTAAATCTGTTGCAGTTCATCACTGTTGCTGGGTTTTTTTTTTTGTTTTTTTTGGACAAATTTAATTCCTGTTGCTGTGTCTTACAGCTGATTTATGGTTAAAGTTTGTGGCTGAGTCAACAAAGTCGGCTTCTCTGTAAGCAACAGCCCACACTGAGCGCGGGCTGTGAAATGCTAGGTTGTTGTTGTTTTTTTACTACAGAAACAGCTCGAGTGTTTTTGCTTTTGTTTTGTCAAAAAGTAGATCTTTGCTTGTTGGGCGCAAGATCAGCTGCTGATGCCACGTCTCGTCCTCCTCAGACACGCGGCTCTGTTGAATTTCAGGAATGCCTTTTTGTTTTCTTTTAACTTCACACGTTCAGGTTGAGAGGCTGAGAAATTAAAGAAAAGGAGATCTACAATAAGCTGCTCGCAGACGACACCCTAACTCGTGTTTTTATGAAAAACGCTCACTACAGTCTTTGTTGTTCAGTTCTTGTAGATTAAATTACTTGTTTTATTTAAAAAAGGGAGGGAAAGCAACTCAAAGTGTATTTTTAAGTCCCACTGTTGTGCTCTGTTGTAGAATTTTGTCTCTGTAAAATGTGACAAATCATTCAGTCTGTAGGTCATTAAAGATTTCTAAAAGTAAAACGAACATTAAGTTGAATGAAGCTGACAGGAACAGCTCTGTGCTGTAAAGGTCAGCTAATGTTTCTGTGTTCCGCCGCTAGAGAAGACATGATTGTCTGCTGGGTACCTGTAAATCACGCTTACCACTGGTGTTTAGTGTGTGTTGACATTCATTAATTATCAGTAATACCTTGTTGACAATGTTTGCTTTATTGTGTGAATGCTTTTAAGCATTCACACCATTGTTTTCCTGTTTCTCTTTATTATCTATTATTATCTATTATTATCTATTCTTTAACTATTCCGTACGTTTTTTGGCACCTATCTCCTTCCACAATTTTTCAGCTAT
>NC_051430.1:11271574-11336703 GCF_001649575.2 Kryptolebias marmoratus | reverse complement strand
ATGGGTCAGGGATCAGCTCTATGGGCTTTAAGGTGACATTTGTTTAAGCTAATTTCAGCTTTTTTCTTTTTGTTGTTTCTGCTTCTATCAGCTAATTTTGGCTTTGTTCTTCTCATTTTCAGCTACTTTCAGTTAACTTTAGCTTTTTCAACTAATTTCTGCTTCTTTCAGCTTTTGTTCTATCTTATGCAAATCTTCTTCAAATTAGCTTCTGTTTCACTTTTTGCGTTTTCATTAAACTTCAGCTGTTCGGCATATCTTCAGCCGCTTTCAGCAAAATTATTCAGCAAAAAAAGCATTCACACTGCATTTTCGCAGGAAATGCAACTTCTCTAGTTAGGTTTAAAGTCTATAAGCCCTATTTAAACACTGGATTAAAAAGCTAATTTGGCGGAAAAGACGCAGTCAGAAGTCCATAACAGAGATGTCTGTAAATTAGGGTTTTGTGCTGAAATGAGTGTCTGCATCAGCGGGCAGGTCTGAAGCAGAGGGTGGTGCGCCTCACCATGAGAGTCATTACACCTCCTCATGCTCATGGCCAGCCGCCCCTCCTCCTGTCGAACGGCGATGCCATGGAGTCCCATCACTGCTCTGAGTCATCAACAAACTACCAGTGGGTGTGTGTGTGTATGTGTGCGACTGGGCGGGACACATGCAGTGTGTTGTAGGCTTCTCGATAGAGCAGACCCGGGTCAGTCCTGTTAGAGGCACTATCATGTTACTGTGAGCCATCTCAGAGATTGGAGTGCAGGTAATGAGATTATCTGCCACTGCACTAATGCACAGCCTTCAACCTGCTCACTGCAGCTGCTCCGACTGGGCTGAAAACATACCACCCCCCTCTCTGAGAAAACAGATAATGCCATATTCATCTTTCCAACCATCCACTTATTTGATTGGAGTGACTGTAGGAAATTTAAAAAAAAAATAGCAAAGTAGTAATCGGAACACACAGTCACGTCTGTTTATATGTCTGATGAGCGCAGGGCTCTTGTTGTCTTCATATCTTTTGGCGCACTCAGTACAATACGGTTGTGTTGTCTGCAACGAGGTGTTACATGCTGAGGTGGGGGTTGCAGTGATGGAGGTCAGATGAGTGCAGTGCTCTTTTTCTCTTTCAGAGCTGTAATGTGAAACCGGTTCTCTCTGCCCACTGCAAATGGGTCTCTATAGGATCACGCTGTCTCTGTCAGCTGACAGAGTGTCTCTGCCTAATGTACTAATGATTCGTTTTTTGGGGATATGTGTGTAGGTCTGTGTGTGTGTATCTCGGTTTTCTTTATCCTGTTTATTAAATCTGCAGCTGTGTATGTAACAGCAGGGTTTTTTTTTTTATTGTTGTGTGTTCAGACAGCAGTGAGGAACGATGCAGGGAGCTGCAACGGAGGTGTGAGGAGCTGGAGGCCCAGCTTAAGAAGAAGGAGGAAGAGAACACAGAGCTGCTCAGGGACCTGGAGCAAAAAAATGCCATGATTTCTGTCCTGGAAAACACCATCAAGGAGAGGGAGAAGAAGTACCTGGAGGAGCTTAAGATGAAGAGCCACAAGCTGGCTGTTTTGTCCGGAGAGCTGGAGCAAAGAGCGAGCACCATTGCTTACCTGACTTCACAACTTCATGCCACTAAGAAGAAGCTTTTAGCCGGCAGTTCTTCTGAGGCCAGTCCTAACGTCAGCCCAATCACTTCATACAAGCCCACGCCTCCACCGTCGAAGGACAGGCAGCCTGAAACCCCACGTCGCCGCATGAAGAAGAGCCTCTCCCAGCCTCTTCACCCAGAGCTGACTGAGGTGTACCGCCTCGGTCCGGACGGCAGGCGGCTGGTTCTGCGAGAAGCGGTCGACGCCATGCCCGACCCCACACCCTTCCTCCAGGCGGGGAGGGAGTCTCCCGAACATCAGGTGGTGCGTGAGCGGCCTACGGTCATCCCTCCCATCGCCGCCGATCGCTCCCCCATCCCTCCCCTAGGTGCAACAGCCAGTCCCCGTCACAGCCCCGCTCGGGACCGCCAGCACAGGGCCCACGTGGGCGTGGCCCACCGCATCCCACACGGCACCCTCCCTCTCGCCCCGCCTCAAGCAGAGCTGGAGACGCTGGCCGTGGACCAGGTCAGCGAGGACAAGGTTCTCCAGAAGCGCTCAGAAGCTGACAGGACAGTTTAACTCTGTAACGCTAACGAGCATAAACACACACACACACACACACACACATCTAGGGCCAGATGCATATAACTGTAGTTTTTATCAAAAAAAAACTACAATGCATTCCTTTTGCCAGATTCAGAAAGCTGTGCAACTCCGTGGTTCTGTTTTTGTAAATGTCCCTGTTGTTTTACATACTGTATGTGCACAAGTTTCATTTTCACCATCAATGGCTCCGGGCGGCCATCTTGTGTCATTTGCATAATAAAACAGCTAAATACAGGCATAATACTGGTACAGTGAAAGTACTAGTAGAAAAGTGCAATTTTTAAATAATGGTTCAGTTCTGAGGGTCTCATTAATGTCTTCCAACTACTAGAAGAGCTATTCTACTGAAATAAATCACTACTATATTGTATCTGTTAGTTTAGTTTTATGCTAATTTAATATATGAGATGCACTCATTCTCACTGCTCCACGAACACTGATGTTTGTGTTTTTGTGTGTGTGCATTGTTTATGCATCTGATCCTAGTGCAAGGAGAGTAAGGAGACTGACCCACTGTGTAGCCTGCTTTTTACACCACACTGCAGTATAAACAAATATCATTTCGAGGCAAACCACAAGGACTTTATTTTTTTTTGTTTTTCCTGATCCCCTGCGGGACAGACTACCGCACAGCATGCCAAATGGTCCCTATTTATGTCCCAGTGAGACTTTGTATTATACACATCTTACCTTTTTGCTCAGACCTTCGGTTCATTCTGCCGTTTGTGGAACGAAGAACAAACCCTCAGCCAAATATCTGCATCAGTGCCTGCTTCACCGGTCCAGTCATGCACAAGCTGTGAGCTGTGGTCAGTTATCTTTACATATCTCTGTCTGCGCCGTCTTCTCGACAACAGGCCGAACGCGCCGACAACAAGTATACCATGTCTGCAGCTGCGTAGGATAGACGTGACATAATTAATCTAATATTCCTAGAATGTCTTTCTGCTCGTGATAAATGTATAATCATATTACTGTAGGTAGACGCTGCCTAACGTGCAATTGAAATCTGCAGGTCGTGGAGGTGAGCAGTAAAATTTGTCCTTTTGCTGACAGAAGGAGACGGCAGCAGTGGACGTGTTTTAATGCAATATGAGCTGATGGTAATCAGCGCATCTGTGTGTGTGTGTGAGTGAGGAGGAGCGCGCGCGTGTCTGAGAGACGGCGAGGGCCGCCGGGAGAACTTAGCTTTGGCTGATGCTATTTGTCACTCGAAGGGCATTTTTAAAACACCGCTTTAACAAGATTTTTGTGATATCACTGTACTTTTTAAAAGGCTGTGAATTTATAATTGTATATTTTTTTTCTTAATTTAATTTATCCTTTCATATAGAACCCAGTAGGAAACAAGAACAGGTCAAGTATTCTCTGTAGGTACTGCACCACCAACTTGATGGTAAATAAATCTTCTATTAGCCTGCTTTTCACAATAAAATCACTTGTCATAAACGATTACAGATCAATCTAATAAAGTGAAGCTTTTTTAAACGTCTGGCTTGGACACTTCATTTCTGGTAATGTACATATGTGACAAACTTGTTTTTAATTCCTGGTGTCGGACCACTTCAGTGTTTTTCGACTAAAACTTACTCTTTTTGAGTCAAATAAAATAAGATAGTTTACTGTCCCAGATGGCAAATTATGCAATAAATAAATAAGAAGGCTAATTTGATCGGCAGTAAGTAAAGTATGTATTTTAGCCTAAAGGAGCATCTCCTCCGACCATAAAGAGAGGTTGTTTCAGATTATTATGGGCTGGAATACCTTCCTGCAACCATTAAGTGTGAGGTCTTCTCCCCTGACAGCCACAACGATGCCCTTACATTTCATGTAAACTCTCAGGTATCCATAAGTCTCCACTATCTAAACTTCTTTGTTGGCCCAAGTCTCAGCAGGATAAGTAGTTTCCTCTTTTTTTTTTTTTTTCTTTTTTTTTTAGCTACAATTCTACCAACCAGCCACTAGGTGTCCCACTCAGATTTCCAACAGTTTCAGAAATCAAAACATCCAACACTCGAAGTACAATCCCTGGTTTAAACGTTTGGAAAACCAAGTATTTTATTAACCTCTCTATTATGAACGGGTTTCATCTAAGAATTTATTTCCCTGAACAAAAAAAACAGGGCTGAAAAACATATTTTAGTATAAACAAAATGTAATCTGGATTAAATTATGAACCTTGCATGTTTTCTCTAGCCATACCAAAAGACAAGCTAACATTATATTATATTAAATGAGTTAATATATAAATGTCCAGCATCTGAAGATCACATTAAGTTTAAATGATCAGTTTGGTACTAAAAGGATAACTAGGAAACATAAGTAAACCTCCACTGTGGCACAGATACACATTTACTGTGTAGATAAAATAATCTGAGCACATTTGACTGACATTACACCACAAAAAAACAGGGTCTGCATTGAAAAGAGGAAGCACAGTCAATTAAATTAGGAAGTTGTGGCTAAAATTTACCTACTAAAAGGAATATTTTGAATATGTTTAAGCCTCAAAACTGAGTTTGTTGCAAAAGGTGTTTCCTCTAAAAGGTTTAGTGATAATATGAGGAAAGAAAAACACAGTTAAGGAGCTCACTTGTATTTTTTTTTGGTCACGCAGTTTAATTATGATCATGTGCTGATTTAGTAATGACTCGGGTTGAAAACAAATCAGCCGAACTGACAAGAGCTCCAGGAACAAACAGCTAAAAACCCTTAATGCTGAATAAGCCCGCAAACCTGCAAGCTGTAAATTTATCTCCGTTTACAAAATAGCCACGACAACTGATTAAAATAAAGTTTATTTTGAAGAACACATTTGGTTAAATCCATTTCAGGTGGGGTTCTTTAGTCCTCACCAGCACAATTCAAGCGAGGCATCTTATATTATATGTTATAATAAATCATTTGGCATGACATTCTCTGAATTATTTCAACTCATATGTACAATTTAGAAGGCCACTTTAACACACTTTGTGACAGAAAGAAACTAATGCAAACAAACACATAATAAACCATTGATCATTAGGTTTAAAAGCGTTCCAACATGCTAAAGAGCAGCTTCCCAAGAGTGACACGTTTGACTCGAGTCTTCAAACGGAAAACAAAACAAGTTTCAAAGAGAATAAATGTGCCTCCACATTAAAGGACTTATTTTATTAAAAGGAAATAAAGTGCCTTGTTTGGAACCTGATTTCTCCTTTCTAATTTTTATTATTAAGAGCAATAATTTTACTTGAATGAATAGATATCATATGTTAAGGAAGATTTTCAGTCGGGTCGTGTCGTCTCTGTACCGTCACTGTGTCGGCTCCAATCTCCTGCCCGGCGACGTCACTTTCTTCTGCTGAATCCCTGAACACAGAGAGTCGATCATCATCACCTTAAAATGCTAGATGGCAAGACAAACTGAGAACTGTAAACACACAAACCCGTTCCTGACAGCGTTAACCGATTCAGTTCTTCCTCCAGCTCGTCGGTGGAAGCGCTCAAGCGGCCGTGGGGTACGTCGGGCAGGGAGCTGAGGATCGGCTCACTGGAGGGTCTCAGTCCGTTTGTTGGAACTGCGGGTAAACCTGACACGGAATCTGGCTTCGATTCATCCAACAGAGCTTTCAGCTCCTCCTCCAACTCATCCATGTTTTCGTCTGAAAGCAGACGGCAAACTTAAAGCTCTGACATCGTCCGGCGCGTTGAAGGTGCAGCGCCGATAGAACGACATACCTGCGGTGATCACACCACCGGAAATGGTCTGGTTCACCTCGTCTTGCGTGTCACACAGCTGTTATGTGGTAGGAAAAACACGTGGAGAGCGTTGGAGTCAAATAAAACGCATTAAATACACAATTCGCTGTTTTCGAAAACAAAAAGCGGACCTCCTGAATTTGATCCACGAGGGTCTCGGCTCGCTCCACAGTCACGTCTTTCAGAGAGAGCCTCAGGGCTGCCACCCCGGCCTGATACGCCTGCATCACCTGCACACACACGTCCAGCAAACTGTCAGTGCCGACAGCACACACGGCGACGGACACGTGGGCAGTTGGGCTGTCAGCGGTCACATCGTTAATGCAGCGTCTTACCATCTTGTCAGTCTGGGACTGAGCTATTCGGTCCAGAATTCCTCTGATAGTCTCCAGTTTGGCAAACAGGTTGTCCGCTCTCTTCTCTACCCTCTTGCAGCCTCTCAAACACCTCAGCGCCTTCGGAACAGATGGTGAGGATAACCAAGTTAACTAACTGCTGTGATGTGTCAGGCCGTGACGACTATCAGTTATAATAACCTGTGATTTCTTCCCTTCCTGCAGCAGGTTTCTCGCTTCCTCCTTGCACCTACAGACAGATTGTTTGAGGAGAATAACTCAGTGTCTGGAGATATTAAGTTGGAGCTGCACACAGAACCAGTTATTTCACTTTTCTTTAATCCTAACAGTGGACACGTTGCCTCTGCAGACATACAAATCACCTCTAATACAAAGGAACTACACGTCCAGATTAAAAGTTTCTGTTTGGGCCGTACCGATCAGCCTCCAGGCTCAGTTTCTGCACCCGCTCTCCCAGCAGTTTCTCACTGCGCTGCAGCTGGTAGACTCCAACGTCCACGTCGCTGAGGGGAGACACGCGCTCCTGTCCAGGCTGGCAAAATTTGACAATCTGGAAAGAAAACGCACGCCATTCCTCGTGCAAGAGCCATCGTGCGACAGTAACCGAACAGTTTTGTTTTGTTGCTTTTTTTTACGGCGAGCGAGTCGGGATTTACCTTCTCCCCTTCGTGTAAGGAAACGACGACCTGCTTGTCCTTCTGCAGCTGCAGGAGCGCCATGCAGAGCGTGCTCTCGTCGGTGCAGAAGTCCGACGAGAGGGAACAGAGCTCTTGAAACGACACGACAGAGCAGCTTGAAAATTCACTGCTCTGGTAAACCCTGAGTAATTCCGCTGCCTTCTCCTGAGAAGAAAAAAGAAAAAAAATGAAAAAGATAGGTTTAACTTCAACTTTAGTCTTTATTCATTATGTCCCTGACAGGAAGTTTGTTTTGTAGCAAGCAAACCTGAAAATTCAATGATCTAGAGCTCCACAGATGAACAAGCACCAGTAGCAGTGATCAGATTTTAATATGCATAAATATACTACATGATATAAACCGGAACTAATAAAAGCACTTTAAAACAAACAAAAAAAATCTTCAAAGCAACATCCAGCCAAATGACTTTCATATTTGCACACATAAAAGAGATAAATAAATGTGTCCGCAAGAAATTTCCTAGTAGGAGGATCCAGAGGGCAAAAACCAAACAGATGAGGGCAGTCAGACAGGACGGATCAGGTCTTCCTAACGACCCCGACCTCTGAACAGGTCAGACGGTGAACTCTGCCGTGCACCCACTGTTTCTGAGCGGAAACTCCTGGCTTTAACGTTGGTGTTTCCATACAAACAAATAATGGAAAAAGGTTGGAACAGACTCGATGTGGGATTTTTTTTTTTTAAAGCACCGCAATAGTCTTGTCAACACATAAAAGTGACAATTTACAAAGGCAGTTAAGACACTCGCACCAGCCAACATGTTCACTGATGATGGGCCACGGCTGATCTCATCACCCTGAAGAAGACTGACAATTAAAAGAATCATCAGCAAACTTTAAAATAAACTAACTTCAAACAGATGCAACCCTGAGGGGGAGCCAGCAGAGGATGGTGTTTCCTCTGACGTGCAGCCACTGACTCCCACTCTTTGGGTTCCTTTTTGTAAAACATTGAGAATACAGACTACTAGATTAGGACCAAAATTGGGTAGCAGCAAACCAAAAACCAGTTTTCTTGCCTTCAACATAAGAGTGAGGAGTGAAGCGACAGCATCATCTATCATCCCCGCCCTCCATGTATAAGGATCAGCTGACAAAATAACTTTTACCGTACAGGAAAACTAGAAATAGGCACCTTGAACCAGCTCCACTTCAGTGATAAATAACATGCAGATTGTCTGCTGCAATAAAACGTAAATGCATTAGGATGGATTAGGATACCGCAGACAAAAAGGACTACAAATATGGCTAAAGCGTGCAGGACTCAGAGGTCCAGGTTTGTGATGCTGACCAACCTTCACCAGATCAAGAACAACAAAAGACTCCTCCAGAGGAACCCGGCTGCTCCCCAGGAGGGTGGAGAAGGTCCACTTGAGTGGTTTCACCAGCAGCATGCCCACACTCCAGGACACCCAGCCACAGTCCACGCTGGCGGCAAACTCGGACTCCTTCTGGATCTTCCCACATCTGCACACAAGGACGGACACCCAGATTATAATCGGGCTGACAGACAGACAGCAGCGCAGAGAGGACAGGACGGCGGGTACCTGGCCATGGACTGGAGGACAGTTGACAAGCCCAGGGGGGACTTCTCTTTCCTCCGGAAGGTCTTGTTGAGGTCCTGCAGGTTGACCAACACGGAGCCGCGCTCCCTGCAGCTCTTCGTGATCAGAACCGTCCAGAAGTCCATCTTACTGTCCCAGTCCGTGGTGTTGACGTCTCGGTTCTCCTTGAACTCGGAGAACAGAAAGTTCATCCGCTCGTCGTCATCCCACTCAGGCGGCAGGGTCATGTCGGCGGTGTTGGACATTTAAAATACCCGAACTGAAAAGGCTGAAATTCAGATAAACCAGTTTGTCTGAGCTAAGCAGTCGTCTGAGATAGCTAGCTCTGAAACTAACATGCAACAGCCCTCTAGAAGAACCAAAAAAGAAAAATAAAATGACTACGTCCCGTCAAATAACATATAAGTTCATACGCCGTTTGTTGAAGGAAAATACGGAGCTGTAGTTTTGGTGTCAGCTGCTATAAGAGACTTCTTCTTCGTCATAATGTTGTAAAGTCATGCTAACACGAGCTAACCTTTACATGCTAACAACAAACCGTTTGTGCGTTTACAATTCATACCCGAACGGAAAAGCGGTGATATCTGTTCTAATTTATGAAAAGAACACGGAGCTTCCGCCCACGCGTACACGTCGGTAAACAAATCAAGCGCACCTGGAGTTATGCTCACGAATATCATATCTGCGCCAATTATGCGCATGTAGACATACTGTAACGTTACGTTATTAATGCATTACGTAAGTGAATGAGTATGGAAGCCCAATTCTGCCATTCTGATGAAAAAAAGCTATTTTAACTCATGCTGTCTCATAATAATTATGACCTTAAGGATTTTTGTTTTCACCATAGAAGCAAAAATAGGCTTATATAGAAATGAAACTGCAATATGTGAGAATTTATTGCTTTTCTGACTGTTGTATCCAAACAATACCCAACAACTATTACTGTTTGTCTGTACAAAACATCAATTGGCTGGGGAAAAAAATCAGAAGTTTTTTAAATACGATTTATTCACATTTGAATTTACCACAGTGCTCATAAGACTCATATTAGCTGTTACTTGTGGCACACATTATTCCCATGAAAATAAGGGATTACAATAATAAGCATAAACAGAATAATACCCATGTAGGTGCACGTTTTGAATCATTTTATGACCTCTTGGTTTGCTTTGCTCGGGCCAACTCTCTACCATTTTAATTCCAGCAGAAGAAATAATCCATCCACGAGCTCTTTATGGATCACTGCGCAATAAAAAAGGACTGAAGGTGCTGCAATGTAGTCTTACACAGTGCCATGCAAAAATGTTTTCAGTTCACCATAAAACTTGCAAAATCTCTAGTTTTCCTCTCACTCATATAATATTCAGCACAATCCCACAAATAATTCATTAACTGCACATGCAGGTTATTTAAACATTAGTTAAGTACAAAACAAACATAATTATCTTCCAAAACAACATTGCCCTGGTCACAGTCAGATACTGCAGCAGGTACATGACACTTATGTTAACTTTGACGGTTATTTCATTCAGCTGTTAGAGAACGGTGCATTACAAATTACTTCAGCCACCATTTAATTAATTGCTTTCACTTTTAACATCGGAGGAAACGGCAAACTTGTAGTTGCATGGCTTAAACATTTTGCAGTTTTGTTTGGCACATTGTATTTATAATGAGAAGCCCCTCTCGTTGCTTTGACGTGTTCATTTGGCGCTGAGGTCCACCACCAGGTGCTGGTAGGCCAGAGTGCTTCCTTTGAAGCTTGCGGCCAGCAAAATGTCCTTATCGTCGACGGACACCAGGTTGAACCCTCTCGGGGCTCTCATGTTGAGCTCCTGGAAGGGCCGAAAGCGCTGAGTGAGGTCGTCCCACAGGTATACTCTGGAGAAGGAGAAATCACTTCCAAGAATGAGGTACTGACGCGGGCCCACCGAGAAGGGATACACGGCCATCGAACCCCGCGAGGGGAGAGTCTGGATCTCCACGAACCGCTGCCCCTCCCAGCGGAGGACCTTGGAGTCGCCAATGAAGCGCGTGAGGCAGAGGTAAAGAACCTTCCTCACCCAGAAGTGCTTCACCATCTGCACGTCGGCCAGCTCTGTGATTTGGGAGTGGAAGGCGAACTGCTTCTGGCTTCGGTTCCACTGGTAAACCACCGGCGGCTGAGAGGCGCTGGAGAGGATGAGATGAGGCTTTCCCCCGACATCCAGGAACTCCACGTGGGTGTCCCGGTGCCACGGATGCAGGGACTGATGGGAGTAGAAGCCATTGCTGTTCCAGTGATAAATGCTGGTGGAGCCTGCCTTGGAGCTGTCGGCCACAATAAAATACCACTCTCCATCCAGCTGGAAGGTCTCCACAAAGTTGGGTTTCCTAACGCGACTGGTGTCGATATCCTGGATCTTTATAAAACGCTGTGGGTCCTCCTCCCACCTGGGCTCACAGAAAAAGGTCATCAGTTTACTTTCAAAGCTTTTTGCAACTAACACAATAGTTTTGCATGAAAAGAAAAATAATCTATCGGTTACTGAGTGATCAGATCAATGCTACTCTCATGAAGGTAGGGTCAGCTGGTTAGATCAGCAGGAACAGGAAGAATTAGCACATCTGGCTGTCCAAAGACAACAAAATAATAGGCATCAAGCAAATTAAGCCATTTTCTAATATGTTGTTGTATGAAATGCTACAAAATATTGAGCTATGAATTACTGCAGTGTACAAGGACTTACTTCAGCCTGAAAAAGTGTGATCTGAGAGGAGTTATTTATCTTTCTGGGGCACAAACACAACTCAAGCTGCAGGTTGTTTCTCTGATTCTCTGTTTTCTCCTGATTCCAGTCTCTATAGTCTCAGTCTTCCAGCATTATTGTTTTATCGCCTTTCACTTCATGAAAGTGGTCCTTATCTCATCTAATTCTCAATATCCACCATCGAAAGGCAACAGGCAGGTGATAGTGTTCGCTAGCAAAATATCTCGTGGCCCACTGGATGAATTTTAATGAAGCTTTCAAAAGCTAATTATTGGATGTACATCTACAGCTGATTGACTTTTGGAGTCAATCCAAGTCAAAATGGTCACCACAGCTGACCTTAGAGAATGCAAAAATGCAAAAGTACTAAAGTACAATTTTAGAGATTGAGCTAAAATCTGATCTGGTCGTAGCTGAGAGTTATCCCCAACACAGATCTGTGCTTAAAACATTAGCATTAACTGTTGGAGTCAACCCTGTTTGTAGGTTAGAAAATATTTCATGAAACACTGGATGCATTTTAATAAAACTTTCAGAAATTAATCACTGGATGTTTATCTACAACTGCTAAGATTTGGAGTCAACCTAAACACAAAAATGGCTCTAAGTTAGTAGATTTTACAAATATTTTGCTAAAGTTTCATGCTGTAGTAGCTGATAGTCATCCCCAACGCATACTCTGAGTGCTACTACATTGTGTAAGATTTGATAACAATGAGCGAGGTCTTGCACTAATATTATTTTCAAGGTTTGACCAAAAGACGATGGCTCCTTCATTTCTCAAAATAAGATGATCTTAGGTTAAAGAAATGTGTCAAGGAACCCAAGGCCTTTAATTAACAAAATAAATAAAGGTTGCGTACAGTTCATTAATATGCTGAAAGTCATGTGTTGTGCAGATGAATAAATCTTACTTGTATATATGAGATCCACCGAAAAGCTGAGCCACAACCATGTAAAGTGTGTTATTTATCACCACTGGTTTGCAGTAAACGGCAGAACGAGCTTTGGGAGAAAAGCACAGAAGTCATAAGCATCAGGGTTTTTTTGGGTTTTTTTGTTTAATAACATAGTATTTTAGAGTTGTTGTAATTTTATCAATAATAACTTACAGGTAATGTTGTGAAACTTCTTGAAGATCATCTCTACGTGGTCCCATATGTACAGGGTGCAGAACCCCGACTCAGGCTGAGCAAAGACCACAAACTGATCTGCATTGAACTCATACGACTCCACTGACACAGAGTGGAAAGGGAAGTTTTCATAAACGGCAAAATCTGTTGGAGGACGGAATGGACAGGAGTTACAAACCAATCGTACCACAGCGCCTTGCAGAAAACGGAGGTAAAGCTGAGGTAAAACCTGCAGTGATGCAGTTGAAGTCTCGTGGGGTCAGATCGTGGATCCTGCGTCCCTGAAATTCAAAGGGGCTGGCACAGTAGATGGAAGGAACGGAGGTGTTGGACTTCTCCATCCAGTCTACCAGCCACTTGATCTTACAGTCGCAGCGGAAAGAGTTCCCACGCAGGTCTCTGAGGGACGGACGGGGAACAAGAGCAAATATAGATGGATATGAAAGGTCTACACGCTCCTGTTAAAATGTTTCAGTTTTGTAAAGGAAAAAAAATGAGTCAATAAATCATTTAGTTGATTTACTTTATTTGTTTGTCTCGGGGACACACCTGCCATTGATTAATGTAACTTGGAATAACCTGAAACAAAGCTCAGCTCCTAGTACAGTTTTACTGACATCTACTCGGTTGGAGCCTACAGGAAGATCCCAGGGAGCTCACAAAGCATCAGATAGATCGTATTGTTGAAAAGTATCAGTCAGGAGAAGGTTACAACAAGTCTGACAAGTCCTTGTTCTGTCTTACACACGACAACAACCTCCTGTGTTCTCCATGTGTCTGGACTCTGGGGCAGGGAAGCTTTTTCTTAGAAAGTAAAAACATCCAGGCCCAGATAAATATTGCAAAAAAAAAAGATCAAGTCTCTCAAAGGTTTGTGGGAAAATATGTTTTGGTCTGATGAACCTGAAGCTGAACTTTTTGTCCACAGTTCAGGAACAAGACTGTGGATCACCAAACGAACACCGTCCCCACAGTGAAGCATGGCGGTGGCAGCAGCATGCTGTGGGGTTGCCTTTCTTCAGGTGGAACTGAGGTTTTCCTCAATGTGGGTGGGATGATGAAAAGTTTAATTTATTTATTTGTTTGTTTGCTTGGGCCTAAAACTTTCAGGTGTCTGCTGCAGAAAGATGACGATGAGGAGGAATTTCATTTTTCAACATGAGTAACAACCCAAAGCATACAGTCGAATCAACAAAAGAGTGCCTTCACAAGAAGAAAAATAAAGTTTTGGAATCTTGCCCCCACAATCTAATAGATTTTTGTGGAACTTGGAAAAATAAGTGGATAAATATTACCAGTTTGTGCTGATAAACTCCTACCCAACAAGCAGGATGTGCACACTTTTACAACTATTTTATCGCATCTTTTTCTATTTCACATGTTCTCCCTTGAATTCTACATGACATATGTCACATTAAAGGTGAGGAAAGTTTTGAGTTGCTTTAACAAGATCCTGTTTTCTTACGTCACAAAAACCTGGCACTTTAACAGGGGAGGTGTAGACTTTTTTACATCTCACTCTTAAAGAAATCGTGCAAATCTCCTTTTCAAGGACTGTTTCTCACACTCCAACCAGCCAACATGTCCACTAAACCCTCAGGGAGACTGCAGCACAGTGGTTGCACACTTACAGGTCTGTGAGGATGTCTAGATGCTTGAAGAGATCTCTGGGCAGCTGCTGCAGGTTGTTGTTTGAGAGTGATCTGCAAGGTTACAGGGATTCAGGAGAAATTATTATGTTTGTGGTGTTATTTTTGCCACATTGGTAAAATAAAATGGAGAGAATTAAGCTTCAATAGACAGTTTTGTTTTAATATAGGTGGTAGAATGTACTACTCACAGATGAGTCAGGGACTTGAGCCCTCTGAAGGTATACTTAGACAGATCCTGGATGTCGTTATTCTCAATGAACCTGCCGAGAGAACAAATTACTTATATAACATGCAGCCTGTGAAATCCAGCCAGCACTGCAGAATGTCAGGCTTTGTGCTGTCAGTGGAAAGCGAGGAACAAGCAAGTGTTCTCAGCTATTTCAGGTCTAACAGGGTCAGACTAAAATGGAAGCGCCAGAGTCAGTCGGCTCTGAGGACTGAAAACGAACGCAAAACGTTTCTCTAGAGGAGCGAAGCTCTGTTCGTGTCTTTAAACTGAATGCATCATTTGATCTCCGTCGTTGTTTTCGTCTGGTTGAGGCCACGCAGCATGTGCAGACTCTCTGGAGGTGGCTGGTTATGACAATCTGACTTTATTAGCATTCACAGCAGGCCGACGCAGAGAGGCAGAGGTCTGCAGCTCCAAACCATCAGCTAACTAAAGCTCATCAATTCACCGGATGGCATATTCAGCTTTTTCACACTGCAGAGGCAGAGTGCTCACTGGCAGATAAGGATTTATTTTCTATTTTACTCTTGGCACTCTTTTCTTTACTGCAGAGCCCCGCCACCCTCCGCCCACTTCCAGATCCTAGTTTAGAGATTAAATCTCTTAGCTCTGAAGCGTTCGCTGAGATGAATCCTTCATAAGAAAGCCCAGTGGTGAAGGACGCTGTTAAACTAAAATAACATGTAAAAGTATCTTAAATGAAAAAATAAATCAACAAGCTGACTCATTAATGTGTGCAGTTATTAGTCACACTAATGTTTGCTCATGATTAAGGCAAAGGCAGAGCGATAAAGCTCACGTAAGAAAGCCCATGAGATTTCTATAATGAGCTTTTCAAGGTTTGTTCAAAATGGCTGGAGTCATTTCTCATCACAGGACGATCTCAGTCTAAAACTCTGGTATAAAAGGAGGTGAGGGCGATTTACTCCGCATTTAGTAGCACACTTACAGGTACTGCAGGTGAGACAGACCCGCAAACGCATCATCGGCAATCGTAGTGAATGTGTTGGAGTTCAGGAGCCTGTCGAAGAAACGCACACAAACATAAACAAGAGTTAACGTCAGACGTGGGACGCGCTAATATTTAAATCATTCAAAAACACGGCCTCTGTGCAGCAGTTGGAGAAACATTTGCTATCCTAACACGAAACTATCACCTAATGTGAAGCAAATGATTCTGAACGATGAAATGAATTCATCCGGACTCGACACCCACATGAACACACACTCATGACTGCATCTGACGGGGAGACTGGAGTCTTTGTGTGACAGAGCGCAGCTGAAGGGAGTCAGTCATTGGCGGGGACACTGATGCAGAGACACTTTGGCCCTTTTTACTGCTACGCCACCACTGTTTTCAATAAGCATTCATTTGGAGTGGAGTCGCTGAAGTCCCCTCATTGTCGCCTAATGAAACATAGCTGTGGTGTTAAGAGTGCGTAGAAGCTTTCGACCGGTTGTGAGATGTTTCACGGCCGTAACGCTGTCAGTGCACACTCACAGGAACTGCAGCAGGTGAAGGTGGGAGAAGGCTCCCTCTGGGATGGTTGTAAAGGCTGCGTTCACTATCGTCCTGTTCAGACAGAAAACACAAAGGTCATCAGGCACGGCTTCCCGATGACAAGACAGAAGAACGCCAGGCAAAGTGGGAACAATTTTAACATAACGTTGTACGTTCTGTTATACGTTTCAAGCTGCTTGACTCCTAATGGGAGCCGAATCATTTTAGGACATGTCTTTTTAAAACAGGACACAGCTTCTGTCTCCTTCTGTTATAAAATGAGGACATCATCGGCCTCAGCTCTTGTTTTAACTAGAAGTCCTCATGTGACGGAGGTTAATATGAAAATGGAATGAACTGGGTTTTGTTTTTCTCTAACCCTCTCAGTAAAGCACAACTTCTCTGCTGTCAAATGTTCAGCTTCTCCCTTCATTTCTCATGCTCCATATATTAAAAGAGTGTCTGCACAATCGTCAGGATTAAACGTCTCTGAGGAGAAGCAGTTCTGCTGCGGCGAGCGAGGGGAATCTATTGTTAGGATCCCTCTCTGGGTCAGGATACATCATCAGCATTCGCTCTGTTGTTTTCCTGGTAGTTTCTTCCGTACGTTATTTGCAATCAAACTACTACTGTTTCAACCACGTATTCATGTATCAAACTGTTCAACTCGATCGGGAATAGTCTGCTATAACATTTGGTTTTTGTAACTTTTATACTTTACAAAACATTTAACTCTATCTGAAAATAAATTCCCCTTCAGTTTCTTCAAAAAAATTGTCCTCTTTGAAATCCGCTTCAGCTACTTATTCTTGTTTTTGTCTTCTCGTGCCACTTTTAGCTACCGTGCTGCTTTGTTTTTAGCTTTTAGCTACAATTTTACCAGTTTTAGCTGTTGTTTTGCTGATTTTACCTTTAGCATTTGTTTTGCTACTTTTAGCTTCAGTTCTGCAAAGTTTAGCATTAGTTTTCCTAATTTTAGCTTTTAGCTGCAGCTGCTGCTTGAAGCTTTCAGCTTGTGTTTTGCCCATTTTAGCTTATGTCTCGCTTGTTTTAACTTGTGTTTTAACTTAGATCAGTTAAAGCTTAAAAAAATTCAATATTAACAACAGCAAAAATATTAATCAAACTCAATTTCATCAAAGCCATTCAGCTTTCATCTGCAGTTTTACAGAAGTTGCCATGTTTTTCTAGTTCTTACTCTTTTTGAATGTATTTATGGTTTGATGTCAAAGCTTAGTTTAGTTAGTTTAGTTTAAATGTATCTGACAGCCCAAAACAGTTAACAATGCTGCATGTCAGACCAGTACCACTGTTGCTTTGTACACACACACACACACATTAAGTTGATCCAATGAAGGACGGGAGAAAAGCAGGAAGTCATGTGAAGGAAGAAAACCCTGTTCAGGTACAGCTCTGCAGGCTGGTGTAAATCAAACAAAGATAAAAGCAGGCAGGCAGGCAGGCAGAGGTTTCATGCATCATCATTACATAAGTGAGGCTGACATCAGTGATGCAGCCATCAGTACCAGCCTGCCTGCTGCCCACACTTCTCTGCTCAGGAACAGGAAGCTTTAGGTGACGAATATCTGGACTCACAGGGAGATGATCCCGGGGGGGAAGCTCTTGGGGATGGCCTTGGTGTCCACGCAGAAGGCGCTGTCTTTGGTGCAGGAGCAGGTCGCGGGGCAGCGGGGGACCTTCGGGGCTCTCCTGGCGCCCGACTCCCAGACGCACAGACACAGCACCGACACGCACACCAGCCTCGTCCATTTTGCGCGGAGCTCCCGCATCGTTGTGCGGGGAGGAGGATGAAGAAGAGAGGAGGAGGATGAAGGGAGGGGGTGTCGGGGAGGCTCCTGTGCGGTGATGGGCTTCTTGAAGTTTTGCCCCCTTCTCTCTCTCTCTCTTTCACACGGTGGCTCGGAGAGATGCGGTGGTTCGAGCCTGAGCCGCGCAGATCTGTGCTCTGTCAGAGCTGAGCTCAGGGAGGGAGGGAGGGAGAGAGGGAGGGAGAGAGAGAGAGGGGGCCTGTGCGCGTCCTCAGTGGGTGGGAGTGTTTCACAGCCTCCCTGGATGTGGAGGACCTGTGGGCTGACAGTATGACACAGAGGAGTGGACCCTCACCAGGGCCGGATACACATTCTACTGGGGTGGCAAAAGTGAGGCACGAGTNGGGTAAACATAAAACATCTTCATGTGCCCTGGATTGATTGCACCAGAGGTGGGACACAAAGTTCCAGCAGGGGGGGGGGGGTTATTGTTGCAGGAAAAGTTTACATCTCAGTTTCATTTCATGCATTCTGGCTTATTTGTCTATGCATATAAATGACAAAACTGTCGGGTGTGGTGGAGAGTGAGGCGAACCCAATGCCCAGACTCATAGCTCCAGGAAGGAACTAATTTATTATAAAAAATAAAGTAAAATAAAAAAAACCCAAAACCAATGGCTGATGTGGCATCAAAACAAAATCCAAAACTGCAGCAAACACGAGAGTGAAAACACAGCACAGGAGAGCAACAACAGACCAGTGAGTCAGTGGAGGAGATGACCGGGTTTTAAAGGCAGGAGGTAATTAGGGGAAGTGGACACAGGTGAGTGATTACAAACTTGAGGCAGGTGTAGATGGGCGAGGCAGGCAAACAAGTAATTTACTGAGGACAAGTGAAATATGAAAGAGAACACGGGTGGCACAGGGAGCAAAATACCGACTACCAGAACTAAACACAGGAACAACCCAAAAAACAGAACAATAAACCCAAAACAAAAGAAACTTAAAAATCAAGTTAAACAAGAACCCGAATCCTGACAAAAACAACATTTAACCAACTGCTGTTTGACAGCAACGCCATTTATTTCCCCCACAGATTCGATAATTGTTTTCACACACAGTATTTTTTCTCAAATTTGCAATGTGTTTTGAATTAAACACACAGTGTATAATTAGGTGTACAGAACAGATGTTAAACTCATTTTCACCAAAATTTAAAAAAAAAAAAGATCTGATTTTGTTCAAGGGCCAGCCTCGGATAATATATTTTTATAAAAGGGATGAAGAAGTCTGACATGATTATTTTGATTATTTGTTTTCAGGTTTGTTCTGTTTGAGTCGTGGAAACTCTCAGGACCGACTAAAGTTGCTCTTCGGGGGCAGAAAAACACCAGTAGTTGGTTGACAGTCGGGATATCTCGAAACCTACCTGTGAAATCTTCCCGGTCCAGTTGGAGGGTGAAACCATTTTGAAATTCAAGAGGAGTGGGCGTATGATCTGTAACCTGAGTTGGAATAGAGATTAAAGCTCTGCGCTAATGTTCTTGACTTCCAGTACTGTACAAAAAGGACACTTCTGCAGCGAGATGATGCCAGTGTTTTAGTGTTTCCCCATCATTTCAGTACTGGAATTAGCTGAACGTGACTCAGGCTTTAACTAAAATGCGTTTAAAGTGCAGTGATCAGTTTGAGCTAATGGTTTATTAGCTCACTCCCTGATATCTTTATGCACATTCTTTATTCTTTACTCACATTTTTACAGCATACTTGAGGCAGATTGCTGTCAAAGTAGAAAGTAGTTGTTTTGCGTCTCTTAGAGATGATAGATTTTAAGGCATCATACAGGAAGTTATTCCTACAATAAGGAGAAAAATTGAAATACAGTACCAATCTAAATTTAAATTTTATAAAACATTTAAAAGATTAATAACCCACTAACCCGAAAAATGTAACATCCTAAATGAAACTTTAGTTTCATCTTTTGTTTTATCATTTTTAAGACTCAAGTAGATTTTGCAGCTATTTACAAATTATACTGAGTAGGAGAGTCGGTAAAAATGTCTCTTTTAGTCGTAAAGGTTGCAGACGCCTGCTCTAAAACCACCAGTGGGTCTCAAAGTCTGCACAGCTGTTCACAAACTACAAAATCCTGAATGAGTGACGCAATGAAAAGAGGAGGCTGTGGGAGAAACGGCCAAAAACGATAATGTTTTTGCCTGTGTGTGTTTGTCTGTTACTAAAATATCTCATGAACCAGTGGATGGATTTTAATGAAACTCTCAGAAAGTAATCATTTGATGTACATCTACAACTGATTATCCTTTGGATTCAACTCAAAACTTGAAAAAATGCACACCAAGCAAACAAAAGGTAGTTAAAACTTTGGCATTGGTTGTAGTACAGATACTCTGGGGGCTACCTCACGACATCACATGAGATCGCGCATGAAGTTATTTTTAAAGTTTGACCAAAATGGCTACAACTCTGTCAGTTCTCATCATAAGATGATTTTAGCCTAAAACTCTGGCATGACAGGTGGCGGGTGATATGCATTTCCTCAAGGAATGCTAGACCTTTTTTAATCACGATGCCTTACATGATCTACACCTTATTGTCTTAAATTTCTGTGTAAACAAGTCTGTGTAGTAATGAAAGAGCGATAACACCACATTAAAGTCATGTAGATTTCTTCTAATTGTTACTGAAAACAGTCTGAAACTAGAAGCATTCAGAGAGTGCACACTTCCACCGAGGCCACAGCCTGATTAAAAAATAATGTTGATCCGGATCATGATCTGGATCAGCACCAAAATGTAATCCACTGTTTTTTGCAACAACCCCAACATTTCCTGAAAATTTCTCCAAATCTGTTCATTAGTTTTTACCTGATCTTTGCTAACAGGCAGACAAACCAATGGACACAACCAGAAACAGAACTTCCTTGGTGGAGGGAACAAAAGGGTGACATGTAGGAGCAAAGAGAGGAGGTTTTAACAAAGGGGTAAAATTTAATCACCTTGCACCATGTTTGACATTTCCTGAAAATTTCATGATAATCCATAACATTTTGAATAATCTTGTTCACAGACAGACACTACTGAAAACATAACCTCCTTGGCAGAAGTAACAAAGAATACCTCAGATATAAGTGTTTTAAATTGTATGACTCATTTATTGTGTTTCTTACAACAACTTTGGATATTTGATTTTATTATCCATAAAGATCAGTATTGACATTTTGACTTTAAATACAGTTGTTTTACACCCAGTATATATATGCCTCTTTTGTCTGTTTGTGTGTGTGCATGACAATGAAATTTAGAAAATAATTATTGAATGCGGATCTGCAACTTGATAAATGTTATTTCTGTAGTCAAACCAGCGTAAAATGATCTCAGCAGCGAAGCAAACCCGAGGAACACAAACATGTTTATAAGTCACTTTTACAGATACTGAGCTAAAATTTGGCGTGGTAGTAGCTGAGAGTCATTCACAAAACACACTCTGAGACTGCGTTTGGCATTTTATTTAAGGTTTGCGCAAAACGGCTGTAACTCCTTCATTCCTCAAACCTTGGCAAGAAAAAGTTGACAAGCTTGTGCAAATAAGAGCCTCGTGATAGGTTTGAGACCATTCTGTGCCTCATCCAGCTCAGTACCAATATCCACCACCAGAGGGCGCTGTTGGCCATAGCATGAAGTCAGTCTGGGCGTTTAATTGTTCAAGGATAAATGAGCAGTGCCAGGCATCACCAGCCTTCCTGCACAAGGACTCTGTTGTCAGAAGCAGAGAACAAGCCGGGGTGTTCTGTTGTTCTGTCAGCATGTGGCCTGAACCATCTGATCCGAAGCAGCAGGGTTCTGGAGACAAATATTTCATTTGAGCTGCATTTTCTTCCACACCAGTTCAGGTCATAGTTCCACGGGTTTTTGTTGTTTTATTTGGTGCGCATAAAGACATGCAAGTAAATAAAAGTGTCATCTTGTTAAGTGAGAGGAGAAACCCTCTCTAATTCTTCCAGAGCTCAGTCTAAAAAGGATCGCCCACTCTCAAATCCACACGCTTCCAGGGAGGATCTCCTGTTCGGCGCTTCGGTTGCTTTTGTGCCTTGGTGCTGTTGTGTGCCTCTGTGAGTTCTGCTCAGTTCGTGTCTGAGATCACTCCTCTCTTAAAACTCCACCCAAGCAGGGCTCCGGTGGGAACCGGTGTAATTGCATGACACAGAGAGAGGAGCATGAAGCGGCAGCTGGAGGCCCCAACATGCCCTGTGTGGAGCAGAAGGAATCTGAAATGCAGCAGAGATTAGTCCGCTGAATTCCCTCTGTGCAGCCAAATCCCAAATCACAGGCCTTGCTTTTAAACACTGTTTTGGAGAGTTGCGCCGTTTGAGAGGTATTGTTTAAGACAGCGCAGCTGGATGACTCCGCTGGCTGAGACGACAGTTTTGCATTACGAACACTTTGATGCTGAACCGTGTGACAACAGAAAAACTAGAGTTTACCCCCTATTAGCCTCCTAACCACCAAGTTACCTGTGTGAAAACTGAAAGGAAAGGAAAAAAAATGCATTTTCTGCAAAAGTGCAGTGATTGCTGAGTGCTAAATGACAGCTGAAACTGAGACGTATACGCTAAAAACAGCAGAACATTAGCTAAAAACTGAAAGAAGTAGAATACCAGCTAAAAGTAGCCAAAATGGTAGCTAGAGGCTAAAAGCAGGACATACAAGTTGAAGAAGCAAAAGGGTAGCCAAAAGCTAAAAGTAGCAGAACAGTACTTAAAGTAGCTACAAACTACAAGTAGCATAAAAAGATCAAACTTAAGGCAGATTGCAAAAAGAACAATGGTTTTGAAGAAACTGAAGAGATCTCTTCCTAAGAGGAAAATATGAAATAAAGTTAAATAGTTTGAGAAGCAGAAAAGTTACAACAACCAAAACTAACAGCACCCATCTCCTGAATGAGCTGAAAGTTTAAACAGGTGAACTGGGTAAAGTAAAGAATGAAGAAGTAGTTAGAGTGCAAAAAAATAGACAAATCAAACACAGCAAAACCACATAAACACAAAAATAAATGTTTAAGTTTCCCATCTTTGCACCAAGCATATAGGGTGCTGTTTGTAAAGTTACACAGTCAAAAATTAACAGCAGTGTTTTGGTTTATTTAGTCTTTAATAAGAAAAAAAAATAGTTTTTTTTCAGTCATATTTTTACTATGTTATTCACACATTTTTAAATGTCATATTTGCAAAATAAATATTTAACTTGCAAACTAAATATTTAGTTAGCAAATTAAATATTTAGCTTTGAAATTAAACATTTAGTAGTGGAGCTATGACATTTATAAATATATGAATAACATGGTAAAAATATGACTTTTTTTCTTATGAAAAGGCTACATAAACCAAAATATCGCTGTTAATTTTTTACTGTGTAGCTTTACAAACAGCACCACATACAAGCAGAGTTATCCTAACCACATATTTATCATTATTGTTGTTTTCTTCTAAATTTCACCAAGGAAAGAAATGTACCATGAACTGAATTTCGGTCAGATTTGCTTTCGTTATTCTTCCCTTTTAGCTACTTTGATATGAAGAAAAAAAAAGAAAGAAAGAAAAGTTCTTGCCCAGCACAGATATTTTGCTTCAATTACTTAATGGTAATGTTTAGAACCTGTACTAATGACAGCACTTTATAAAGTGCTTAAAGTTTGGCCTTTACCAACTCCTTTAAAACTCTGAGCTCATTCCCTGCGTGTCCTCACTCCTGTCCACCAGTTCGGGTCTAACAGGGTTTGTTTGCTGAGCTGGAAATAAACAAAGGCTTTTAAACCCAAAGACAGCTTTTTTATTTAGGTGAAAAAAACTGGATGCATCAGGATTTTTAGTGTTTTTGTTTTTTTTAAGTGTAACTGCAAAATGCCTACTTTCAGTGTCTGCCCAATGGCTACTTTCAACAACTTTGGGACCAGAGTGAAAACATTTCTAGTTTATCTATTTATACTCTTTAGTCGCTAGTTGTTTCTCATGTCCAGATGAACTCATTTGGTTTGTTAGCACAGAATAAACTGGTAAGTATTTGAGTGTTTTTACACTGACATTTGCTACTTTACTGTAGTTTGCATCTTTTGAAGTGGGGGTTCTGTGTGAACAGTTAGTATCTTACCTGCTGTAGATGGTTCGTTGAATGACCTCCGTTTGGAGAAATGAGGTTCAATGCAACATGTTTTTATTTATTTCTTTTTGTTTGTTTTTACGCCGGCACCTGGTAGAAAACAGCCTGTCAATAACGCTGCT
Organism: Kryptolebias marmoratus; assembly: GCF_001649575.2. Classification (NCBI taxonomy): domain Eukaryota; kingdom Metazoa; phylum Chordata; class Actinopteri; order Cyprinodontiformes; family Rivulidae; genus Kryptolebias; species Kryptolebias marmoratus. The sequence continues at coordinate 11,312,825 of NC_051430.1, read as the reverse complement.
TTTCCAGTCAGGGTGTTTTATTTATTTATTCATTTATTTTTGTCCGTTTCGGTCGTGCCTTCACTCAGACTAGCTGTTTGCTTGCCGGTCTGGTCCGAATCTGTTCAAAGAGCTATCTAAAACAGGTAAGATATTAATCGCTCCTAACCTTTCCATGCAAACCCCACTTTCTTTCGTATCTTTCATTTTGAGTTTAGCTCGCTTTCATTTGTGAGTTTCTCTTGTGAGAAACGGCACCGCAGGACCAGATTTGGGTGAGTCCTTGACAGGAAGCTAAACCCCTGACAGGACCTACAGAAACCCTTTCTAACATCCACACACGGGGTCGTTAGCTGCGTCCTCCTGAAGGCAAATAAAGTTGCATTGATACAACAGAAACACTCCGCTCCGCAGCAACTTTGCTTATTCGTTTGTTTCCTACAAACACACGTCTCAGGCAGGAGCTGTGTGGGGTTAGCTCCATTTCAGTCTTTACCGTGCAAAACTAAACAAAAAACAAACAAACAAAAAAAGCTCAACTAAGCCTGGGGTCAGCTTGGCAAAAATTAGTCATCAAACATTTCATGTTTTCCTGTTTGCCTCCGGACATACTTAAATCCTCCGCTGTCTGAAAGACACAATTCTTGAAAATCTTTGAACCTCCTCCTGGGGAATAATTCCTGCTTGGACGCCGTTTATCCTTACATCGGCCTTCTGGCTGTAAGTGCCAGATATGGAATAAAATGAATCATAAAAGGAATCTAGTTGTTCTTTTCAGCAGAGCTGCCAGATGCTTCTCTCGGCAGGGCTGTTAAAACCCAAGTCGGACGTGTGCGTGCACGTTACGGTGCGTCCACGCTCCTGATGGCGTGCAGCTGGATGCATTACGTCTGTGCCCTCGCCGCAGTTCTGTACACACAGAGCGATTAACCGAGGCAGACAAGGGCACAGATATACAGGTGATTGTGCAGCAGTAAATCCAGAACCTAATCTTCGTATGTCTCCGGGTGCACACTTACCAAAAGGAGCCAATAAATCATTTGGCCACGTCTGAACACACGCTGACGTCAGACCTGGTGAGTCACGAGCAGCTCGCGCAGCCACGGATTCAATAAGGTTAAGTGTTGGCCTCAACACATCTATCGCCTCTGATGAGCCCATCTTTAAGCTGCGGTGTGGAGCCGCAGCTCTGCTCGCAGGACTTGCAGTCACTTTCATTCTAACTTTCATCATCGGAAAAGGGGCAAGAAGGGCAGCAGTGCTTTGGCTCGTGTCTGTGTCGGTGCAAAATATTTCATGAACCACTGGATAGATTTGAATGAAGCTCGCAGGACGTAATCACTGGATGTGCGTCTACCACTGGTTCACTTTTTGAGTCAGCCTAATGCAAGATGGCCGCCACAGCCGACTGACCTTAGAAAACGCAAAAATAGCTATAACTCAGTCAGCATTAAAGATATCGTGCTCAAATCGGGTGTTGTTGTACCTCGGAGTCATTCACAGTACATTCTGCAAGTGCTGCTCATTGCACAAGATCTTTAGTTAAAACATCAGCATTTATAGAGTCCACCTTGTTGTTTGTTAGCAAAATATTTCATGAACCAGTTGATAGATTTAAATGAAATAAGTTGTGCGCATAAGATTGCGCACAACATTATTGTCAAGGTTTGACCAGAAACGGTGACAACTCCATCGTTTCTCAACATAAGACGATCTCAGTCTGAAGCTCTGGCTTGAAAGGCAGCAGTAGTGGATGCTAGGCCTTTCACTTAGACGGCAATGATGTCTGGGAAATGAGGCCGCAGGGCTGTTAGAGGCCCTTTAGACTTTAAGTCAACTCTCCCAAACTGCTCTGAGGCCTTGCCATGCTCGGTCAGAAGGTGGTATGCCAGCCAATCTCATCCCAGGATCAATGCAATTAAAGAGAGTACAAAGACATACGGCGCAGGGGCAAGTGATGTGATTAGAGTCCTGTGCACCACGACATTGCTGTTTTGATTCATACCCTCCTTCGTTTGGGCTCTCACATTAGGCTGCAGGCTGGTAAAAAAACAAACAAAAAACAAGCCAGGGATGGCGCCTCCATTTGGGCTGCAGGATCCTCAGGGGTGGGGGTATAAACAGCTTACTGCGCAATCTCTCACGATCAACTTGTCAAACTGTCACTGTCTCTGCAGTAAAACAAACAAACCAACAAAATAAAAGCACCGCAATGACAGAGAGAGAACTAAAAGAGGGATTCTGTGTTGATCAGCAATGTGCCATCTTAAGGCTCGAAAGATGAGGAAGAACACTTCCAAGCCAACAGTCACGCAGCTTTCTCATTTTTCTGTCTGCCCCAGTGCTGAGGAGCAACTGTACTCCGGCCACTCCCCCTCACCGTCAGGCCGAGCTGCCATAAAAGACAGGCAATACGCCTCCTGGGACGGGGATGTGTCGAAGGAATGCGGGCGCAGGTATCCTGCTGCCTGTGGGGACCGTGGAGAAAGGCCCAGCGCACCAGTTGATCCCGGATGATAAAGGCCCTGACAGGCCCAGATTATGTGTCCCAGCCTGGAGGAGGTGTCCGTGTCCCGTTCCTGCGCCGAAGAAAGTCGATCCGGTGGGAAAGAGGCGGGGCCGTGCCCGCGGGGCGTCAAGTTATTTTTTTGTGTGTGTTTGTGTGTGTGCGTGTGAATGCCGGCGCACACCTTGTCAGGTGGACAGCGTCGCCGCTCACCCCATCACCAACCCCCGCTGCTACTTCCACGCCAAAGCAAAAGGCCCTCGCCTCACCAGCCACATCCGCCCTGCCAGACGCCGTAAAGTAATCGTTTATGGAAATCAAGGGGCAGATGGACTGAATGGTGGCGAGACCTTTGGACCCCACTTGTTTGGGCGTGACCCCGGCTTTTCTTCGTGACCTCACGGATTACAGCGTCACCCCTGGAGTGGCTCGTGTTTGTCGACCACTCCTGTGTGCGTTACCAACACTCTTAATAATCTGCCTGACCGTGGACGGGAGCCATATTGGTGTTTGGATTTAGATCAGTCCAAAGGGCTCGCAGAAGCTCGAAGACACCACCGACAGCACTCCGTATTTCCAAAGATACCTCAAAGTGTACCTGCTTTATTTCAAATTCTAAACCTTCATGTCCATTCCTGTTTCACATCTTATGTTTTCCTCTTTTTTCCCCCCTGACAGAGTAAATCTTACACTGTAGTAATTGCAGGGTGTGACGTTCCACCATGTGGTGGATAGAGATGCCTCCACAAACTTGTTTATGTTGGGGTTTGTTTTTTTCGTGATGTTTTGACAGGCAACAGTGAGACATCCAGTGAGTGACAGGCCATGCTCCGGGCTCACCCCTTCCCTCTGTCGCGCCTCTCCCCGTGAAGCAACAGGGCACCAGGGAGCTGTCATAAAGACGGCCTTCTCACAAACAGGGGCCCGGGCCCTCCGTAAGGACAGGGACATCAACAGCCAAAGATCACAGAAGAGGAGAGGACGCCGCCTGTCTCCTGCTGTCAGCTCTACTCCACGAGGCCAACAGGAGGTTCAGTGGAGACTTTGATATTTAAAGACAAAAAAACAACAAAAAAGAAGACTTTTAGAGTATTACATAATTGGTGTTTACAGCAAAAGCAAAACATACACCCATAACCGCCGTGGCCACATTCAGACCCGAAGCAGCCGTGCATCATCCTAACTATAGTTACCAGGGGTGGGGAATCTGTCAGAGTCAGCGGACAACAGAAAATTAAAATTCCACCTTTGTTGTGAAATCAACAATCTGCGGCGTGCTGGAGCTCAGCCCGTCTGCTGCGGCTAACCGGCACACTTCATGTCTCAGCTCTCTTTTCACAAACTTGGCACAAGGACAACACGTCAGGACACGAGGCCCCAGTCTCCTCCCTGGTGTCCGTGGACACCGGCCAGAATGACATAAGCTTGAGGAGTGCAGCGCAGTCCCTATTTTTTTTTTTTTTTGTCGTTTTCAATGACGTACCCCTCCTGCACCATCAGTGATTAGTTTATTTGAGGGCAGGCTGAGATGCACAGCTGTCACTGCTCCGTGCTCCTTGGAGACTGAAAAAACTAGCAGAAACACACACGTGGTCACACACACACACACCATCACCAGTTCACCACCTCCAAAGACCCTTTCTACTGACTGCACCTGAGCGGTTCTCACTGCTGACATGTCTTGTTGACGGGGTGGCAGAAAGGGTTGAAGGACATGTCGTCTGGCACAGCTTTCAGGAAAGCCGCAGTGAAGATTAATGGGCAGGATCGAGCTTTTTCCCTCTCGATCCTTCACCGGAATAAATCAAAGTATCTCTGCTGAACAGGAGCACAAAGTAATTTGTCTAACAGGCTTCTGAGGAAGGCAACGCGTCACAGACCCGGCGCGCTTGTACGGCGAATTTTTAGAAAACCTCTCCAAATTATGTTTTGAAATCTAAGCAGTTCTGTCACTTTCTGCTATTATTAGTGGCCAGAGGCCTGCTGCAGAGCGACAGCTGCCGGGACACGGCTAGCACAGCGTAACCTCCACAGATGTCCACTACAAAACGCAATGGAATTCCCTGACGCAACGCAGACATCTTTAATAGGTTTTCCATGGGTTAGGACCGCTGACATTCCTGTGCTAAATAGCTCTAAACAGAGCAGACATCTGGAAAAATTCCATTTGAAAAGGAATATGAAAATTACACAACTGGCATGAGGCTGAGGAATGCAATTAGCGCATTTTAAAATCCAGACAAACAACCTTAGAGGTGGAAAACAAGCTCGCTACTTGAGTATGTTGATTGGTTAAGAGTGGATTTCTACACTATTCTAGCATTAACATGTTGTGGAAACAACAGAAACTTATACTAATCTGTGGAGGCGTGGCTCTGAGGGTTTGTTGTAACATACCTGACCCCCACCTCACATGTTGAAGTGGAGCCACAGATCAGACTTTTCTGTATCGATCAATTGGATCAAGAGTTGGCAGAATCGGTTAGCGAGAAGGTCGCAGGTTCGACTCCCAGCTGGGGAGCTTTGTATGATCTCTTTGTGCATGAGTGGGCTTCTGTGGGCTCTCCGGTTTCCTCCCGCAGAAAAAACAGGCATGTTGAGGTAAACGGTGGCTAAATTATCCCAAGGTGTGAGGGAGAATGGTCGTCTGTCCTAGGTGTCTCTGTGATGAACTGGCGACATGTCCGGGTTGCACCCCCTCCTCTTGCCTGATGCCCGCTGGTAGACGTGCGCCAGCTCCCTGAGAGCCCAGAACGGGCTCAGCTCGGTAAGGAAAATGGATGATTGTAAGGACGGATGAATTGGATGAGGATTTAGAGAATTTTGTGCTCCTCAAGTGATTCGTGAACCTTTTAGGCAACGTGCCCGACAGGATGTACTGTAGTAATGAACGGTCCACATAATGTCGGGCCTTTTTTCAACAAAGCTCCTTGCAACCTGTTTTCCATTCACATACTCACAGATCTCATTGCAAATTTGTGCTAATATTTGTATCAGGGTCAAGGGAGGGTGTCTTACACCAGGACACTTGGCTAGTCGTATGTTAGATCAAACTGGTCAGAAGACGGTCGCCCTACCTTTGAGCCACAACTGTGTTTGGTGGAGTATTTTCACTTAAAATTTGTCAGTTTTCCTCTTCCTGTAGTGCGTCATGGAGCCACATCTTCTGCAGGGAAGTTTTTTGTTTTTTTTGGGGTTTAAAGCTCCAGTTTGATGCTCACAATCAGGGACATGGTGTGGTAGTCAGGTCAGAATGAGCATAAGGGAGAGTAGCCACCGACCTGTGGCTACTCTCCCCTACGAAACAAATCAACTCACTGCGTTTTGACACTAGTGGATCAAACAAAACAGACCACCCTTCACTAGCCATATTCGAATGAGCCTTGGTCATCAGCGACCCTGTCACAGGTGCTGCTTCAGTTTCCTATAACCCCTAAGTACGTCCTGATAATCGCAATTTTCTGTGTTTTCGCCCAACATATTAAATCCAAGGACAGTATGTTCACCCACAGCCAGGAGTGTGTGTAACATGAAAATTATTTTCACCATCACAGGTCAGACGGTTCTGGGTCTCCCTCTGTGTCCGGAGGCATTCAGGGTGTATCCCAATCAGACGACAGGACCGCCTCGACAGACCCCCTTTCAGTGAGGAGGAGCAGCGGCTCTACTCTGAGCTCCATCTGGATCAAAGAGCTCCTCGTCCGTCTCTAAGACTAAGCCCAGCCCGCCCGGTGGGGCTGAGAACCATGCCATCGGACTTTGAGAACCACGGCCCAACAGTTTCACACTCAGGTGCACGCTGAAAGTCGGCGAACTTCCACAAACCCCTAAGCAACTGACTTGGGAACACCTTGGGCGCTGGAGAGCGTCAGCTTGGGATCGTTTTTTCCACGACCAAAACCAGAGCGACAGAAAATGAATGAAAGCTTGACTAAATGGATTCCCACAGGCATGATCAAAACAAACTTTATATGAAATCCTATGACTTCTTTCATTTTACTTTTGATTCCCGAGAGGCTGCTTTGCACTTTCCTCCCACTGACAAAACTAACCTATCTGCTCTTCTCCCACATGAAGTCTACATGCAGTCAGAAATCAGCTGACCAGCATTGTGCCGTGGTGCCACTGGAGAGCTAACACGCTAATTAAAGCTGGATCGTGGTCGTAATTCCAGTATTCCCAAACCAGTGTGCATTCTTCACTCACACAGTTGTGAGGTTTGTTTGTTTTTCTTAAAGTCCCCTTCTCTATCAAGTCTGTAATTAGAAACGTTTTAAATGCAATACATCCCCAACAAGCAACTAACCCTGGCCTCAGCATGCCCTCATCAGAGCGGAACACAGACCTCATAAAGCACAACTCTCAGAACCGAACCGAGCTTATTTAGCTGTTGCCATACAGGTGAATAAATAATGAACTTTGCCCCCACCAAACTCTTCCTGTGCCATCTGTCAGAAGTGATAAGAAGCACCTAATGGCGCCTCCGCTCCTTCCTCGGCCCCATTAGCGGGTTATAAAGCAAGGCCTCCCCTGCTCGTTTCATTCTTAAATACAGCTCTTCATCGTCACCTCAGCCACAGCACACAGATCATGCTTTATTACTGCACGTTTCCAGGAGCTGGTGATATTTGGCTCTAAAAACAGTGACATCACTGCATGTTTGTCTGAATCTCCAACGTCTATCAGGAAATCTGAAGGGGGGCGGTGAAGGCAGATCTTAGTCGCTGGGACTTGAGTTGTAGAATATTCCGTTTTCATTTAGGAATCAGAGACACTCATATGTTGGTGTTTAGGTAACAGAGATTTTTTATCTGCGACCACAGTTCCAGTAAAATTGGGGCATCGTGTAAAATGTAAAGAACAACAGAACGCAACGATTTGTAAATCTCATAAACCCATATTTTTTCAAAGTGCAGCACAGTAATCGTGTCAAATGTTTAAACTAAGGAATTATTTTGAAAAAATCTGCAACAGCTTAGCTGGTTAAATGTTTTCACTTGGTGAGAGGTCCGGACTGCAGGCAGAGCAGTTCAGCACCTGGACTCTTCTACTATGAAGCCCTGCTGCTGTAATGGATGCAGTTTGTGGTTTAACATCGTCTTGCTGAAATATGTAAGGTCTTCCCTGAAAAAGACATCATCTGTATGAGAAGATGTTGTTCGAAAACCTGTAGATACTTTATTGATGGTGCCTTTCCAGATGAGTAAGCTGCCCATGCCATAGGCACTAATGCACCCCCATACCATCAGAGAGGCAGGCTTTTGAACTGTGCTCTAAGAACAGAACCCATGATAGAGTTTTAACCTGCATTTGTGGACATCACAGTGAACTGTGTTTACAGACTATTTGTAGAAGTGTTCCTAAGTCCATGCAGTGATGTCCAGAACAGATTCAGAACCTGTTTGTAATGCTGAAGATCACAGGCATCCATCACTGATGTTCAGCCTGGTCCTTTAGGCACAGATTTCTCCAGATTCTTGAAATATTTTGATTTTATGCCCTGTACATGATGAAATATTCAAAGTCTTTCCAATTTTCTGTTGAGGGACATTACTCTGTAATTGCTCCACTAGTTATAGTTTTAGTCACAGACTGGTGAACCTCTGCCCATCTTTACTTCCGAGAGACTCAGCCTCTCCAAATTGTTATTTTTATACCCAGTCCTCTTATTGACCTGTTCACCTACTTAGTTGCAAAATGCTCCTCCAGCTGTTTCTTATTCATATCACTTACTTTATCAGCCTTTTGTGGGCCCTGTCATTCTATTTTGAGACGTTTTGATGCCATAAAATTAAGTCATCTTATTTGTTTTTCCCAAAACTGGTACAACCTCTGGTTACGTTTGACTTGTTTACCATGTTTCATCATAATAAAATACGGGTTTAAGAGTTTTGCAAATCCTTGCAGTTCATTTTTTATTTACATTTTACACAACACCCCAACTTTTTCCTCAGAACTGAGGTTGTATATCCCTCATCTACTTATGTGTGGCTGCACTGACCCAAGCGTCAAGGGCTGGCTTTTAAAAAGGGTCAAGTGTGAGGCGAGTTGCTGATTTCAGCCTGTTGCGTGGAGACTGCAATCCAGGTGATGCATCAGCCAATGGCAGGAAGCCAGAGGCAGAGACGGGCATCAAGGTTGGTGCAGCTGATGGATGGGAGTGGAGCACCAGCACTTGCCAAGCCATTCACACGGTCATAAATTATGTGTTTACTGCCGGCTGGGGCTCTCTGCACTCGCCAACATTTCTTCTGATGTCAGCAGCGCATTATCATATCTGATCAGACCCCCAGCAACCCGTGTTAAAGAGATGGGAGATTGAAGTAGCAATCATTTCATCTCCATAAACATATTTCACATCACAAATATGGAAAAAGCTTAATATTTATAGACTAGTTTATGGAGTGAAGTTCACACTCTAAAAGCTCGGCTTGTTTATCAATAACATTTTATTTAAAGTAATCCTTTTTACGGTGACATACGTGTTCTGCGACGCTTCGTCAGACGACAGCAAATGTAACTCCTGGTGAAGCATTTACAGTAAAGTTTATCACATGAAGGTCACGCACAGCGAAAAGTGCACGTTGTTAACTGAAGCGGATGACAATTTTTTAGCAAGCCTGGTGTCCGACGAAGGATACTTGCAGCCGTTCTGGAAGCGAACCCCATCTTGACCCACATTGCATCCAAGCAAACATTTTTTTTTAGAAATTCATCTTTTGCTTGAAATAAAAAAAACTCAAACAACTTGTGTAATGAAATGCATTTACATTTAAAAAAGTATTACCCAATATATGTTTGCCATTGATCAGTGAATTCAGGGTCATCAAGGCTGGAAAACGGTAGAAAAAAAACAAACAAACAAAAAAAAAACTGGCCACATAATCCACAGCAATTTCTTTTAAACACCCTTGTGTAACAACTGTCCCTATGGATTAGACTAGAAAATAGATCAAACAACATTATCCTTGTACAAAAGACAATAAATCAATTATGGTAATAAAAATAAGAGTATATTGTAAATATATATTTCATATTTTTAATTTTTTAACTGTATTTACAAGTGAATGATGTAGTGGACCGTGGTGCGGCACGTCTCTCTCTGTAGCGTTTTCTATGGATTTGGTCCAAAAAACAGAATTTTGTTTCTAGAGAGAATAAAACGAGCTTGAAGGGAGACAGAACGAAAGCTGACTCAAGCTTTGTCCGTCTCTTTGATTCTCCTGACCAAAAACTGGAATGCCCAAAGTGAAAAGAAAAGTGAGTCTAACCCGCCCCCCCTCCCCTCCAGACACTGCCACTCTTGTTAATAGAAAGTGCCCCGCAAAACATCGGCGCCGCTAAGAACCGGGAAGCAGCTGCAATTGGCAGTCCGTGTGGTCCGAGGAGTTCTGTGGCGTCTCCGAGTCCATCTCTTTCAGAGGAGAAGTGTTCTTTAGCTTCGTCTCTGGGAAATGTGGGTACAAGTCTAACCCCGTGAGGCAGGGAGTAGAGGAAATGTCAGTGTTTGTTTGAATGAAAGTGAGGTTTCAACGTTTCTTAATGGCCGCCCCGTTGGAGTGAGGGGGGAACTTTGGCAGGCAGGGCTCCTCCGCCCCGGCATCGTGGGAGAAAACGGAGTCCTCGCCAGATGAGCAGGTAGAGCTCCGGGTTTCAGGGTAGCTTGGAGAATATTGGTCCAGAGGCACGGACAGCTCCAAATATTCCTATAAGAAGAAAAGAAAAAAAAAAGGACAAGAAATCAACACTGTCCTGTAATATCTGCTGCTTCCCTGCTTACTGACAGAAGGGAGACTGACCTGGTTGGATGTCATGGCGAGACATCGATCCAGGTCCTCTACCAGCTGCTTGAACGTGGGTCTCTGAGAGGGAACAGCATGCCAGCAGTCCCTCATCATCATATACCTGTGGAGTTCATAAGATTCAAAATAAAACTCTTGTTATTTGAAAATTAAATTGTTCTGAGGGGTGGTCAAATAGCAGGCGTTCAGTTTTAGAAGGTGGGTGACAAACAAAACTGAACGATGTGTTCCAGCTGGAGCTCACCCAGAGCTGCTTAGCATTTTATTTCACTGGTCGTCACACAAACACTGTCAGGAAACATTATTGTGTTGCTAAGCACCTGGAATTTGTCCGGTTTACAACAGCATGGGTAAAGTAAATATTGTTGCCAACTGTTTGGACTGAGGATGAGGTACAGTATGTGACCGAGCCAGAAGTGAGATTGTGAGGTGAAAGAACCAACTTTTAATACTGTTTTTGCTTAAAAATCAAAGTAAAACTGGGAGAAATCTTTTATCTTATAGTGAGATGTTCAGTCTGCAGATGAGTGCAGTGTTTCCTTACAGCTCGTGAGTACACGTTGAAGGCTTGTCCATTCGGTGACCCTCCTTTAGCAGCTTGAACAATTCCTCCACTGGTACACCCGGGTACGGAGAGCCCCCCAGGGTGAAAATCTCCCAAAGCAAAACCCCAAATGACCAGCTGAAGACGAGAACAGTCGGGTGTCTTGATTGTAACATTTATTTTCCTACACTAAATCAAGAATGAACTCGTCAAACGGCACAAGATACTCACACATCACTTTGGTGTGTGTATATCCGGTCAAACAGAGCCTCGGGAGCCATCCACTTGACAGGTAAACGACCCTGTGAGAAAAATGTGTGCAGCTATTTTATATGAGGCGTGTTCTCCGTAAAACTAACATGTACACCTTTTTTGTTTGAAACCAAAACAAGCTTTTAGAATACTCACATTGGTGGTCTTCTTATAGTAGTCAATGTGGTGGATGTCTCTTGCGAGGCCGAAGTCAGCTATTTTCATCACATTGTCCTCCGTTACCAAAACATTACGAGCAGCCAGGTCTCTGTGGATGCACTGAACAAAAAAAAAAAAAAAATACTGTTATAAAGATTGAACTCAAACACACAGAAATGGGGCTCAAGGGCTGAACTGACTGAATACTCCCAATCTAAAAAGGTAAACATGTCAGATTATAGTCTGGTGGCCGTATTCTGTAGTTACCTTTTTGGAAGCCAAATACTCCATGCCTCGAGCAACTTGGTAAGCACAGGACACCAGGTCTTTGATGGACATGTTCTCCACAGGAACCTGGTCCGGGTTGTAACAGTACTCCATGCCTGGGGGGCGCCGGGCTCGCAGGTACTCCCTCAGGTTGCCTTTGGATGCATATTCAACTATGACATACAGGGGACCTAGAAAATAGTAAAAGAAAAACGGAATAAATAAATAAAAGTTTGTAGGTTTATACTTCATGCTGTTGTAATGGGAGTTAACATTTATAAAAGAGATTACAGAGCGGAGGGAATTGCTGTACATGTAAGAACTACAGAAAACTGCAGAAAACCTGCATTTACAGTGCATAAGTAAAGGTTTATTTTGTAACTTTTTAGTTTGAGAACTTGCTCTGAATTGGACTTATTTTCCATCCACAGAGTTACATTAGCAGATCGCTTTAAACTTATTTTCCAAGATATTTCAGACGTGTATAAAAGTCAGCTGGTTATATGAAGACATATTTATAAATTTATTTGGTGTGGTTGGAAGCAGATTGTGAATGCAAGTCAGTGTGATGGATGAAGCAGTGCTCACAAATACACTGAACTGAGAAGTTTTAGATAATAAAGCTACATGCAGCTATAAAGAAAAACAGCACTTACTGGGAGATGTTAAAAAAATATTCAAAAATCAATCCAATATTGTGCAGACAATCAAAGTAGAATGCGGGAATGTACACTGTACAGTTATAGGAGGTTAGTTTTCTTTTCTTTTTTTTAAGTCAGGATGTTTGGAGAGAAAGGACAGCAGCTGTGGCTGATTCGAGCTGCGAGCTCGGAAACTGGTATCAGAATCATTTATGCACGCTTTCCTACACATCGTCCAAAGACTCACAGCAGCCCTCTTGTCTGGGAAACAACAGTGTGTGTGTGAGAGAGAGAGTGTGTGTGTGTGTGTGTGTGTGTGTGTGAGAGAGTGTGTGTGTGTGTGTGTGTGTGTGTGTGTGTGTGTGTGTGTGTGTGTGTGTGTGTGTGTGTGTGTGTGTGTGTGTGTGTGTGAGAGAGAGAGTGTGTGTGTGTGTGTGTATTGGTCTGGGCCAACCAGGGGTCAGTATCAGGCCCCTACTCGTCTTATCCTACCATCTTGTGTACAGGCTCCCAGCAGATTAATGATGTTCTTGTGCTTCCCGATGATCTTCATCATTTCCATCTCTGAAATCAAGTCTGACAGGTCTTTCTCTGTGGCGTCAGCTGTAAGGTTAGAAAAGAAGGGTAATTAGTCCACACTCTGCTGCTTGAAAGACCAAAAAAGGCCTCACAACTAGGACTTCGCAAAATAAAAACACCAACACTGCAGCTGTGTAAAAACGGGCTGGAGTTTGTTGTCTGTACCGTGCACCCTGGGGACAAGCACTTAAAGTACAGACAATAAATGCTACTTCTGCTTTATCGTCACTCCTCTTAGCAGTTTAATGAACACCATTTTATATGGGATGTCGAGGGTTCTCATAAATCTTTACTCCACTCTTCCATTTGCACAATGGCAGGAATCCAGCAGAGGAAACTGTTCATCCCAGTTCAATGCTTTTATTGTCCCTGAAAGCCGGACATGGAGCTTCTGTTTAACCAGTTTCTGTTCACTGAAGACTTTCCTCCCTGCGAGTCACTTATTAACAAACTCATCTCAGCAAATAGTTTCAGCATCCGTAGCAGCAAGTTTACCGTACACTAACTTTTCAGGAAAAAAAAACAACAACTTACATTTCAACATTTTCACTGCAACCTTGGTCACACGATTCGGCTTCTCTTTGTCCAGACCTACAGCCTCCCCCATCACCACCTGACCGAAGCAGCCTTCTCCCAGTGGCTTTCCTAGAACGAGTCTGTGAGCAGAACAGGAGATGGTGAGTGGCCTAACTCACAATCTCCACACTTGTGCAGCTGTTTCCTCAATCAATACAGTAAACATTTCAATCTCCCTTCCGTAGACATGAGACACTGACAAACGGGCAAAGTTTGAACAGCTACTTTATTTGTCCACTTGAAAACACGCAGTCTGCTCATTTTCTCTAAACACCTGTCCAGTAGCCTAATTGATTGCTGTGTGTGTGGATTTTGACATAATGGCAGGAGTTAAAATTTAATTTGTGTTGAAAGGAATACATGCTATAAAATCTAACCAGGCCACACTCCACTGTTAAAATGTTGCATTCAGACATGACAAACACATTCAGATGCTCCCTGAATAATGAAAACTAGTTCATGTCTAAAAGGGGATGTAGTAAAGTGTTGAGTCACTAGGAATTAGCCATAAGTTGGTAATACATTGTCTTAAGTTATTTTTGTGTTTTCTTTTTAAACATACTTATCCCTGGGAAGCTCCCATCGAGGATCCTGAGGTAATTCATATTCAGATACTCCAGACAGCATCGGAGTTCCACTGGAGGAGAGGCGGGAAGGACGGACCAGCATCACTCCTGAGTGGATGGAGGAGCTTGAGTCCACTGAAACCTGAGGTAAGAAACAGGGACATTACTCCTCTCAAAGTGGAACCGACACCAGTAGCAGGAGTTCATAGAGCTTGAAGTGAAGTGAATATAATTACGTGGTTGCTGTATTTCCTGAAAACAACAACACTGGTGTAGTTTAGTTTTAGTACTCCTCAAATACTCAAACTTGCCCAATGTCAAAGACCATCCGCATTTAATAAACCTGAGAACTATGCAAATACACGTTTTTTTTGACAACACCAACAAGATCTGCTGTTGAAATGTGCACAAATCAAACAAGAATTTGTTTAATTAAAAGCTTTGCATTTGAAAAAAAAAAGAAACAAATTACAGAAGGGAAGGGAAGAAAGTATAAAAGTGCCAAACCCCCTATCTACTTTCTGTTACCTGTCTGCGCAGGGGGATGCTTTTGGCCAGCTTGTGGACAGCCAGCTGACTGTTGAAGTCGCTCTTCTTTGAGGAGGAGCGCATCTTGACCATTATGACAATGGCAACCATGGTGGCGATGATAAAGAAGCCCACGCAGTAGATGACCACCTCCAAGTAGGTGGCGCTGGCAGGTGGGTATGGTGTGGCTGCTAGATGGAGGGGGGGCAGGGTGACAGGAGGCAGGGAGGGGTAGGGTAAGCTATCGTGAAATAATTACACCAAAGTACACAAACAAGCTCTCAGCAGCACAAAACCAACGTCCCCCTTCACACACACTCACAAACACTGTGCAATGTCTATAAGCCAGAGCCTTTGATTTTTATGACTGAAAGACTTACTTTCGCATTGAGGTAATCAATTAATAAAAAGGTTTAATAGGCCAAGGATCTGACTTTTAGACTATCAATACATCACACACTATTTTATTGTTCAAACATTTCATGTGTACTGGTACGGCCGAAGCAGCACACCAAAAAAGGCATGTGCTCAGTGCTACGGTTTTATTGTTCGACTCGACTCATACAATAACTAATTTTATGTGTTGGTTGTTTGCAATATCATTCTTACATAGTGCATTGCAGAAAAAAAAAAACACTATTGCGTTTAAAAAAAAAAGGGTCCAATTCAGATCTTGTTTTTTTCCTCCCACTCAGTGAAAACACCAACATTTATTCAAACCAGCTGAATGGGTGTAACGCTTCAGAAAAAATATTTGTTTGGAATACACTCTGGTTTGAGACGCAGCCTTGTGCACAGGAGCCAGTTCTGAGATACTAACACTGCACGCATTCTGGTCATAGTTTAGTCTACCAACAGTTTTTAATCATGTGAGCGTCACTAATGACTAATTTAAGAGCCTTTTCTTAAAAAAATAAAATGATACAAAAGCAGACGTAGTAGAGAGATGAAAAGTGTCTTTCTTACAGTCTGTCATGAAACTAAAATCGTTCTAAATGAACAGCTATAAATCCTACATGAACACTTTTAAATCAGTGAATTTATTCTCAATGAACATTTACACAACAGTAATTTCAGTGGTAGATATAATATCTCAAAGTATTATCTTAGTTTAGCAATTACATTTTTAAAAACTGACATGAATGTAGAATTTTCTACTTGTATTTTTGGTTGAATTACAATAAATATCCAGTTGCAGTAATTTATGTCAGTGGAAAATGAACTGACGGTCTGTTGCCTCATGCAAATGACAAAGTATCCTAAACTATTTGTGCTAGAAGGACTCCATGTTGCATCCCAAACCAAGTATACATCCTGAAGCGTACGCCTCGAACCAACACAACACCAGTGAGTTACACCTGTGTGAAAAGGCTGACTGACAAGTAGCTTGATAATTGAAGAAATGTTCATTCCAGTATCCTCAGGAATGAGACACGTCCACTGCAGAGAGCCAATTATCAAAGCCAGCCACTGTGCTCACAGTGGGAAATGACATCAGCAATACATGTCATTTGCAGTGCTTGTCAAAGAAAATCAGCCTTATACAATTTCAATGCAAACACCCATTAAAAACAAGAGAAGAAGAGACAGTTCAAAGGGAATTCTAATCAGAGCTGCCAACAACCCTATAAATTTAAGCTACCTGGCTAAGAACATTACATTCTTCTTTTTTTTTTTTTTTTACTTTTTAAAAAGTTCCAGATAGCTTTTGGGCTGTTTGGCATTTGCTGATTTAATTGCAGAAACGGCAGAGCATGCCTCTTTTCTCTACCCCATCTTGAGAATTAAGATGGAGCTGGAGTCATGCTGAGCTCAGAGACAGGGGAGAGTTTTAGTACTTGTATGCGCCTTGGCTTCCTCTCACATTTGTTACCAGAAAATACAGTCAGAAAAGACCTTTTTTTCTGCCAAATGAAGATAGCCGGGCTTGGGTTGGGAAAAAGGAAAATTTGAAAACGTAAGAGAGAGAGAGACAGAACCACTGATACCTTCCAAAACGGTCAACCATGCAGAGTGATGAGAGTACCCGATAGAATTGCCCGCCAAGCAGGTATACTCCCCAGCGTCATCAAAAGACACATTTCTCAGTTGAAGGACTTCCATTTCCTTGTCCGTGGTGTTAAGGCCAGCAGTCTAGAAAATAAAGGAAGTAGACCAAACAAGGCCCAAGAGGGAAATGGGACCATGAGCAAAGAATTCTGAAAGAGGAAGAGGATGGAGGAGCGTTCTCCTCCTCAGTCCAACACCATCTGCCCAAAAAGTAAAACACCAAAAGACCCTACAGAGGACTCTGTCAGGAAGAGCCCTTCAGTATCTGTTAGTGGAAAAACATGGTCAGGTTGAATCTGTTCTGCTGAACTTCACATTGGGTCACACCATCACCACATAAAAAATACCTGTCTCATCTCTACATGCAAGAGATGGCATGGAAAACTCCCCAGCAGAACAGGGCACACTCACACTCAAACACGAGCCCTACACAAACAGGAGGTACGCATAAACATGGGTAGAAGAGAAGAACCAGAAACAGAAAATGAAAAGAGAGAGAGAATGAGAAAGTCTGAGTTGTGTACAGATGATTTGGATGGGCAAGGAAGCAAGAGTAACAGAAGATGGCAGAGAGGCCCTTATTAGGAGGGCAAGGCACAGGCATGGGGCAGGAATGAGAGTGGGTCCAACATAAACCTGAGACTAAACACTTTCAACTGTTCTGCTGGGAATTTTCCATAGCGTCATTTACAGTCAGGAGCTCTGAGGAGAGAAGAAGGATGAAACGGAGGGAGGGAGGAGAGAAACAGCTGAGGTTGTCTCCGGTTATAAGACTCTAGTTTATCCAGGTGGTCCTAGAAACGCTTCCTTTGTGTTGTCCCTGTGCTGCTGCGTGGTGGTTACCTGACGGGTCATATTTGATGACAGTCAGCCAGGCTGACTGATTGGCCTCTCCTATATAATTGGACACTTTACAAATATACTCTCCGCTCTCCTCCTCAGTCACATTGTAGAGGGTGAGCACCTGAGCGTCCGAGCTATTCACCCCTGAATGCTAGAAAAAAAAACAAGTCATGTGCAGGACAGCAAAACAAAAACGGCAGACGGCGCAGGACCTTCAATGGGTTTGTGAGAGGCTTCACAAAATAAAAATCAGAAATTACAACACTCTTTTCACAAGCAGTTCTGGGCAACAAACAAAAGATTGACTAAGCAATAAATAAAAACAAATACAAATCCTTCATTGTTAAAATCTTCTGTTTCAAGAAGCATCACTAAAACTGAAAAGAAACGAACACAGACAGCTCCTACCTTGAGGACACGGACGTAGGGTAAACCATCATTTCCAACACGGCTCCCATTAACTTCTATGTGTTTCAGCCACTGAATGTGAGGTTGAGGGTCACTAAACACCTTGCACTCAAACTCCACATCGCTGCCTACCACTGCTGTGCGGTTTGCTGGCAAGCCAGCCTGCAGGATTGGCCTGTGGGGAGAGCGCTCTGCACAACAACAGAAAGGAGCAGAAATGTTAGTTTTAGATTATGGAAAACAGTAAAGCAGATTCAACATTAAAGACAAACAAATGCGCAATATATGTAAAGTACACAAGGCTGACTGATTACTAACTAAATAAAACCTTTGTCAGACGGAGGCTGGAGATATTGCTGGATATTTAAGGTCCCGTGGCTTTATTTTGATGACTAATTACTCTCTGAAGTAAACTTGCAGCCAAAGAAAACCCTGGAAGAATGTCAACTGTACGGGCCTCGCTGACAGTGACATCCTTCAGCACTTAGTAAGCACTTGTAATCATAGTTTCCTCCAACTAAACACACTCAGTGCTCCTAGACCTCTATTTGAAACGGGGAAAGCCCAGGGGACAGCAGCAATGGAGGAAGTGGGACTGATTTATAAGAGCAACGGCACAAGAGCGAGTCAGAGGGCAGGCCCAAGAGGAGTAATTACTTCTCTCCTCTACACAGATCCATCACTCAACAAGTTTATCAAAACTGTGACAAAAAGGCACGAGTACTGAAACTTTGACAGGGATCACTTTGTTCTTTAATCTGTTATGTTACTTTTAGATGTTTTACCTAACTAATTTATCATAAAACTAGAGCAGGTGATTAAACAAAGACTTGGATTTCTTGGAAAGGAATGCACCATCTTGATTATTTTTAACTCTTACCGACTACATCCAGCTGGTACGTGTGATTAATGCTGCCATATTGGTTTTCCACCACACAGGTATAGTTTCCCTTATCAGAGGGTACTACAGATTCCATGATGATGGTCCACACATGGTCACGGACCTAAATGCAAGAGGAAAAATAAGCACCAGAAGAACTGTTTACTGAGTGAGAAAGATTAAAGGGGCTATTATGAAAAATTACACCAAGATAACACAATCAACCCTTCAGCTGTGAGAGTAGCCAGTGTTTTAAAATCAACAGATCCTTGCCCAATCAAACAAAAATTGCAGAAAAAAGGTACATGTTTCAAATATACGTGCCCCGACCTGTCTTATTAGCACCGGCTGACTCCTTTTTTCCCCAAGACATGTTATAATTTTTCTTCCATAAATCTGCCAAGACCGGCAGTGTGTGATTAGCCAGCAAACCTCTAAGGCAATGGTAACATCAAACACATATACACACACAGACCGAGCCATACAGTCTCCCTCATTTAGCTAAAATACGTGATGAGGGACTCCAGCTGCCTGCTGCCAGATGTGTTGTGCTTGGCTTCATACACATGTGGTCTACATTACTCCATCACTCCTGCACGTCTCCATTCAGACAATGTGAACAATGGAGGCCCCGTCATAAAAGCAAAAGCGTGGGAGGGATGGTGGACGTCTTTCAGACGCTCACGCAGACCCTTGCACCTTAACAGAAAATAAATATAAAATAATCTGCAGCCAGATGGTCCAATGTGCTGTGCTTGGTGGAAGTTTAAGGGAGATAGGGGCAGCTAAGAGGAAACTCCTAAATGTGTCCCAGCTGCGGAGGGAGATGGCTAGGGAAACTCGGTGCAGGACCGGATTAGCCCACACCTTGATGGGAACAGCAGACGTGCGGAAGAAGGTTGATTGCTTTTTTAGACTCAGAGCACGCATCCCACACCTGTGGGGAAACTACCCCTGAATGCAGTTTCTAACAAAAGGATATAGGATTCTTGTTTGGTTGTTAATCTTGTGAATGAATGAAGTTTTAATGCTTTTGAGTTGCTGAAGTTCAATAACAAACAACTCACGGAAATAAAGATCAGCCCAGTTCTTAAAGGCAGACCACCTGAGGGAATGTCTGTAAAGATCAGGATGGCATTTGAAGTACAGAGTAAAGCAGCAGATCCTACCCACAACCCAAACCTACTGCTTCTGTTAGGTAAATCCAAAGACTGGAGTTAACGATCTTATCTACATTTCTAACTAAACAGACCCACTAACACCTCTGAATACAGGCTGTCAGCAAACAAAGACACAGAGACACAAACAGTAATCACATGTTACAGAGGCTATCTTAGTAAATTCACTACTGCATGGATGTAATTACAGAGCTGATGATCAGTGACACCTGGAATGAGGGCAGTCAGTGTTTTTCTTCAGTCAAACGGGTGGCTAGAATTGCCCACCTACAGGTATATCTGTGGCACAACATTCCTTCTGGTGGCTTAGGGTTTCAACAAGCATTGTTTCTCAGGTCAACTGTGAAACTTGCCTCTCCTTTTCAATTGCAGAAAGCATTTCTAACTCAAGGGGAGAGGGCAGCGATCCACTGTGGAGATGAGATTACAGACACATCCCTACCGGTGGTGAAGCAGCTGAGGTTGATCTCATTAAAAGATGTGTTTGCTGGTGTTAATAAAAAGAACAAAAAAAAACATTATCATTGACCTTGAAGCCTCCAATGCGATGGTCTCTCTTGAACTCCTTCCCATTCTTGAACCATTTCAGATTTGGAGTCGGGTTGCCACTGGCCTGGCATCGAAACTTCACCGTCTTACTGGCCGGAACAGCGTGAAGCTGTTTTAACATTTTTTCCGGGTGAGCCCATTGTGGAGCCATTGCTAATAAAAAAAATAAATAAATGCATGTTTTGTTGCTTTTTGTATAAAAAAAAATAACATTTCAATTAGCACAAATAAAATCAAGTGGATAGCTTCTGAAAAATTACATAAATTAATAAAAATACACTTGTTAATTTACTGGCATCAATAAAAGCATTGTAATAACAGACAATATAAACAGGTGCTACATAAATTAAGTAAATAAATGAGGATGCTCTTAAATCACAGGATCGTTACTAGATGTAATTGGAAAACTGGGCAGCATTTGGACAGCAGGACAGCATTTGGACAGCACCTTTTCCAGGAGCAAGAGTCTTTGATAACTGTGTTCGATTATCTTTATTTTCACTGCAAGGACCAGGAGCTAAATAGGGTTGTTTTTTTTAAGGTGTAAATCATCTCAACTTGTGTTGTTGAATGTTTGTGGTATTTAAACTCAGTTTGCTTTCAGCATAAAAAGGTCCTTTTTGCTTCTCCGCAGTCTTCATTTGATGGGATAACAAGGTAATTAACCAGGTAAAATATGTAAAAGTATGTAAAACCTACAGCCGTCTAATCTAGACTTCAAGCTTAATTTAATCATGATAATTCAAACATATTTTTTACAACTTTAGTTTAAGGTTTGGCAGTATTAAGACTATTTTATATTTGTAAATAAACAAGAAAAAAAGAAACTGTAGCTGTCAGCCAAGTTGTGATGTGTAAATTTAATTGGGAAATACGTCAGGGAACAAACTCAAGGTCGCCAAGCTTTTCATGCTTGGCAGCTACTGGATTCTTTGTTGGCTGAGCGGGAAGTAGCAAAGGGATGAAAAAGCCAAAGTATCTTAATTACACTATAGACAAATTGGGGGACATCCAAGGTTAACCGTGATTAGTCACCGCAGGGACATTAATCATGTGAAAGCTGTCACTGAGGCAGTAAAGATCCTATGATTCAGAGTGAAATCATTCATCCAGTAGTGACCCGCACACGGCAGGCCTATAATTGAATTATAAAGCTCTGAAATCATTGAGCATTCTTAACAATTACTCAGAAACCAAAGTTGTTGAAGCAGCTTTGCTAACGTGTGGAGATGTTATCACTCACGCATCAGTTTTTGACTAGCCAACTGTTTGTTTTCCTCTGATGAAGACTCCTCCTCGTCATCGTCGTCCTCGGATGAGGCCAAGGTATCAACTGGCGAGCACAAAGGTCTTGTGAGAACAAGTCGATTAACCGTATATGCATGTACAGTTTTGAAAGAGATATATTATATCACAAGCAGCAACATTTCAAGGTCCTAAAGTTATAAAAATAGACTCTTAGACCTACACGCAAAGAGGAACATTTGTGCCTAAATTGAGTGACATGCAAATAGTAGTATGACCTCTTTACTTGTTCCAAGCTAAATACATCAGATCTTTGAATGAGTAAAGGTTAATTTGTTGGTTGGAATTGCTTAATGAACAAACATGTGTTACCTTTTGTAAAAGCTTGTGAATGTTTGACAAAAATAAAAAACTAACCTACAGTTCACAGATATAGATTAAAGACAGCTACTTCATATGGGTCATTAATAAATGTAACTTGTTTTCTCTCCACTGTCTGCGTTGCTTGAAAAGTCGATGAGTACACAACAAAAAATGCCCTAAAAACAAGCGCCACAATTTGCCAGGAAAAAGTAAATAATGTATTACATTCACAAAATAAACAGCTCACAAATAAGTAACTGCAGGGTACTAAACAACTGTCCTGATGGGACGATAACGTGCGACTACAGACAAAAAATTCAAGACAGCAGAAGGCCACAAAGAGTCGATTTTCCAGTGTCTGTGACTTTACCTGTGACATTATAGTAGGCACTATGGTTGCCAAAGGTCGTGCATCCATACAAGCCAGAGTCGGTTAGCTCCACAGTCTCAATCTCCAGCTGTCCGCTGCGAATCCGAGTGTGTTCTCCGTCCACAAGAGCAACATGGTCTTTGGTCCAGTTTACAGTATGAAGGGCATCCTTGGGACCGCAGCTCAGATACAGGCGATCCCCAGGATAGAGAGTGAACAGCTTTTCTTCCACAGGGACTACAAAGAAAGCAGGACTTTGGTTACCGACTTCATAACAACTCATGACACATTCTGCGCAGCTTTAATCATCCACTCCAGGAGCCTTAAAAGCAAGCCGGTACTGTGCCATAAAAAGGAGTGAAGCAGTGCCCATGTGTTAAACAGACAATGATTTAGTTGTGTGAACACAACCACGGCTGGATCAGAGATGACTTTGACTCCATCTCTCAGTCGAACCTATATGGATCTCACAAACAGAATGGCGAGACACAATCATCTATACATGTATGCAAAATATGAAAAGAACTCATATTTTGTCCAAACCAAGATGTACTGTATAAAGTAAATCTTTAACAAATACAATGATTTTTACAAGGAAAAGAAAGTTTAAACCACACAACTGCACTTGTACTGTAAAACAAAATATATAATAAAATTTTAATAAATACATAAAAGTACTTTCTCGATTTCCCTCTACCACGTCTATACAAGCTCTTTGCAGAATTAAACTGCATCTCAAATTAGTCAAAGCCGCAGGTAAGCAAGGAGCTACTTGGGAAAGGAAGGTGAAATCTGATTAAAGGAATGAAAAGATGGGAGGTGTTAAAAAGAGAGACACCTGAGCCCCGTTGTTCCAAATGACTACATAGACTGGTAGGAGGAGGTGCTAACCCAATTACGCTGACACACTGTCCATCACAGAGCTGTTGTTTGTCTAGTTTCAGAGGTAAAGATTGTCTCTGACCAACTTGCTTTGAAATTCTTGCTTTAGGATCACACCACCTCATCTAAACAGTGCAGAGGATAAGCAGCAATGATTAAATAGCATCCAGGTTGTCGACCAAACAGCTCCTACAAATAATTATTTCCTCTATAAAACAGTAGGGGAAAAAAATCCTAAAGCTCAAAGTGACTCTGTACTTTTGTAATCCTTATAAGCATTATTTCATACCGTAAAGACAAACTTTTTAAGGTTATGTAAAATCTTCCCGTTTAAAAGCTGGAAACAATGTTTGACTTTTTGTTTAAAATGTTTTCAATTAATAGTCTGAACAGTTTGTTAGTTGAACACTGTTTCACCTCCAGCTAATAGTTCTGTTTTAGCCAAAGAGCCTCTCCAAAGTCCCTTAAGGCAGCGTTTTAAGTGCATCCTCTTTTCCAATTCCCTACACAGCCCCTTTGGCATCAACACAAAAATTGAATTAGATAATCAAATACCATAACGGTGAACAATCCTTCAACATGAGATTACTCTGAACCATTTTCAAAGCACACTGTGTGTGTGTTTTTAATCCACTTCCTCCTGGTCACAACAGGAAGCACATCTATACAGAATAACATCAGGACAACATCAGCAAACCTGGCTAATCCCTCCTACCATGACAACAAAAGGACTTCAAACAATACAGGGGAAGAGGAAACAAGAGGAGTAAGTCAGTGAGCATGTGCAGAGCAGCGACTAAGAGCGGGCATGCAGTGGCAGGTTCTAGTGCCAGTTGCTATGGTGACCCCACTTGGGCCTAGTAAAGGTATTTCCTGGATCGCATATGTCTGACAGGCCCTTAATCCCAGCAGGAAAAAGGGGCCAGGGGGTAGGATCAACTTTCTCCTCAAAGCCAAAGTAGGAGAGGAAGAAGCAGCATTTAGACCCCATCTACATCAAGCTGTTAAAATGTAAAAAAAACGGACAATAACGAAGAGGAAAAACCCATGCTTGCAATCATATATTAGAAAGTCTGAAGTCAGGTTTTTCCTCTACAGCTGCCACATACTTATAAATAACAAGCATATCGATTCCTCCTTTGCTTTCCACACCGACATGGAGCTGATATATGATCAAACAAATCAACCATAACTTCAGAACAGTATTTTACTGATTACTTGGTTATTATGTTGTGTAATGAACTGCTTGCACGAACGTAGGCCTGGTTATAATGTGACCTGTGCTTAAATAATACCAATGTCTAAAAGCCTAAACGCTTAATATTAAATTGTAGATGATGAATGAAACTCCAAGTGAAGCATTTTTTTATAATTTTGATGTTTGTAGCCTGAGCTTGGTTGTGTGGGCCAACATGAACTCAAAGGCTTTTTTATACTTTACACTTTTTAATTTGATGATAACGAACTCTAAGGGTTATTTAGTGCCAGCCATCTCAAAATAATAGACCTTGCAGGAAAATAAAAAGAGGAGATGCGATTCAAAGCAGTCAAGAGTTAGCTGCCTTTTTAAAAAGGAGCTGTTGTAAGGCCTCTCAATGTTATTCAGACTAAACTATCCCAGAAATGGTATTATTAACTCAGTAAATTGTATGCACTATTTATCTCTTCATCATTCAAAGCTTGCAATTTCCCACATTTAAGTTATGAACAGAGAAAGCCTCTCGAATGTGAAGCAAAAAGTCTTTTAAGACTTTTTGGAAGTGCAACTGCACTTCTTTTCTGAAGTTTACTTCAGAAAAGAAGTGCAGTTGCTCCGATTTTAAACTTTTAGGATTTGCGATGTCCTGGAGGACTGAGGATCTACGTAATCAGCATTTAAGAGAATTCTAGTGATAGTCCAAGTATCATAATTGCTAGTTTAATTTGAGAGGAAGCTAGAGATGTAATTAAACAGTATACCTAAATATGCCTCTGCATACTTTTCTGTTTACGTTCACAGACAAACACAAACAACAGATAAAATACAGCCAATAAACTTTGTTACTAAAAGGCATTCCTGCACTGCTTCAGTGTTGATAAAACATACTGAATGAGCACAACACAAGGTTAGTTGGTAATTATTAAAGCTATACTTACAAATGGAATGCCACACACAATCAGATTTCTAACTATTAAAGTCACAGGGACTTCACCAACACTGAAATTTTACAATTTTGGGGTTTAACACATTTAAACATGTCAACGAGTTTGTTTCTCTTCTCCAACTATAAAGCAGCTGTAGTGTGCTGCCATCTGTCAAACCTGATGCTACGTAAAGGCTGATTAATACGTCTCACGTGGTTGTGAGACATTCTTTTTTTTCGCATGGACATTTTACACTCCACAAGAACTGCAGCCAGAACTTCTGAGAAGCCCCTCCCTCCTCCTAGAGCGCCGACAGTCGGTGGACAAGAACAAGCGAACGACGGGAACGGGTTCCTAGGCTACCCAGCCGAGGCGCACTTCCTCGTGGCCAGCACAGCCACGGAGTCTTTGTCTCCGCGTGGACAATATTTGTGTCAACTCCAACCACAAGTTCTTCGCCATTTGACTATCTTATAAGTTTATAAGGTTTGATGGCTGTATTCTCCATCAGCCTCTGCTAGCTGCTCCACAGCGGAGCAGTTTTAGCGAAATTACGCAATTGGAGTTCAACCACTGTTCCCATAAACACACTCACAACAAAGTTCTGACCAATCACACAATAGTTGACGCATACTGGTAAGAGAAAAAGTTCTGCTCGCACCTTGTGTCGAGAAAGGGCTGTCAAAGCGCCAAGGAGAACAAAATGATGGGATTTGTTTTTCCTGCAACCATGTGCGCGACAGCCAACCTCTTCACTTCTCGTGGAGTATAATTCTACCTTAAGGCTCAAAATCACCCTTTTATAAATACACAAATATTAAACTCAAAGGCCAAAAGTCTGGCATTTCAAAAAATATCTGAAAAATTTTAAATCTCAAATAAAAGATTTTAAGATTTCAAATCCATAATTTCAACCAAAGGCAACAGGTACAAGTTTTAGAGAACAGTCTTAGGTTAAACCTTCAGACTGTTTTAAATAAAGTCTTAGGATGGGTTAAAATGCACCTATTTCAGGTGACTTGGACATAAAACTTAAACACAAAGTCTGCAGGATGTGGATGTAGACTCCAGCATGTTTCTGTTCCTGTTTGCAACATGGAGATGATAAAACCGTGTCAACATCCCAGCTGCTGCTCTGCCTCCAGACATCATAAAACATCCATAAAAACTTATATTTCCTTGTTTCTTTATTAAAGACAAAGCCAGGAGGACCGTTTGTGCTCAAGCAAGAGTGTTCCTAAAACTAGACAAAGCAGTACCAAACTACTACGGCTAAAAGATAAGCCAGAGTTACTTAGCCTATACATATTATGCTTTCAAACACTTTTCTTAAAACACGCACACACACAAAAAAAAAAAACACATTCACGTCTTCAGAGTGAAGAGCCATGTTTTTATACTTCATTTGAGCTGAGGATGTTTCATGTCAGTTAATCTTCCTGCAACTATAATTGGATTAAAATGGATTAAAAACCAGTTTCAGAGGCAGCCCACCTGGAATGCTCTAACATGGGTGCAGTCAACCATTTATTATAACTGATTGACATCATTTATAATCTGCCTAATTACAAAAAGCTCAAGAGGAATTTTGATGCAGGACACGCTGAGTTCTGAAACAGGAGTGTGGGTGCAAGAGGACGCGCTAGTTTGTTAAATCCAGGACCAACTAAAAAGAAAAGCTGGCGGCAGTCTGAGGAACTTTCTCTGGCTTCAACATAGGAAGCAATATGCTGCGTGAATGACTTCTGGGATTTCCTGCACTCACCAGATTGATGGTTGAATTTAGGAAAAGTCGGGCTAGTTGGGAAACACACAAATAAAAATTGGCTATGCTGAGTTTCCTTTGCTAATTTGACTACTTCAGTGTGAAAAGGGGTAGGTGATGTGCAGGAGGGGACTGATGGGAAACAAAAGGCAGCATTGGCAGGAAGCAAAAAAACAAAAAACAACATTAGCAAGCACCAAACTCATTCAAAGAGAAAGTGCCCTTCCTTTAAAACACTCCAGTGGAGAAGCTTTTCATTCTTAAATGAGCCGCTGACAATCAGCGTGGATTAGCACTTGGGAGCAACAAGGCTACCGTGTCTTTCAAATGAGCTCTGCTACATTTAGCTTCCTTCTTTCTGTAATGGACAAACACAGTAAAACCAAAGCCATCTAGTTTTCAAATTTTATTGTTTTTTCCCTATTGTAACTGTGTTTTCGAAAAGGAAAGACACAGGCTTCTTGTTTGAGGAGCTCCAGCAAAAATGAGTAATACGTTCTACACAAAGATTACATGCATCGTTGGCCTTCCTTATCTGCGATCCCAGGTCAGGGGAGGTTTTAATAGACCGATTTATTGCTTCTATACTCAGCTCTGTTTATTAAATTCACCAGGGACCATAAATTACACGACTCCCAGATTCCTAAATCATTTTTTCTGACGTTAGTTTCACAGTTCTTGAATAAAAATGCGATAATACCTTTTGACATTTTTCTGGTCTGTCTTGTTAGTTTCTGTTTCAAACTGAATTTTGATATTTAAATATATATGTGAATGCAGAAAAAACTATTTTTCATCAGGATTAAAACTTAAATTAAAAAAAAAGCATTGTTTTGCTAACTTTACTAATGTGATAATTATTCGTAATCCCTTCCAATTGTTCATTTAAAACACCACAAATGTGTTTTCACACACAATTCATGTTCTTTTTTGTATCTTCAGAATAAGTTGCACATAATTATTTTATCTTTGTGAGAAAGTTTTATTGTTTTCCTACTAAAAAAGGAGAGAGAAAGAATAAATGACACTATGTTGTGTTGTTGGACTCAAGAAAAGGCCTAAAAACAAAGTAACTATTGAGGGTTCATACGAAAAGACTTGAGTCAGCAGAGCTCCGTCCCTCCGTTTCTGTGTGAAAAGAGTTGTATTCAAGACAGCTTTACATTTTAAGAACCCTCTGTTGAAAGCTCAGTAGCTCTCCTGCTCAGATTGACAAAAATAGTTAAAATATCTATCAAGAAAAAAAAAGGAGATTTTTTTTTTGGCTGTCCACATGACCCCCCTCCCAGAAATTCAATGAACTGAATTTGTTTGACAAAATAAACAATGAAGCATACATAAACCAAGAACTTTTCCACACAACTATTTTGTCTCTACACCCAAGACAAAAGCAACACAACCAAATGCCTCCGCTGCGATTGTTTGCTGACAGCTGAAGCCATTCNGGGTGGGCGTGGGGGGGGGGGGGGGGGGGGGGGGGGGGGGGCATTCCCAAGCAAAGTGTCAGTGGGGGAGCGAGAGGAAAAGCACAGAGGAACACAGTACCTGGCCATTTGGTGATCGAGAACTGAGTGTAAATGAATCAGACTTCCCCCACCCAAGTGAAAATTTATGACTCATCTTAGAAGACAAACACACTTCTCAAAAAGCCTATCCTTGAGGATAAGGAAGGGTTTAAAGTAGCTTCCTTTTTAATTCTTAAAAAAAAAGAAGAGGATAATTCATAGTTATCTCCTCTCAGTGACAACAAATACCTTTTCATTACAAAGGAGGAGAGAAGCAGGGACTGCTAGGTAGTGGAGCAGCCCTCAGGCTACAGATGGGAGTCATTTACTCCTCCCTGTCCCAGTGCTGGCTTAAACACAGACACATTAAGTTTATTTTAGGGCTCGGAGCCCAAGAGAGACCCTCTTGCTCAATTACTTCAATTATAATGCTCAACTTTATCATATTCTTTTGCTGTTCTCCACTTCCGAATGTGGCGCGTAAACATCCAAACCCATCTACCCACAAACCCAAGGAGCTATTACACTGCTGGAAAGTTTCCAAGAAACACATTTTTAAGGATTTGATTTCACTGCTGTTTCTCCCCCCTTTCAGAGCTCGACTGGTGTAACAGTCAGGCAGGGCTAAACTCCTTACAGTAGGTCTCACGGATGCAAAACGCATCCTTGAAACAATAAATTCTGTCAGTAAGAGTTGTTCTGAATCACTTCTAATAAGAACGGGAGGACAAATTTGTTAATTTAGCCAATGAGAAAAGCAAAGGACTAACTGAGAAGCAGAGTCGTGGTACGATTGACAAAGAGAAGAGCACTCCAAAAAAAAAAATCAGACTCAAGCAGATGGGAGTGACGTGAGAACACCGACGATACAAAGAACAGACTTCACAAAAGTCCAAAGCATGTTAGGATGACATTCCTGTACAGAGAACAAAGCTTAGCTTATCAACGAACTGCTTCTCAAGGCAAGAGACAAGATAAACCAGACCTGATATGTTTTCAAGTTCAAACAATACCAAGATAATGGGCATTAATAAAAACAGAACCAGAGTAACAAATCTCTGCAAGTGAAGCCAAGAGTTAACGATATAAAGGCTACTTACCTTCATCAGTGTTAGCAGGCCGGCACTGGGTCCTTAAAACTTGGGCAAAGAAAGCCAGAAACAGAAGTATACTTGGTCTCATCAGCATCCTGCTGAGGGAGCTACGACCATTGGCTTTTACACGACTGCAACTCCATTCAGATCCCTGGGACATTAGCTGCACGTCATTCACAGTGCACCGCTAAAAACAAAGACAAGAAGGAAGCAAAATGATTATTGATCACATCACAAAAGAGTCAAGACCAAGGATACAGTTTTTCGGCTGATTTATCAGCCCACAATTTAGATTTTTCCAAGCAAGAGTTTGTATGTTACCTTTTTGTTAAATGGAAAAACAAAACCAGTGTTGTATATCAGTCACCGGCTGCCCTAATTTCTACAGGTCGGATGTCCAGTCGAGGGATCCGGGTCACGGCACCAAACTGTTGTGGCAACAATAAAAGAATTTCCAGGCACTGTTAGATGAAATCACTCAATCAGGTTTATTTATATAATGTGCACAGAATATAGAGAGCAGTTCTGAACAGGGAAGCTCCAAATCAAAGCTCTGCTTCTCCAAATCAACACAGGTGCTTTTATTAAAGATATTGAAATACTGGACCAGAAGGAGGAGTTAGAGAAAGGCAAGTCAGTCTGGTTCCCAAGGGAAGAAAATTCAACATCACTTCTATAAACAAGTTCATTCTGTGAGAACCCATGGCCATAGAAAAGCTTTACTGGTTGCCCTCCAATACATTTGCTTTAATCATAATGAGGGCAGATACATTTTGAGAAACAAGAATAACTTCAGGCTTTAACACAGTAAAAGTAAATTATCTAAATTACTGGAAGGGCAGCATATATCTTTCTAAACAAATAATTTCCTCTCCCATAAAGAAAGAAAATATTAAGCATGTTTACAAAAAGTCAAGGCAGGTGCTTCAGCATTTATGCCTGCTTGTACAAAAACACAGATAAGAAACTGCAGAAGACCCGATTTACTCTGATAGCTTAGACAAAAAAAGATACACCCTGCTTATTTCTCTAGAATTTCTCTAGAATGACATGTTCAAAACTTTGAAACTACGAAGATCTAAACTTGAAGGAGGTCGTTGTACACTGGTGTTTGTTTTCTCCCTTCTGCTGAAGTTGAAGGATCCACAGTGCCCTTCAAAAAAAAAGAAAAGAAAACGAGCTTCACATTCACATCTGCTTGAATCATCACTTCAGGAGCATCTGGCCGCAAAGATTAACACTTGGCCATAAGTGGCATAACACCCCCACGGCCTTTAAGAATTTATTACAGGCAAAAAAATATATATTAAAACTGCTATGTGATACTCTGATAGGGAGAACTGCCTGACTATCATTTCCATACCAAGAGATCTATCACCTAACAGTTGTTTTTAGTTCCCAAACCCAAAATGACCCCCCACAACCATTTGCTCCCTTGAGATTTTGTAAGAAATCCAAGCCTGAGAACACAGGCCTCATGGACGAGGTTACAAACAAATACAAAATTCTGCCAATTGTGCAAACAACAACAACATCTCTAGATTAAGGAAATGCCGGCTTGATTTCCACACAAAGTCCTGCTCAGATGCAGTTGTTATTCCTTTTAGGACAATCACTTTATGAATGTTCCTTTCTAAAACAGTTATTGTGTTCTCCTCAAAACCAATTCAATTTCACTTTCCAAGAATGGCCCAGTGTTCCAGCAGCTGAGCTGGGTCGAGGGGTGGTCCGAAGGGGAATAAAGACGCTCGGTCATCTCTGCTCTGTAAGCCGTGAGTCAGAGTTTGGGAAAGTGTTTCTGCTGCCACACAACCACAGAGAGCAGCTGACCGGGTCTGCCTCCGGCCCTCATCGCCACATCAGTCTTCGGCACTTCTAGGACGAGGAAGGATTTTTGTTAGAAGTGTGACAGAACGTTGTGTCACATCCCACCCTCGCGGGAGCACAAGCACACAGGGCCGTTGTGTCATCTCCTGGAGCACACTCATCATGAAACCAGGGAACATTTGTAAATTGAGACCTAAAGATTCATGCATCTTCCTGCCTTTCTTTACTCAACAACAAAAAGACACCAAAGAGAAACCGAAACAAGTAGAAAATGTCTCATTAATTGTTGGATTCATCCAATTTTAACAATTAAACAATAAATTACCCACAATTTATATCAACAGATTTTAACAAACATGCAGCAAAAACTGCTTCCATTCAACTGAATGTTTAATGTTTTACTAAGATGCTTAAAAAACTGCCTGCACATCATTTATTTGGAATTTTAGGGGAAGAAAAAAAGTTCCTCAAAGTTTTATGTGAGAGTATTGACTGTAAGTTATATATAGTCTGTGAGAGTAAAAACAAACTGTTTTGTAAAATAAAAGTGCTTTATATATAAACAAAGTTTTTAACAAACATATTGCTTCTGTTGACATGTCTTCATGTGGATAGTTAGCTGAAGTGATAAGGCAGCTGTTAATCACAATTTAAAGCTCAATTTCACAATTTTGAGGTTTTAAGTCATCTAAATTATAAAGGAGTGAATCTGAATCGTGACTACAAGGACCAGTATCAGCTGCACCATACCATAATGCCAGCTCTTTGAACAGCCGCAATTTGAAGAAACAGAGTTTAAGTCTAGGTGCTTTCACAAAACACTTAGAGCCAGGACTTAGACAATTTCTGGCCATCTTGTTCTGATTTCTGAATGAACTGAAGCAGCATGAGGGGGTTGAAGGCAAACACCAAGCGAGGTAGTAACGGAGCCGTAACAATCAACGTGAAAAGATAAGATGGCTTTGAGGTTCAATAATAAGATGTAGTGACTTATAGTCTGTGGGATCACTTGGCTGCAGGATTAAAAAGCCTAAAACAACAATAAATTCATTACAGACAAGAAGCTTGATGATGACGCACAGCAAGTTCGTTAACTACAAAGAGAATC
This sequence comes from Kryptolebias marmoratus, assembly GCF_001649575.2. Taxonomy (NCBI): domain Eukaryota; kingdom Metazoa; phylum Chordata; class Actinopteri; order Cyprinodontiformes; family Rivulidae; genus Kryptolebias; species Kryptolebias marmoratus. The sequence continues at coordinate 11,280,236 of NC_051430.1, read as the reverse complement.
GCAAAACTGAGTTTGTTTTTCATGCTTTGTAAATGGTCTGCTACACGTTTAATATGCAGCGCTCCTCACCAGATCAGCTGAGTTCTGCTCCACGCCGGTTTCTGTTCCCCGAAGCTCGTTTCATTTCTGAAAGCTCACGTCTTTGCGGGACGTAGCCGGCTCCGTTAGTGGTTTGTAAATGGTCAGAGGCAGCTGAAAGACAGATTGTCTTTGCGGCCATTTTTCCCCAAACCAAATTGTGAAACAGCAACAGCACTGACAAGCTAACGGCTAGTCCAGAAGCAGCTCCAACCAAAGTGGGTTTCCTACAGTCCTAAAACTAGAATTTTTAAACTTTCAAAGCTGTTCATGCAAACACTATTTAAGCTCATAAAACACCACCAACTTCACAAAACACTTATTTCTGCAGAAATATGAAACTCCTGCCAGAAGCGCCCCCAGGCTGCACCCAGGCTGCAGAAGAAGCTTTACAGCTCACTGCTGCTGTTCTCTGTGCTCGCAAACAACCATAAAGCTTCACGTTAGGAACCATGTAGTGGAAAACTGACAGGGATATAAGATTGGAGTTGTTTTAAGGTGGCAGCAACCCACCATGGTCTTGGCTGCGTTTGGACTAGCCGTTAGCTCGTTGATACTTAAACTCAATCGCTCTGAACCAAGGCCATTCAAGGAGCTCACACAGCAAGTAAGACTATCCCTTCAAACATCCACTCACGGGTAAAAAATAGATATGCTCCTCATTTAAACCAAATTTTATTTAATTATGTGCTGGTGAGGAGACACCAAGCGAGGGAATCGGGGGTAATGTAATCGCCAACACCTGTTCAAGAAATTAACTTGGTGCTTAAACTTTCCTGATTCCACTTGCGACACCTTCTCTGGATAAAGTTTGATATGAAGAGAACGATCATTAGCTCATGAAAAGTAAATGGCCATAAATACTCTGGCGAGAGCAGTTGACATTTTAATGCTCTACAAGAAAGGGGGAGCACAATTAAACGTCCGGGACAGAATCCCACTTGTCATCCCTACGCTTGGAAGAAATGAAAGCGTTCCCCTGGAAATCAGCCAAACTGAAAAAAGGGGAGGGGGGTTAGACTAAACTGATTAGAGCATGCAAGACACATTCAGCCTCTCTCATTACACAAAGACAAAGGTTACAGGCCTAACCCATAACACGGCCGGCGCCGTAATTACTGTTCACTGCCATCCGTGCAGAAAATTCCTCGGCTCCCTGATTCTGTACCGCCACCTTCCCACTGTAGTCTGCGCTTGTAGCCAGACGCAGGCCAAGTCTGCACATGGCTGCAGTTCGGCAGACACAGGAGCATTAGACCATTCCTCTCACTCCCCCCCAGGCTACTGTTTTCACAAAAACACACACCTCACTTGTCTTTTTTTTTCCCTTTCCTCCTCCTCCTCCTGCTCCTCACAGCCACACAGTCTGAAGCAGCATGTCGTAACAGGATACCAGGTGTCATGTGATTCTACTAAAATGTAAAGGCAATCAATTTCATGTGATGCTCTGCCACTTAGAGCTGAAGAGCTGAAAAAAAAAACAAGACAGTACTTCAAGGAACTCCGGAAAAAAATCTGCCAAGAGCTGCAACAACTGGGAGAAATGGCTCACCCCTGAATTTCTTCTTGTGCATTTATTTGCAAAAAAAGGGGGGCGATTTGTTTAGGGGGGTTGAGACAGCGTTTGAACCCTCCATTAATCAAAGCACTGCAGCTCAAGTGTTAGGGGAGAAGGTAAATTAAAAGGCATAACTAGTCTCCACTTCTCATTACACACTTCAGAAAAAGAAAATCCTTGGTGAACTCCCTGCAAACATGCCGATTCCTTTTAACCGCTCATTTTCTCCCCTCCCGTCTTAAAACACAACCTTTGGAGGTTTACATAACATCGGGGCTGGCCCTTCATTATGCCCAGGCTTCATGAGATGGGGCAATGATCACCGAGGGACGTCCAGCAAGAGTTTTAAAGACACAACTTGACATCATTCCTGGGTGGGTGGGGGAATCGAGCCTCTCTGGAGCTTCTCTGACTGGTTGTCTGGGGCTGGGGGGGTAGTCAAGAGTTCAAGATTTACAAAACACATTTAAATACAGCTCTGAAGACAACAAAGACTCAATAAGACCCAATGAGCCATGTCATGCCGTGCTTTCTCTTCAGTGTGAGATGAACTCGTTTCATTTTTGTTAAAGGGGACAGAAAACAGGACTGGCTGGGGATAAACTTTGAGTTGTCTCCAACAAATGCGACTTTTTTTGGCCAAATTAACTCCTTTAATCACATCAACTCGGTACTTTAATGGCTAACCCCTTTAACTAGTAAACAAACAGTGAAATGGAGCCAATTGAAAGGAATAAATACATTAAAAAAAAGGTAGCAGATCACCTTGATGGCGGGCAGCCGTGAAACAGCCAGTCTTGGTCAGAAAAGGGAGAGTCCTCAGCTGAGATTGGATGCAGAAAAACTTCCACAAAGAAAAAATAAATAAATAAAAAACCCCAAAATAAAAAAACGAAGCACTCACGCGCCGGGCTATCGATGTTTAGGTAACAAGTTTGCGCATATTTCAGACAAACTTCTGTAAAAGAAAGAAAGAAAGAAAAAACAATGTCGCCCCACTCGTAGAGCCACGATAATTGCTCCCCCCCAAAAAAAAAATAAACGAACCAACGAGTGTTTGCTCGGTCAGTTCTTATTATTTCAGCTCTGGCGCCGACTTTTTTTTTTACCTTACCGAAGCTAGCCGGGTCCGCAGACACCGAGCGAGTGAGGCTGGTTGTCGGTAAATCCCTTTATCCCCTCTCGCACGCGATGAAATCCGCGCTCCTCACTTCGGGAAACTCGGTAAAGTTTGTTCAACTCAGTCTAACAAAGTATCCGGGGGAAAAAGGAAAAACAAAGGCCCCACCGTGATAAGCGTCTTTTTTCTTCTAAGGCGGTGTTAAAATAGACTCTGGAGGGAAAAAAAAGAAGTAATTAGACCATTCCTAGCGGAGAAACGCTGCTCTTCACCGACAGTCCGAACTGCAAACCTCCCCCTCTTCAATCTGAGAGAATGTATTTTCTTCTTCGCTCTCCAGGCAACGAGGAGGCAGTGCTGCACCACTTCCGGTCTCTGATTACAAAATAAAAGCCCGATTGAGCCATTGAACTCAGTTTTTAAACCACTTTGCGTGTGTGCGTTTGTCTGTGCCATTAGCAAAATACCTCATGAACCACGAGGTGTGTTTTAATGAGACTTTAAGAAAACAATCACTGGATGTACACCTACAGCTGATTTAGTTTTAAGATCAACACAATCCAAGATGGGTGCCACGGCCAAGTGACCTTGTGAAACACAAAAATGGCTGTAACTCAGTCGATTTCTCAGATATTGGGTTAAGATTTGGTGCGGTAGTAGCTGGGAGTCAGCCCCAACACTTACTCTAAGCACTAAACATTACACAATATCTTTGCCGGAAAAGGTTTGCTTTAACAGTTGCCACCAAGCATGTTTGTCTGTGAGCAAAACATCTCGTTTAAACACTGGATTAATTTGAATGAAACTCTCAGAAAGTAATTTTTGTATGTACATCTACAACTTATTCAATTTTGAAGTCCCCCCTCTTCAACATCAACACTTGCCAGTACAAAAATGGCTATAACTCAGTCGATTTCACAGATATTGGGCTAAGATTTGGTGTGGTAGTAGCTGAAAGCCTTTCACAACATATACTCCAAGTCTTGGAGTATATGTTGAGTCCAAGTGCTCCTCATTGCCTGGGATCTTTGTTTAAAACTTTGGCATTAATTGTTAGAGTCAACCCTTTGTCTGTTAGTAAATTATCTCATAAACTTCCGTGCAGATTTGAGGGAAATTTTCAGAAAGTAATCCCTGGATCTACAAGTACAACTCATTAACTTTTGGGGTCAATCCAATTCAAGACGACTGCCACAGCTAATCATCGTTAGCCAACCCAGAAGTGGCTGTAGCTCAGTCAGCTCTACAGATAATGAGCTAAAATTTGACGCGGCCATGGCTGAGAGTCCTTCACAACACATACTCTGGGAGTGACATCTTACAATACTGAATGAGATTGCTGGTAACAGTTTGGCCATAAACCTGAATTCAATTGTATGCATTTTAATACAAGTCTTTGTGTAACACAGCTACATCTCCATCAATTCTCAGGAGAAGATTACCTTAGTCAAACTCTGGCATGAAAGGCAGCGGGTGATATGCATCCCTTCACGAAAATCTAAGCCTTTTTAATTTCTTTGGAGCTGCATTAATTACTCTACTGTTTTCAACTCCAACTCAAGCGGAGGTCTTTTACTTTGAAGGGCAAACTGCAGAACTTCCGTTCCTTGGGCTGAAACTCTTCAACTTGACGCTCGTCTGCTGTCCTTTGAAGGAAACAGGCTCCCACTGCCATCCACAGCTCTTCTCCAGGAAAGCTCCCTTAAACTCTGGACAACAAACGCCCAAGTGCCTCATCAACAGACAGACGGTGACCCTGCGCTTTCTTTCAAATACTTGGGAGAAATAAAACAAGACAAAAGTCGCATCAAACAGCCCTGATCCCAAAACATAACTGAGATACAAATGAGGGGAATCAATAATAGACTATATGAAACCCATGTATTTAAATTTACAGCACCTACTTTTAGGAGAACCAATCCCAGGTGGCACAAAACAATAGTTTTCTTAAATCCATCTTTAACAACTAAATTTCAGACTTTCTTACAAATTTCTGCTTAAGTCTTGCTGGGTAGAGCTTTGTTAGTGTCCATGCCGATTGACTCAATGTGTGCATCTTGTGTGTTTTCTTTCTGTCAGCAAATAAAACAATCAATTTTCTTGCAGAAAGTGAGGGCTTTCATCAACTTCCTGTTCAAGGCAACTATATATCTGTATATATTTATATTTATATTCAAAAGGATCTTTTATGTTCAGGCCTAAAGATTTGGCAGGATTTCAAAGAGCATCAGAATTTCAGATGTCTCAGCCAGCTCAGCACAAATGCAAAGTTTGCTCTGACTGATCAAACACTCCGTTCATATCTGGAGAGTTCATGTGCTCTTTGATTTTGCTGTCAGAGTTGACAAATGACTGACAGCTGAAGCTGCAGAGACACATGACGCCCGGCTTTGTAGTTGGATTAAAGAATGGCGTAACAAACTGATTTGTGTCTCGACATGTGCTGGCCGCTCATTCTCCATCTTTAGGCTGTGTCGGGGTCGCACACACGGGACAAACCTAAATTTGCTCTGCTTCCTCGTAGGCAAGCGTCGCTGTTTTACTCCCTGACTTCTACAAAAAGCAAACATTGTTGTACTGCTGTCGTATATATGGGTTCTTAAGTAAAGCCTCACCCTGAGCTCCTATCAGCCACCAGGAGGGTGACGTTAGAGGGGTGAACTCTGTGGATACTGCTCTGCCTACAAAACAAATCTTAGAGGACAATTTGACAGTGTGACATGAGATCACAACAGTAACTTTAAGTCCGTGAGTCAAAATGCATCAGCACACTACTGCTAACGTTCTCCGGGTGGCCTTGGCTTATTGAGTAAAAAATATACAGGAAAGAGGAGAACTCCGATACAAATTCACCTGATGCTGCTTTCTTTGACTCTCGCCCCGAGGCAAGTTACAAAACCTGAAAAAAGGGCACTTGAAAGTCTAAAGCTGCACTGAACAAAATCTTTTGTTGTGAAAAAAAAAAGAAAAATCACAAGAAAACTGTTGGTCGTGACTTTGAATCGGTGGTCTGTGGTTGTTCAGGGTGACAGGCTCACTGACAGCCGATTTAGCTCTCTCACAACCAAAGACAAACCGCAACAAATATCAAGCAGTGTCAGACAGACCGTTTTTAGAAAAATCCTGCTGCTGTTTCAACCAACATCTTTTCCCCAGCCATGAGCCCGTCCACAGCTGTGTCCTTTTCCTCATCCTCCTTTTTTTAGAATCTGAATCTAATAATAAAAGCTTCAGTGCCACGGCTTGCTTTCCATTCATTGTTGGACTGATATCTCTGTTGGATCGAGTCGTGCAGTCCAGCACCTGTTAGATTTTACATTGTACAGCATAACAAGGGTTATTATCAAGATTTTATAATACTGAGCTCGACTCTGTGATATGTACAAGTCCTTTATAGTTTCTGCGACAGCACAATGGGAGCTGGGCTTCTGTAGTCACTTCAATAAAGCAGGAAAATAAAACCTGACTGTCAAATTAAACCAGCGGATCTGTTTGTAGATACGTGGCATTACACAAGCTGTCGTGACACACCTGCTTTACGTAAATCCCTACAGTAAAGGATAAAAAACTGAAGCTGAGACAGGAAGAAGGTTGCAGCTTTGGCCTCTGTTGGGTGTCAATATCAGAAATGCAGGCAGCAAAAAAAGGGGGTTTTATGTCACTGAAGTCAGTTCCTGAGTCTGACAACAACGTTTTTGTGCCAAGGTTTAAGCAGCTTATTGAAGGCAGACGGTGCCATTTTTCTGTCTGTACTCGAATTGTCTCGTAACATTTGTAACTTTTACCGCAATTGGTTTGAGGTTATAGTTCAGTTTCTTTAATATTATTCTTGTTTGAAAACAAAGGCAACCAGTTTAAGTTAAAATAATAATAATAATAATAATAATAATAATAATAATAATAATAATAATAATAATAATAAAACTACAGCACACATTAGGCTTTACTGTCAAAGGATAGAGCAGCTTCGTAGACAAACAGCACCATTTCTTTTGGCTGTAAGTTGTAAGCAAATTTATTTAAAAAAAAAAGATTTGTTTTTTTTGTTAGTTGTTCCAGAGCTTTGACCTTATCTAGAAATCAGATTTGAAGCTGTAAATTTGAAGTTTGAGACCTCTGCAATATATGATACGATACAATACAATAGGAGACAACACAATGCCTCACACATCATATGATACAGTAGGATACAACAAAATATGATACATTACAGTACAATGCTGTGTGATTTTGTGCAATGCTATACAGTGCAGTAAAATACAATATACTTTATTATTCCATTTGAGAGAATGTGTTTTCTGTTGTCTAAGTGTAGAGAGCTGCAGATCTCTCTCTGTTGGCACACTTCATAGCAGGTGTAATGTTGACCTAAGCTCTAGGGTTTTGACAGGAATATGTGTAATAAATACAGTTTGTGTTGTGCAAGCTCCTATTTAAAAATATAAATGAGCCAACAGGAATATTACTGGACTGAAGTACTAAATTGTTGGATCGCTCCTTTAGAGGAATATTTTATTATTATGAGATAGCTTCTTTTTTTTTCCATTGTTCTCATAGCTCAGTTATGAGGGCACCCAGAGCACTTTCACAACTGTGTTGTAAACATAAAGCTGGAGTCCAACCAAATCGCCAAACTGCAGGAGTACAATGTGTTTTTATAGGAACTAATCTGCTCATCTGTTCTTAGAAAACTGATTGTTGCCACCAAACGCACGGCTATCCATCTCCTCGTGAAACTCTTGTGGGGGGAGAAAGCTAAAATTGTCCAAAACTTTTTACCACTGTTGTGATGATTAACTGATACCAAAAGACCCGACGCCTTCATGTTGCCCTCAGAACCTTATAAGCAGATGGAGAGGGAATCTGGCGGCCGCACACACCAGAGAAACACCAAGCATGTTTATTAGAGCAACTAATAGTGAGAGTTCTACGTGCACGTGCAGGCGTCAGCCACATCTTACAGTTTCAGCATCAAAAGCCCGACCAAGAAGATCTTTGATGCAACAGCAGTCCCTTTTAGTACGAGAGTCTGTGTGTCGCAAAAACGAAGATCCCCCCCCCCCCCCCCCCCCCCCCCCNCCGAGACTTGCGCAAATCTGTTAATGATAAAAAGTGGGTTAGGCAGCGCTTCAAAGCTTCGGCGGAATTCACAGCATATGGGGACTGTTTATGCGTTTGGTTGCTTATTGTTTTCCACTGACGGCAGGAGACGAGTGACGTGCCGAGAGAGTAAAAGGAAGCGGCGCCGAGGTGGGGAAGCTTGTCGCAAATAACTAAGAAAAAAACTGTGGCAAAATCTTAGCTCACACCAGCACATGAGAAAAAAACGTTTTGATCGGCTGCCACCGAAGGCAAGAGGCGACAATCTTTCTGCATGATGACACTCTGTGTGCATGTGTGCGCTTGTGTGTAGCTACAGCAAAGTATCTTATGAACCACTGGATGGATTTTAATGAATCTCTCAGGAAATAATCACTGGAAGTGCATCTACAACTGGCTGACTTTTGGAGTCCATACCATTCAAGATGGTGACAACAGCCAGTTGCATTAGCCAACACAAAGATCGCTGTAATCATCCGTTTTCAGTCAGATATTGAGCTAGAATTGTGTTTGGTGGTTGCTGACTGCCATCCTCAACACATTTTCTGAACACTGCTGCATCTTGTGAGATCACAAGATGCATAAAACTGTGCAATTCCAGTGTTTGCAACTCCATTCCCTCTCATCGTGAGATGACTTTAGTTTAAAACTCAGGCATGAAAATCAGCGGGCGATGTGTATTCCTGCGTGGAATGCTGGGCCTTTTAATTTTCCATACTTTCATACTGTGTTAAAAAGACCCTCAATGTTGTCCGAGTAGTTTAATTTCGGTGTTCGGTATAAATGTTTATTACTCGTCCTTTTGT
>NC_051430.1:11270061-11271474 GCF_001649575.2 Kryptolebias marmoratus | reverse complement strand
TTTCTCGACCTCGAAAGAACTCATAAAGATCTTTGCAAACAGCACAAAAAGCTGAAAGAACAAAATGAGTTATTTAAGAAACAAAACTTAAAAATGAATGAGAACGACAAACTAAAACAGGAAAAACATCAGTTAACGGTACAAAATAAGACATTGTCGGGCAAAAACTATGATCTCAGATCAAAATTAGGAGCACTCGAAGAAATGTTTAAGAACCAAAAGAAAGAAAATAATAAGCAGCGCAGTCTTATGGAGGTATTGAAGAAAGAGGTGGACAATTCTAACACAACGGTTAAATGCAAAGAGTTAATTATTAAATACTGTTATGATGTGAACAAAATACATTCAAGTCAGTGTTTAGATTTTTCATCGAGACTCTATGAGTCCAAAGAGCAACAAAAGAAGCTTACTCGCGAACTCGAACGCTCCAAAACTCAGATCCACCGCCTCTCAAGCGACCTAGTTCACGAGCAAACCGAAATCCTGAACGTCCAAACTAAAAACAGTACTCTTGACACCACCTGCTCGAAGCTCTACATTGACAACAGAGCCAAACAGGAGGAGCTGGAGAAAGAGAGGGCGAAAAATCGCGTCGTGAGCATCCAGCTGGGGGAGGCGAAGGGTCAACTGGCGAGCTTGAGAAGAGAGGAAAAGAAGAAACTCCTCTCGGCTCAGAAGAAGGAGACGCTGTACGAGAAAAGGCTAGCTGAGGGGGAAAGGCTTAACCAAAACCTCACAAAGGAGCTGGATAAGTACAAACAACTGGAGGTAGATAAAGAAAAGAGAATAAACCAGCTGAAACATGAAAATCAGATTTTGAAAGAGCGCGTCATTGAAGTCGAGGGGCTAAACAAGTTTTTCCTCGAAAAGGAAAAAGGCTGTTTATCCATATATGACCAATGGGCCAAGGATTTGTGGGACAGGACCATTGAACTGCTGAAGAGAACGTTTGATGAGCTGATAAAAAAGGAGTATAAAGACTTCATCAGCCCTGATATCGCTATCGCGAATTTCTGTTACGCGTACATGGGGTTCAGCACAAAACGGAACGTCCATTCTGACAAAAGCGATTTGAAGCCGTCGTCACGGCTTTCTAAAGGAGAGAACGCGCACAAAAACTGTTTGAAGAGGCTGGAAGAGAAAGACAAAGAGCTCCAAGAGCTGAGGTCCAAGCTTCAACAGGCGCTTCGTGTTAAATACAACAACAAGGTCCTCAAGGAGGAAAACATGTCACTGAAGGGCACCATTATTGTGTACGAAAAAGAGATGACGAGGCTTAAAGAGGCATCAAACGTCCGCCTCCCGCCCATTGTTAACCAAACGCTTAAACCTAAATTTGCGGTGAAATCAAGGGAACCGTTTGAGTCCAAAAGCTACGCTCAAGCTCGCCGAGCGACAGTCAAGCTCCCTCCC
>NC_051430.1:11164941-11267730 GCF_001649575.2 Kryptolebias marmoratus | reverse complement strand
AAGTGCGAGTATTAGGACCGGGCCTCAGTTGCTAAAACAGTAAACCCTGTTGTCTGAACCAACCGCTCAGTGACCTGAACCCATTTCTTGAAGTGGCCAGCCTTTTGGCAGAGCCTTAAACACTTTACACCTAGTTAGACACAACTCGCAAACGCATTTTCACCCATTATATTGGGTGAAAACACCCATGTTTTCACTGTAATGCACTCGGGCTGCATAATGGTAAGCACAGGTAGCAAAGGTGAAACTCAGTTAAAGCACTGGTGTCTCAGCTTAAACACAGCAACTCAAAGCTGATCCCACATGTGGCTAATGATGCAAACAAACTAACAGACGCCAGTGCAAGGAGCCCTGGGCGTCGAAGCTTCACTGCGGATAGAAACAATCGGCGAGGCAGAGGGAAGAGGAGGAACAGCAGGTATGAGACAAAGAACGATTGTTTCAGATGAAATACAAGCAGCTGCCGTGTTCTTGTCCACGGTTTGACAAACAGGGAAGCAGGACTTCGAGTTCGACCCAACCTAAGTAGATTCACTGTGCCCACCACAGTCTGAAGACTCAGAGAGGAGAACAGGTAATTGCTTTTTCTCATTACATACATGTTTACAGTATGACTCAATACAGTTCTGTACAAAGGTGTTTCATTACATGGATTTTCCAATACACACTTGTAAGGCCTAGTACTGCATGTATTTTTTGGTAACTGCATCGTTTTGTAGAATTGCAAAACTGCCACATTGCGGGTGGAGGACGTCTATGTTGTCCCTACACTAAGAGACCTTCATTGTTGACAGATCAATGCAAGAAAACTGCTTGAAATGCAGCAGAACATCATTGAAGACCGTGTGACTTTGGAAGGCAACACCACTGATCGTGTGCTAAAACGCAACAGAATGCGGATGAAGCAACTGTACAGAGTACCTACTGACCATTATGGATTGAATGTAATTCACTACTTTCCACCTCCGGTAAATTGTGATAATTGTGATGTTTTGCATGATTGTACAAACAGAAACCCCTTCACCTTGGCTTACAGTTCTACAAATAAACTAAGGCTGCCTGTATCCGGCTAAATTAATAGAAGATTATTTAGCTGATGAGATTTTTTTTTCTTTGATAATTTGAAGCTTTTATTGAGAATAGGATTTCTGTGTGCATCGTGTTTGTATTTGTGCTGTGAGACATGAATGCAAACTCAGTTTACGTTTTTTCTCGATTGTTTACGCACATTTTCTGAAACCGTGCCTCATATTCTCAGAACTCTACACACAGATCAAGAAAACACAAACACACAGTGGGCAAAACCCTTCAATTCTCCTGCAAAACTAATCTTAACATATAGAACTATTTTCTCTCTTCTTAAAACTCTGTTTTGTTTTCAGATGACACACACAAACCATCATATGAATAAACATTTATAAGAACCGGTTGAACACTGATGTGCTCGACGTAAAACACTATGATGAATGGAAATCATCAGAATGATTTAGGCCTTTTTTTTGTTCAGCGTTACATTTACTACAGACAGTACATACAGAAAAATATTTTACAGTAAACTATTGTTTTTATACTCAGAACAAACAAATACAAGGTAACAGATATATTTTATTTTCCCCACAAAAACAATGTACACACTGTACATCCCAACCAACACAAAGCTGCACCTACAGTGCTCTACATACAAAACAGAAGAATTTACTGTATACAGTTACAGTAAAAAAAAAATACTATGCAGCATCTTCTCTTCTGTTTGGGACTGCCCACAGCACCTCATCCACATCACAAGCAATGTGTTCCCTGGCCAAGCAGCGGGAGAAATATCGTCCAGCATGGAGACTCCAGCCATGAAAAGCATCAGCTGCTGCCTGTTTCCCTTTTATGCTAAAGCTCCGATTGTTGATTGTAAATCGGTGTGACAGGTGTTTGCCCATGAGATGAGTCAGTGTGCACAGTAGGGCAGGTAACTTCAAATGACAGTGTGTTCCTTGTGAAAACAAGAGATTTTCTTCAGGAAAATTGTGCCAAATGCAAAAAATTGTGTGTAGCGTTTTGAAAAAAAGTGTTTTAGAACTGCACTTTCAGTGTAAAGCGGGAATCGTGCTTCAAGTTTCGCAGAATTGGTTGAGGGGGTTGGTGCACAAGTTACATGTTGTGGTCATTGTGTCTCAAGAACCAGTATTTGTGTGTAAACGATCAAGAAAAACTAAGTATTTTGTTTTCGTTTTTAAGTATATATATATTTCCAGGAGCCCCATCTGCTCCAGATGCTTTTCGTGGTTTCATAAAAGAAGTTTCAGTTTGACGTTCGAGATGATTTCGTTTAAGTTTAGATTCAGGTTATAAAATCCACAATCCACAATGCAAAACAGTAAACTACATAATCACCAAGCCATTGTTGATGTGAAACAGTATGTTGTCTGCCACCAGAGGGAAACAGAAGTCAACATTAAAACTCTGCTCTTGAATTTTCTAACCCTTCAAAAACAGACTGGTTCAGTCTTTCAGAATCTTTTTTTTTATCTGCATAATCTATCAGACTACTACTTTGTCTTTCTTTTTTGTTGTTGTTTTTTTGAGATCATATCAGACGTTCTCAACGGGAAGTTTAATAAAAAAAATTTAGGGTTTTACAGTGTTTTTGTTTCATAATAAAAAAAATGTGCCTGAAGTCAATTTATTAGCTCATTTCTTTTAATGTCTGATTTTATGTGCACTCTGCAATTTCCCCTGGATTATAAAACTGATTAATTATTATTGAATAGTCAACATGAAAATGATCTGAGGCAGGCGACGTGTGTGTTTGCCAGCAGGGTATTACATTTAAACAAGCTAAATTAGAAATCGAAGTTTGTTCGTCAGGATTATTTGACAGGGAAACAGTAGCCTGTAATATCCTGCTCATCAGCAGGATATTACAGGTTGGAGTGAACACTTTCTTATCTTTAATAGAAAAGGATGGGGGTTTTTTTTCCACAAATGAGTTCAATCCATCTGTCTCTCAGGGGTTAGTGAGCAAATCACGTGGTATATTTGTTTCATGTTTAAAGGACCTCTTTAAAGATGAAATTTAAACTGCAGAGTGGACTGAAAACTCTTAAGACATCAAAACGGCACTTCAGTCATGTAAAGTCTGATTTCCTGTTCAAACATTTAATTATGTTTTTTATTGTGAAGTACGTCTGAGCTACAGAGCTCCAAAGAGGGCAAGGGTTTTCTCACAGGTTTTTCCACAATCTCATTGTTGTAAATGGGAAATCCCTTTTTTGTACTGTATATATTAGCCAACACTGTACCAAAATGCCCAGTCATTTGGATGTATTTTATTGTAAGGGTTTTCTTAAGCTGCAGGAGGAGATGCAAATCTAATATTGTAATGGTAATAGTAAAATAATAAATAGTATTCACTTATTAGCACCCTCAGTTATTTACTCAAGACCAGTACCATCGTTAACAATGCCTCTGTTCCAGTCCAATGTATATTTTTAAATCAAAGTTACATAACAAACATTGCTTGTAGTTAATGTGGAATAATAAATCATTCTTTGAAACAAAAGTAATATGATTGTGAACAACAACAAACTGGGGCTAAATACACACCCCTGCTCAACACCAACTCCCTCAACTGCATGGTCCACGAGTTAGTGGCGTAATCTCACTGAGACCAGTCCCATTTATATAAGTAAAGGCACAGCATTACTTGAAGGAATGCACATTGCCTGCCTCCTTTCATGCCAGAGTTTTAAACTAAGCTCATCTTATGGTGAGAAATAATACAGTCATGGCCAGTTTGGCAAAATCTTAAATCTACTGTTATGCGATAAATTGCGATAAATTGCGATAAATTGCGACATCTTGCGCGATGTGTTAGTAAATGTTGGGAATGACTCTCAGGCACCTACTACCGCCTCAATGTAAAAGCCATTTTTGTGTGTGAACTAATGTCCGTGAGCTGCAGCAGCCATCTTGAATCAGGTTGATTCCAAAAGTGAATCAGGTGTAGGTGTTCTTCCAATGATTGCTTTGGTGCTTTAGGTTTATAGGATATTTTGCTGACAGAGAGACGAATGAACACACACACGTGTGTTGTAAAGCACTTTGGATCACCTTGCTGCTGAAAAGTGCTATATAACTAAATTTCACTTCACTTCACACGCTCACAGGCAATTACAATATCACTTGCTTGTCATGGCGGCAGGCGGTGAAAATGTCCCGTTCTTCAGTAGAAAAACAGAGACAAAAGACTGAAGGGAATCTAAATGCTTAAAAACAACATATTGAGCAAATCCCTGGCCAACTAGTTCCTGTTGTTCCTGTTGTTCCTGTTGTTCCTGCTGTTCCTGCGCTCTGCAGAGGTTGCTCATATGGGGAGCTTTCGAAATTAAAATGCATGGAGCCAAGTTGCTAATCTTTCTGGAACTGCTCCACTGATGGGGAGCGTCTGGCCTGGTGGACTCATTAAGTGTTTGTCTCTAGCTGAGCTACATTTCATCCCACAGTAATGTGCCCCAAGCCTGGCTACAATAGTTAACAACACACACACGGAAACAGAATAATTGAAGTCCCACTCATTGCCAAGTGCCGCTGGAGCATGTCAGCACTTCCGCCACTTCGGGTTCTTTTCTATTAGGAAGGGAAAATGAAGATGAAGAGTGCTACTTCACTTGATAAATCACTGAAAGACACAGGTGAGAGGGGTGAAAAGTAAGGAGACAAAAGAGATTTGCAGTCAAGACAGCGGAAGGAGGCAGTTGTAAAGAGGAAACCATGAGAGCTCTTTAACAGTCTGAAGTGTCTTCATGCTTTCAGTGAGACACTTGCGATAAATCCTCAAATCTTAAAGGTAACCGACCGAAAACAAGCTACCTTTTAATTGCTTCTAAGTTTCTCTTTTATCCGTATTGACTTGGTAGAAAATATGTGGTGGACACATAAAGGCCTAGCATTATTTGAAGGATTGAGTATCGCTCGCCACCGTTCATAGCAGAGTGTTAGACCAAAGTCTATCAGCAGATTTTGGTCAAACCTTGAAAAATAACATTGGACACAATCACACCTCGCACGATCCTTCACGTGTTGTGAATGACTGTCAGCTACTACCACACCAAATTTGAGCTCAGTATCTGTAAATTTCCCTGAGCTATAGCTCTTTTGTGTAGGCTAAGTTGAAACTGGAGTGGCTCCAAAAGTGGTAGATGTACAGCCAATAATTACTTTCTGAGAGTTCCTTTAAAACTCATTCAATGATAACAGAATAGACAAATGGACACACACCTTCAACACCCCCCCCCCCCCCTCCACACACACACACAGGCAAAAAACATCTACTGCTCTAAAACAATTACTAATGTGTTCAATGCTACAAACAGGTGACCCTAAATAATGCACGCAGACAGACCACAAAGCTTGACCTCATATATCTTTAAATAATAAGTTAGAATAACGACACATTGTTCAGATGTTAATTAGCTGTTGTATGAACACATCAGATCTATTAGTTCTGTGGATATGTCGGAGCATTATTTAGACCAGGATTTTTCATTTTAAAGACCATTTAAAATGATGGAATCAGTTTTGATATTCTAAATACAGCTTTGTGGAAATTATATATATTATATATATAAACCAGATTTGAGATATATATATATATATCCCAAATCTGGTTTATGCCACCTGATTCATAGACTTTTACACCGTACTCAGTTTTGCAAAACATAGGGAATTAAACATGGCATTTTTTGCACACATAACAGCAGCTAACTGTTGCATCTCCAGGCTAGCTCAGGCTTAATTCCAGCAGGAATTTCACAATATTTCTGCCAAAAACATTATAGTATACAAGTTTAAATTTAGCCTTTGCATAAACCACTTTGAAATTTTGAAGATTAATTGTTTTAAGAGAGCAGCGGCCCTCTTTCAGGCCATATTGACGAGCTGTTAGACCCACTTTCGAAGCAACTCTAATCTTCAAAATATCACAGCAGTTTATGCAAACTCTATTATTTAAGCTTTGAGTCCTCAGTCAGTTTGGCATTGTAGTTATTTCGTCAGACATGTTGTGAAATTCCTGCCAGAACTGATCCCATGCAGCCCTGGAAGTGCTAGGGCTAGCTGCTACTGTTTACACTTGCAAATCACCATCCGATCCTGTGTAAATAATGCAAAGCTGAGCAACTCTGAACAGAGTTTGCATGAACCGCTGTGAAATCTTTGTGACCCGTGCTCTTTTAAAATGGCGGCAGCTCTCCAGATTGGTCCGGGCAGCGTTCAGACTAGCCGTTAGCTTGTCGATCCTGTCCTGAACTCTGCTTTTCCAAACTGAGGTTGTTCAGAAAGCTACTGTTTGTACACCAGGTAAGATAATAACTCTTACTGTTGTTTTTCTTATTATAGTTTATTTCACACCTTTTTTACAATCAAACTACTTCTGCGATTTTAACCATTCATATATCAAAACGTTCAGCTCGAATGGAATTAGTGTGTTATGATCTTTGGGTCTTGTACCTTTTATACTTTTCAAAATATTGAACTTTATTTAAATTAAAACTGCATAGAAATACATTTAGATCTGTTCAAATCCTTCAAAATATTGCTGTTTTTGAATCTGACTCCACATACTTTCTTCTTCTGCTACTTTTAGCTACTGTTTTGCTAATTGTAGCTTTTATCTTCGGTTTTGCTGTTTTCAGCTTTTAGCAATAGTTACGCTAATTGTAATATTATTTGTTGTTTTACTAATTTTAGCTGAAACTACTGTTGTGCTCATTTAGGCTTTTAGCCATAGTTTATCTAATTTTAGCCGTATCTAGTTTTAAGAAGAAATCCCAGTCAAGTTTTTTTTTTCGTACATAAACAAAATGAATTCAAAAGTGTTTTGAATTCTAGATTAGCCTATTTTTTTAAATTACTTAATTTCAATAATAGAAAATTACATAACAAATCTTCACATATTTACATATTAAAATCTAAAATCAGCTCAAATGGCTTTTGAAATTTTATTTGAAAAAGTGAAAAAAAAAAAAAGAAAGTACACTTTAAAAAGATAAACGTAATCAAACTCAAGGATGAATAATGAATAAATTGAGCCTAATAATTAGATCAATTTAGTTTTGTTTAGTGCAAAAACACGAAGTTGAATGAAATATCTCAAACTCGGGGCTTCAGTTCTGTAAGAAATATGAGACTGGGTCAACATTTGTTTCAGCACGATGTGGCTTTTAATGCACAGATGTTAAGAAGCTGCAAATAACACAAATGAAAATAAAGAAGGCCCCTGCACCTTTGCTGCTAGAACACTCCCCCCAAAAAGAACAGAACAACCGGAGAACTGAAAGTCAAATAGTAACAACTGAATCCCAAATATTACACCACAGATGTTACCATTAAAAATAAAGTGTTGGATTAAATGCAATTAAATAAGCACAAAGTGACTAACAGCGAGTTACTAAGTTACTTGGAATGCCAGAAGTGCTCTTTATTTAAGCCCACGCCGTAAACCATAACTCCGTCATGTGATATTTACAGCAGAGGAAACCTGCTCTGACAAAGTCCTTCATTGTCACTTTTATTTTGCTTTATTGCAGCTGATATACGGTTGTTGTCTGGCGCATTTTATGAGAGACGCTATCCCACACTTATATGTACATACTGGAGTTCAGACCTTGGCTGACAGCACGAGACGTGTGCAGTTCTAACCGGGGTCCTCTGTAACAGACTGTTACAGCGATGGCGGTGAGTTTCAGCAATAAGAAAAGCATTAAGATGACGCCGGTAAATCGAATGAATGAGCGCTTGGAGCCACTCAGGTGCGCTAATGGTGGCTCCTTCAGCTGCGAGATAAGCTTCTCGGTTGATAATCATTAACACGCCACAGTCTACAATCCCATAATATTTTCACCAATAACATCAACATAAAACAGCTCAATTAAAAAAAAGAAAAAAAATGGAACATTTTCTGCGTTTTCTCCAGTCCCCTTTGATGGTTCGCCACATTTGCAGCAGGTAAAAGTTTCAAAAGCCTTTGATAGGGACTGAGATTCACGTGAACAGGATGTCTGAATAGATTTAAGAGCTTCGCAGAGAAAACATGACACTCATTCAGCAGTTTCAAGGCCGTCTCTTTGTTTTTATGAGACCACGGCTCGAGGACAATGAACTGTACAGACGGCATCTCCAGACGTGCTCATGTGAAGTGTCCGCAGTTGTCCAACCATAGTTAAAACTCGCCCGACCTTTGCTCCCTCATTTCATTATCTGCCTGCTAAGTGTGAGCTCGCACTAAATCAGGAACACTGTGCCAGGTAGGTACATGTCCACAATTAGTTTTCCTGCACTGTTATTGTAAGGTCTTCACCTTTGCGAATGTCAGTCTTTCGTTTGCGATCAAGGAAGCCAAAAAAATCTCTGAATGATGACGCAGTGTTGGCTGAGGAGGCCTTTCTGGTTCCTCTGTCTCTTAATTGTGCCTTGTATTTATGAGTTGACAGTGATTGACCCATTACTTAGGACTGACCCCTTGGTGACTTCAGTGCTGACAGTAGAGAGCGGGACGCTCTCGTACCTGTCTGCTGCCCTCCAGCAGCGACACCGCAGCACGGTGGACTTGAGCTGCTTCTGGAAGTTACTGTTGAGGAAGCCGTAGATGATGGGGTTGACACAGGTGGAGGTCATCGCTGTGAGGTGGCAGAAGGAAAAGATGATGTCGTGGCCACAGGATGGGATGGCCTCGTGGTTCCAGTCGAACACCGTGTTGAAGACGTTGAGAGGGAGCCAGGAGATGGCAAACGCCACCACGATGGCGATGAGCATGACGTTGATCCTCGTGGAGCCCTTGTTCTTCTTCTGAGTAGCGTTTCTGCCACGCTCCACCATGTCCTTCCTCCTCATCAGGCGCAGGTAGATGTGCAGGTAGCAGACCATGATCAGGCCGAGGGGGAGGAAATACTGGAAGGCGAGCAGGGAGGTGGTGTAAGCGCGCCGCTTCTGAATAGACGGCCACCTCTCCATACACACGGCGTCGTCGCTGATTGGGATGGGGAGGCTCAGGTTCTGGAAAGGCATCGCCAGTACGCTGTACTGGAGGAAAGGCACGGAGATCAGGCAGGCCATGATCCAGGTGACGGCCACTGCCAAGTAGGACTGTCGTACCAAAAGTTTCCATCCAGTCGGGTGGACGATGAGCTGGTAGCGCTCCATGGCGATGAGGACGAGGGAGAAGATGGAGACGGTAACAGAAATGCACTGGATGAAGGGGGTGAGCTTACACAGAGTCTCGCCGAGGATCCACCGGTCCATCAGGGTGTAAATGATCGTGACCGGCAGGCATATAATGCACATCAGAATGTCCGAACAGGACAGGTTGACGATGAAGATGTTGGTGACGTTCTGCATCTCCTTGTGCCGCGTGATGACAAACACCAGGCAAGAGTTCCCAATGAGGCCCACCGCCATCACCGTGCTGTAAGCGATGATGAGGAAGGTGGTGCCACTGACGGAGAGCGAGCAGTCCTGGGTGAAATCCCACGGTATCTCTTTCCACAGGGCTTGGTTGTGATTGGTGTTGGGCTGCAGCTCCATGACGGCAGTTTCTCGGCTCGCAGCCAGGAGACTAAACGAATTCACTTCCCCACGCCTGCAGTGATCACTTCATTAATAAGCTTTGCATCTTTCAGTTTTCCCTGATCCATAACCTTAGGTAGTCTTCGTGGCAGTCTTCATCTGTGGCCTAAAAAAAGAGCAATAAAAAGATGTAAACGCTCAACAAAATGACAGAGCCACAGACGTGTATTTCATTTAAAGTCTCCAGATAAAAAGTTGACTAGAAAATTCATGTTAACCCTCTGAAAGCTGATTTAATCATTTCTTTTTCACCTCTTTTTAAATAAGCATATCTGGTTCTGTTGCTCCAACTAGAAACTTAAAGGGATATTTTGGCCATTTTGAAGTGGGGCTCTGTTGAAAAGTTATGGGATATTAATATTCTATCCATTTTAGATGGCGCTTTCAAAGGCCTCAGTTTGGGGAAAACAAAATATACATCTAACAGGACTGACAAGCTAAAGGCTCGTCCAAATGCAGCCGAGACCAGAGTGGGCTATTTTACCCTTCAATATATCAAAACGTTCTGCTTTTTCAGGAGCTGCTGTGCTATGACTTCTGTTTTTTATACCTATGATACATTTCAAAACATTTAACTTTATGTAAAATAAAATCTCTTTTACAAACATGTACACTGAGATCTCTTCAGGCCTTTTAAAAACATTGTTCTCTTTAAAATCAGCTTTAACAAACTGGCTCCATTTTTGTCTTCTTATGCTACTTTGAGCTTTTAGCTATCATTCTCCCACTTTTAGCTACAGTTTTGCTCATTTTAGCTACTCTTCTGTTAATTTTAGCTACTGTTCTATTTCGTTTGGCTGCTGTTTTGCTCATTTTAGCCTTAACATATGTTTTGATCATTTTTGCTTGAGATTAACTAATTTTAGCATCTGGTTTGGTAATTTTATAATGTTTTACTAATTTAATGTTTGACATCTGTTTTGTTGATTTTTTAACAAGCTTTCTTTGGCGGCAGTGGCTCAGGAGGTAGGGGTTTGTCCTGTAATCGGAGGGTTGCTGGTTCAAGCCCCTGCTCCGGCTGTCTCAGCCGTTGTGTCCTTGGGCAAGACACTTCACCCGCCTTGCCTACTGATGGTGGTCAGAGGGCTCGGTGGTGCCGGTGTGATGGCAGCCTCACTTCTGTCAGCCCGCCCCAGGGCAGCTATGGCTACAATGTAGCTTACCACCATCAGTGTGTGAATGTGTGGATGAATGGGTGAATGATTGTAGTGTAAAGCGCTTTGGGGTCCTTGGACTAGATAAAGCGCTATATAAGTGCAAGCCATTTACCATTTAAATCTTAGCATCTGCTTTGCCTATTTTAGCTAATTTAGCTTTTGCGTCTGTGTTGCTACTTTTCGTTACAGTTTTGCTCATTTTAACATTTGTTTTGCAAATTTAACTGTTTTACTCATTTTAGCTTTAGCATCTGTTTTGCTACTTTTGCTGAGTTTTAGCTACTCCTCCGCTCCTTTGCTGTTTTCAGCTTCCAGGAACTGCTCCGCTGCTTTTAGTGTTTAGCTGCTTTTAGCTTGCGTTCTGCTTATTTCAGCCTCTGTTCTGCTCTAATCGTAGCTCATTTTTCGGCTTCCTCATATTTGCGCTGCATTTCCCAGAGAATACATTTCCTTCAGCTGTCCACAACTTTTCCACAAAGCCCCACTCGGAAACGACCAAAACGTCCCTTTAAAAGTCGCTGTGCGTTTGGATGTCGTCTTTTCGTTGTTTCTTATGAAACACTCCTTTGTGCGCGCTGCTGGGAAATAATCAGAGCAGATATGAGGCTTGTCGAGCTCAGGCGATAAAAATAACGGATGCACTGATGAAGATCATCAAGGAAACAGCAAAGATCCAGACTATTTTTTCTTCTTTTTTTCAGCGACGCTATAATAGCCCGCTGATTTAAATTTCCATCACAATAACAGGGAGATTATGACTGCTCAGAGACAATCATTTCCTCTCACTGTCCTCTGATTCTGTTGCCGTCCATAAAGGGCACCGTGCTCGCTGTCGCCGAACAGTCCCAGCAGCTCCCAGCAGCACGCGTGCTCCTCTTCTGACTGAACAAATTAATGTACCAGAAAACATTACACGGATACAATTTCATTACACCAACCCGACCAACGACGTCTAAGAGGTGCGGGAGGATCTTTTCATTTGCGTGCACATTTCAGCGTGGAACCACGCTGATGAAGCGATACGGCTCGCCCTTCGGCTCAGTTCCTCAGAAATTAGTTTTCCAGCGCAGCTATGCAAACAGCATTACATCTGCAGGCTTGAGCGGATCCATCATCTGTAACAGAGGACACCTTAACCATGACAAATGTTGACAGGCGGGGCGTTAATTACCTGCGGCCCTCTCTGTTATGAGCAGTAACGACCTATTAGGGCGTGCTGTTTGTCTCCGGTAATTAGCGGGAGTATTTCGAACAACAGGGAGGGAAGCTGTTGGCAGAAGAAGCAGCTTTCAAACTCCTTTGCGAATTAAAGTCTTTCTTCTGGACCTTTGGTTGAGCTGAATTTCCCCTCCTTGTGCCGTACACCGTGACGCTGATTGTCCGTGGCAGGATTTGGACACTTCCAGTGATGCAGCGCCGTGTCTGCTGGCAGGGAGATGAGATGGACTCAGAGCACTCACTGACACGAGAGGTCACTCTTGAGGGCAAATGATCCCACATGTTTGCCATTTTCACAGTGGGGAGAGAGGGGGTGGGGGGTGTAAACAGTCTAAATTTAGTTCGTGGGACACAGAATGAATTCAGACAGAATGAACACATTAAATAATAATGAGGCTTTAAGCAGGTGCTGGATGCTTTGTCCCTACATGTAGGAGACACACACCTGTGTCTCCTGTCCGAGGGACAACCTAAGAACCGGAAGAATGGTTACTAACCAGAACTGTGTCCCCCAGAGACAAAGACAGGAGAAAATCAAGTCAAATAAGTAGACAGCTGTTTGTTATTAAAGTCTCTGAAACGCCATTAGAGCGTCGCTGTGGCACGACTATATACATATATATATATATATATATATATATATATATATATATATAAATATATATATATATATATATAATACCTAGCAGGCTTTGCAGTAAATTAGGTTTAATTAGCATTTTGTGAAATTGGCCGCCGTTTCTTACCGAAATCTCCCTCCTTCTGCGGACTTCGGTCAGTGTTGCGCATCAGTTGCGCCACTTTTTTTCCGGGGAGGCGGTGGAGGAGCAGGTCCGAGACGAGCCGGAGCCGTGTGTCCGGCCGGGAGATCTAGCTCTTCTTGAAGCCTCGCGCCTCGCGCCTCGCTCCTCGCTCCTCGCGCTCGGGATGTGACTGGGAACATCTTACGTAAGAACTTGTCCGCGGCTCGCGTGCGCGCGGGAAGGGCAGGCGCGCGCCAGCACGGGTGGAGGGGTGGAGGAAATAAGAGTTGTTTGAAACGTGCAGGCTGCGCGTGGCCAGCTCAAAAACTGTTTTAGGGAAAAAACATGAGAGAAATGATCTAAGGAACCTGCAGACTGCCCGAGCTGAGGATTGATAGATTTATATACTGCAGGATTCAAACTCACACAGCTCTGTGAACAAGACAGATAAGTATTCATCCCTCTTGGTGTTTTTCCTACTTTGTTGCCTTACAGAGTGGGGTTGAACTGGATTCTTTGTGTGCATAAGTATTTAGCCCCTTTGCTTTGAAGCCCCAACCATCAGCTTCATCAATTAAAAGCAACCTGTGAGTGATTTAGTGCCGCATGATCAAACCTGTCCAAGGATACCCCAGCATCAACGCCACTTTCCTGGTGTTGACAGCTGTTTTTGTAAAAGTTTATCGTCTGGTCATGCGTTTTCTGCTTCTTATCCGTGATCGGGTCACAGAGGCAACAGGTCCAGGAAGGAAATCTCTCCCCAGCTACACTCTTTGACCTCCCAAGTTGTTCCCAGGCCAGAGAGGACATATAGAAACATCGATCCACTGATTGTCACACACCTGAGTGTGTGAAATTTTGCATTTGACCCATCCCCTGAGGGAGCGGTGAGCAGCAGCGGTGAGCAGCAGCGGTGCTGCGCTCGGGAATCATTTGGTGATCTAACCTCCCAATTCCAACCTTTAATGCTGAGTGTCAAGCAGGGTGGTCTTTGGTATGACACGGCCAGAGATTGAACCCACAACCTCCCAGTTTCAGGGCAGACACTCTACCATTATATAATCCCTGCAGGTCTCCTCTCAGACGTGGCGGGGGGAATAAAAAAAACCTCCAGATGGGGCGTCCTCATCGGGTGCCCGAGCTATCATCCCTTACCTCTGAGACTAAACTCAGCCGCCCGACAGAGGAAGCTCATTTCAGCCACTCGAATCCAGGAGCTGGTCGTTGCGGTACCAGGTGTGAGGGTTGGAGCGTGGCCTGGACCTGTAGACCGAAAGCTTTGCCTTTTAGATCAGCTCACGGCGGGACCGGAGCGACACCCTCGTTACTCCGAACGAGGGTCCTGATTCATCCACTCATATCCCCGTCGTCACTCTGTGAGAAAGACCCATGGATCGTGAAAAGTTGATTGCTTATATTAAACATGAAGACAAACTTTAAATTCTCTCTCTGAGTGGGTTAAAGGTTCAGTGCTCAGTTGTAACATCCACTCATAGCAGCGAGCAAACATCGTATTTATAGCTTGTCATAAAATTCACATTGGGCAGAACTGAGTTGAGCCAAACCGGTTCGGTCTTCGACAATAGTCCCAGGTGTGAACGGCTGTGTGTGCGCGTGTATCTGTCTCTTAGCAAAATATCTCATGAACCATTGGATAGATTTTATTCAAACTTGCAGGAAGTAATCAATGGGTGCAGATCTACGACTGAATCATTTTTGGAGGCAATGCAAGATAGCCGCTACAGCCAATCTACCAGCACTTTGTTGGCTACAACTCGGTCAGTTCCACACATATTCAGCTCAGGTTTGATGCGGTTGTAGCTGAGGGTCACGAACAGCGCATAGTCTGAGTGTGACGATGTGTGATATCGCACGAGCCTGAGCACAAAGTTACTTTCAAGGTTTGACCGTAATCGCATTTCAAACTGTGGCATAAAAAGGCGGCATTCCTTCAAGGAAATGCTTTTAATTTTTTTAAATTGGGTTTTTCTTTTATTGCATTGCAAACTACTCCTTTCATGGTAAATGAACAAGAACATAAACTAACATTAACTTTCAGATTAGACGCCACACTGATCACCTATAGGTGCCCGGCTTCTTTACATATTTCTTTATGGGTTTTTTTTTAAACATCCAAAGCGTCATGATTTCAGTTTCAGCTCGAACCCCTCTGCTGCTAGCAGCACCCAGAACTATTTTAAAACCCATTTTCTTGCACCTCCTTTGCTTGCGCGACAGATTGTTAACTGCTTTTTTTTTTCTTTTCACACTGTCCCCACACATTGCCGTGTTAAGTGGAGGCTGTTTGAGAGAGAACAGTAATGGCCGTTCGTCTGAGAGGCAGAGCGGCGAAATGATTTGCCTCCAACAACAACAACAACAGCTCCGTGGGTGTGATGGGTCCTTCCATGTCGAATGTGGAGGTTTTTTAGATCAAAGATGGAATGCAAAAAAACAAAAAACCAGGGCGCACGGAAATGATTGTATGGGTTGGATTCTGATGAACAAGTGTTCGACGTGCTGAGACATAAAATGTGCTTCTCCCTGAGAGCGCCGCTACTGTCTCTCACTTTTTTTTTTTCCTTTGAGTTGCTGTTTTGACAGAAGGAAGGAGTGAAACATTTCTTAGGAAAGCTGGACATTTTGGTGACCTGAAATTGCTTTTTTTTTTTTTCAGTTGACAGTTTGTCCAATGCTTTAATAACAAAAGTGTGTGTATCTGTGTTCGAGACAAGAAATTGTGGGCCGTGAAGTTTGTGCAAACTGGAAAGCATTTTTTAAAATTTTTTTATGGAATAGGCAACATTTTTAGTCGAATAGCGGGGGAACCAAACAGGGAGCAGATGAGTTCTGCTCAAAACATTTAAACGGCCTTGCGCTGATCGAAGGACTTCATATTGAACTGAAAACAACATTATCCTCCATCTCATGTGATGCTAGCAAGATCTCACACTCAAAGTATGTGTTATGAATGACTCTCAGCTATTACCAAATCAAGTATTGGCTCAGTATCTGTTAAACTGGCTGAAATATAGACATTTTAGTCTTTTCTAAAGTGAGTTGACTGTGGTGACCATCTTGAACTGGGTTGGCTCCAAAAATTAGTCAGTTGTAGAGGTACATAAAATGATTACTTCCTGAGAGTTTCATTAAAATCCATTCAGTGGTTCATGTGATATTTTGCTAACAGACAGACAGGGTTGACTCCAACGAGTGATGCTAAAGTGTTTAAGCAAGGAGCTCACTCAACGAGTAGCACTTGGAGTATGTCTTGTGAATGACTCTCAGCTTCAACCACACCAAATTTTAGCACAATATCTGGAAAACTGGCTGAATTCTAGACATTTTTGTGTTTTTTAAGGTCAGTTGGCTGCGGCAGCCATCTCGAATCGGGCTGACTCCAAAAGCTAATAAGTTGCGGATGAGCATTCGACGATTACTTTGTGAGAGTTTCATTAAAATCCATCCACTGGTTCATGAAATGTTCTGCTAACAGACAGGCACACGGACACACACAGACGCAGGCAAAAACCTCATCATCCACCTTTCTCCCTTGTGGCGATGGACGATAAGAAGGAATCTCCAAAACTAATAACTATTTATAACGTTATCTTGCCATCATGGCAAGATAACGTTATAAATAGTTATTAGTTTTGGAGATTCCTTCTTATCGTAAATATCGCAAATATATATTTCCTCCTGGAACATGCGAGTTGTTTAGTTTCCCATCCTGTGCTCCTTTACACAACACAATGGAACCTGTTTTAGAGCATTTTTGGATGAAAATAGAAACTACTGTTACGTAAGGCATTTGTTCAAGTGTTTTTTGGGGGGAAAATTGCTAATATGATTTGGTCCGAGTGGCAATGCACATCAGGAAAGGCCTCGGCCCCATTAACAAGAAATTTGCCCCTTGTCTCCAGCGCACCGTTTTATTTTTGTTTCGCACTGACTGGGGAGCTGCTGAAACTGTGCATAAAATCCAAAACCTTTTTTTTTTGCGTAATTTAGTTTTGTTGTGATAGATGTTTTCAGTTAAGAAAGAAATAAAGAAGAAGAAAAAAGAAAGAAAGAAAGCAGAGAGGGCCTTTTTGATGCAGATCTTGGCTGGAAATACTACTTATACAGAATGGTTAGGTATTATTTGAGTTACAAAACAAAGAAATACTAAGGTATTCTTTCTATTTTGTTGCCTTATAAAATAGAACTTATATAATTTATTTTTGACAGTGAGTAATGGACCTGCACAATTGGGTTTAATGGATAAAAAATGTTTTATATATACAACAAATTTAAAAAATAGTGTGCACATATTGTATGCATTCACCCCCTCAAAGCCAGTATTTCTTGAAGCCACTGTTTGCAGCAGTTACAGCATGGGAAGCCATTTTCCCATAGTCTCACCACGACTCGCTTCTCTCTATTCGAATTTACGTGGTCTAGGTGGTTTTCGATGTAACTTATAGTGGCGCGACTTTCCGAGGCAAACGTAACAGCAATGAGCAAATAAGTGAAATAAAGTCACAAAAACACTCACCATCCTCCGCCACGGTTTGCAAAAATGTCGTTGCCGAGTCAAAGCCACCTTCCCTCTGCTGGTCGGAGCTCCGTAAATCGAGTCCATTTGGTCCATCTCCTTCTGAAATCTGTCAGTCAACAAGCATGAAAACGTCTGCACCACCTCACAGTACCGTCGTTTTATTGGATATATTAAATACAATTTTAAAAAAGTAAAACACAAAAATGAACTCTGCGGTTGTCTGCTGTCGTCAGCTTGCTTGGACCTCCCGGCTGAGGAGGTCCGAAGAAGAACGGAGCTGGAAGCGGTTGGGATCTCCCAACAGAAAGACTTTGAAGTCGACCCAAGTCAACCCAAGTGGGGCTGAGTGGACTCAATGGAAAAAGGCCAAAAGTCTCTTCAGGTCCATCCCTACGAGCTTGGTCCGTCTAACCTCTTGAAGTTTTGTCCGTTTCTCGTGACCAAACTGCAGCAACTCCTTTAGGTCGGATGGGCTGCCGCTTGTCTCCAACAATCTTTAAATCGAACCAGAGATTTTCTGTTGGATTGAGGTCTGACTTTCCACTGGACCACACCAGAACATGTAACTATTTCTCCTTAAACCAGACGAGTGTTTAGGATCATTGTTCTACTGGAAGCTGAACCTCCAACATAGTCTCAACTCTCTGGAAGTCTCAGAGGTTTCCCTCAAGATTTTTTTTATATATATATATATATATATATATATATATATATACATATATTACTCCCCCCATGTTTCCTTTAACTCTGACTAGTTTTCCCCGTCCCTGCTGATAAAAACCTATCACCACATCGTGACACTGCCACCACCGTGCCTCACTGTATTATAGGTAGGTTTGCCTCAGATGCGGTGGTGTCCTTGATGATCTAAAAGTTTGAGTTTGTTTTAATCTCACCACAGCATCCACTTCTGATGCCCTTTTTACTCAGTCTGTGAGTTTTGGTGGACGACCCTCTCCTGGCAGGTTTAATGTGATGGCATAATCTTTCCAAATTTTTTTTATTTTTTATTTATAATGATTTTAATAGAGCTCTTTTGGGATGTTCTGGTATACTTTTTATGATTCAATCATGATCCGTACTTCTGTTTTCCTCCTCCTTAAATTGGAGTATTTTGAGTAGGTCCATTACTAATAATCAAAGTGTAAATTTCATTTAACTTCCAGATTGTAAGGCACCAAAGGGAGTGAATACATTTGGAACACACTGTAAATACGCTCGTCAGTAAGGGGAATTGTTTACCAGAACAAAAGACACAGTAGATAATGGAACTTTTATGTTGTAAATGCTAATAAAACATATCGGAGGCGACAACGTAAATATTAATTAGGTGCAAAGGTCTGCCTGGTCTATGAATTGCTGTTTGCAGCTCAGTCATAAAGTAAGAATAAAAAGCTCAGAAAGATTTACAGTCACTCACAAAGGTACAAAAACACGGTTCAATGCCAACATTTTAAATGACTGACTAATACATTCTTACTGATTGTTAATTTTTAAGACCGACAACTTGGTTTGTGCAATTTTTTTCTGTAATTTATATGATAACGTTTTTTCCTTTTTGTAATATTTAGACAAACACATTTTTATTTATTCCGTTTGAACTGATGTCCTCATCCAGTATCACATCCACTAAGAATATTTCTTGAACATAAGTAGATAGTTTTTTTGTGTGGTCTGAGGAACATAAGCTCACTGTTGGCTTCATAAGCTTGTATTAACTTTAGCAAAAAAAAAAAACAACTTCTCTGTGATGTCAGCTCAAATAAATCTGTGGCGAAATGAGGTGAATCTGAGGCTACGAAAACAACAAACAGCAAAAATATTTTCATGGCGCACCCCCCACAGTGGTCTAAATTTGTCAAATATTTTTCTGATTACAAACACAGCACTGCGCAATCTATCAATGGATGTTTTCTACAACTGATTAGCTTTTGGAGTCAACATGTTCGAGAAAACTAAGCCAATACAAAAATAGTCAGAACAGTTTTACAGATGTTGAGGTGGAATTTGGTGTGAAAGTAGCTCAGAGACATCCTGAACACGTACTCTGAAGGCTTACTTATTGTGCATGAATTGTGTTGTTAAGTTGCGTTATTGCCATTAAGAGTTAGCAAAATGCCTCATGAACCACTGAGCCTTTTTTAATGAAATGCTCATAAAGTAATCATTGGTTGTCCATCTGCTAGATTAACTTTTGGAGACAGCATTATTCAAGATAGTCATCCCAGTTTATCTGCGTTAGCATCACAAAAATATCTGTAACTTACATAAAGTGAACTCAGTTTAAAACACAGATGTGAAATTTTCATCTCGCAATAAAATGTTCAGTTTGTTCGTCTCTTTTTATTCTTGCTTTAATGAACCTGTACGTATGAAAGTAAATCTTAACGTCCTGTTACTGGTGCTGTTCTTTAAACTGTGACACGGTCTTCCCCGCAGTATTACAGCCTCTGGCAACGGACTGAGCTGAAGTGATCCTTGACACCGTCACATCAACACAGTCCTACGAGCCCAGCAGAGAACAAATGCCACAGTGCCTCAGGTGCCGAGGGCTGACAAGCAACCTTCAGCCGGACAGATCGAACCTGACACCGAGCTCGCCCTCGTGCTCCTTCGCGTTAAACGTGGCTTTTGGTTGCAGCACTTCCCGGCGAGCTTCGAAAATGGAAGCAGTTATCGGCAGTGAGCCATCAGGTGCAAATCAATATCTTCATGGAAACAGTGAACTGGGTCTGCCTGTGTGCTCGCCCTGTCAGTAAACCGTCGACAAGATGACGGCTGGAGGCACTTCCTTAGGCAGTCGGCATGTAAACACGTTTAATCTTAGTGTTTATGAAATTAAAAAGAATTCAGATGGTTGCATATTAAATTAAAATAAGCCTTTTGATACTTTCAGCGTTTAACTAGCATGTTGCTAAGTTTGGCTTTTCACAGACCTGAACTATAACTATAACTTATCACTTCTCTCCCTTTATGCCTGGGTGGGTGCATTGTGTGTACTGATTGTGTAAAATTTCAACCAAGTCATTAAACGTGGCGACTTCCACTGCACTGCTGCTGGAGTCTGGTCCTGTCTGAAATCAGCATTCAGGCACGCTGGAATTTTAGTTTTTATCGTTCATTTGACTTTCCAAGGCAGAGATCAAACCTTGTGCTGTGAAATCATCCCTTTTGATGTCAAATGTTCCAGTTTCTGAGCTGACATCTGAACATAGATTTCCTTTAAAGTCAGATTTTGGCGTTAGCAGTTATTCTAGCTGCTGATCATAAAAAAGTAGGTTTTGTTATTTTTGGACAGAGCCAGGCGGTTCCTCTCATTTCTAATATTTATTCTTAGCCTAATGTCTCCAGGTGGTTATTGCACTTTATGAGCGTAAAGAACAAACAACTTGCTCGCAAAAGCTAAACGCTTCTGGGGTGAAAGCACCACATTGACGGTTTCACTCGGCGATCTTCAGCAGCCATTGCTGAAAATTCTCTGCAAGAAATGAGGAGAGGACTCTGTGGTTATTTGCTTTCTCACATGCCACCTCTCTGGAACATCTTTGGAAAATTTCACGCCTGCAGTGGATGTGTGAAAGTGGCTTAAGCGTCGCAGCATTACTTTAGACTCAGTGCTGGTGCCCGTTTCACTTTGCTTCTCAGTCACAACCAGTCGGGGAATGTGCTGAACATAGTATGAAACAAAAACTAGAAAAAAATCTGCGTTTTCTGCAAACATGCACGCCGGTGATGCTGAGCGCTAAATGACTGCTGAAATCTGTTGAAGAAGCTGAAACTGTATGGGTAAAATTAAAAATGATAAGAACAAAATCTAAAATTAGCAGAACAGAAAAGCTAAAAGGTAAAACCAGGAAAACAATAGCTGTAGCAAAAGCTAAGACCTGCAAAACAGTAGCTAAAATATAAAATCAGCACAACAATTATTAAAAGCTGAAACCACACCTGAAACCTAAAGGTATCAGAACAGTAGCTGAAAGATAAATTTAGCAAAACATTAGGTAGAATCCAAAATAAGTAAATTCAGTAGCTTAAAGCTAAAACCAGCAAAACAGTTGTTAACAGCTAAAACTAGCAAAACAATAATTAAAAGCTAAAACTAAAAAAAATTGTAGCCCAAAGCTAAATTTTACAAAACAGCAAACAGAATCTAAAGTAAGCAAAAGAGTAGCTTAAAGCTAAAACTAGCAAAATAATAGCTAAAACTAGCATAACAGCAGCTAAAAGTTAAAACTGAAACAGGTATGCTGAAGTGGACTTCAAAGAGCACAAAATTCTTGAGTGATCTGAAGTGATCTTTATCCATTTTTATATCAAAAATTTGTAATTAAAGTTAAATAATTCAAAAGACGCTAAAGCTGCAAAAACCAAAAGTCACAGCAGTGATGTCCTGATTGAGTTGAACATTCTGATTCCAGAATGGCTGAAATAATTGAAAGGATGCTGAAGAAAGAGTCTAAAAAAACATAACAATAAAACTATAAGCTGGAATATGGTAGTGTGAATGCTGGCTGCAAGTGATTTCACTCTACGTGCTTCTAAAAATATACATTTAGTATTGAGGAATAAACTGATTTTACTTTGGAAAATGAGGAAGAACAGACAGTAAGAGAGGAAAATTAAATATATAAAGCAAGCGTCTAATATTAGGATTTAATAAAACCTAGCTGCCTTAGCTGACTGAAAGGCAGTATCAATCCTATGTGTGTCAGTCTCTGTGACCTTTGACCTTTAATTCATATGAATGATCAGCATGCCCTTCCTGCTTTCTTAGACCACATTACTATTCATCTCAGCCCCGAGCACATCTGCGTGCACCACAGCCATTTTTTTTTGCTGCCTTACTATTGTCTTTCCCATCATATGATTCAAAATTTACAATTACATTGTCACTGCAAGCAGGGTGGTGGATGTCACTCCCCAGAATAGCCCAAATCACAGAACCAACGGGTTAAAGCTGAATGTAGAGGTGGTGCAGAAGCCCTGTTCAGACAGATAGGATCATCCTGAACTCAGGACTGTAGCTTACCCCAGTTAAAATTTGACAAACCATTGGTCCCACTTATCTTAACTCTATTAAGATAAGTGGCAAAAGCAAAAAGCAATAATGTTTTTTTCCCGTGTTTGTCTGTTGTGTAAGCAAAATGTCTCATGAACCTGTAGGCAGATTTTAATGAAATACTGGACAAGCTGCAAGTGATTAACCTTTGGAGTCAACTCAGTTCAAGATGGCTTCATAGACTTTAAATAAAAAAAAATTGAATAAAACAATCAGTTATGCAGATGGTGAGCTAAAATTTGATGTGGTAGTAGCTGAGAGTCATTCACTTTAACTCACAGTGTGACATCTCACAGTATCGTATGAGACTGCATATAACGTTTTTTTTAAGGTTCGACCAAAACAGCTTTATGATTTCTCAACATAAGATGATGGCATGTAAGTTGGCGGGCAATATGCATTTTTTCAAGTAATGCGGGGACTATTTTTTCTGAAAGCATTGGCGAGGACAGCAGTTATCATCAGTGAATGAGAAAATTTACTAAGTCCACAATAAGCGCAATGCAAAATGAAATGTGTCACTTTTACGCTAAACTCTTGTTTCTGACCTTCCGGCAGCATTGAAGGGAAAGTGTTAGCGACACAGACCGATCCTCTCCTCGGAGAGCTGCTGTTGAGGCAGACTGTCGCTCAGCTATCTGGTGCTATAATGTCCCCACTCGCTGTCTTGTGTAATACTTTCCTCTGGGAAATGCCCAGTTTCCTGATGCGTGTGGGCCATGTGTGGAGGAGAAGAAAAAAAAAAAAATAGGATTCCTCCTCATTCTGCCTCTGCAAAAAGATGCAGCATCACCACTAAGCCTCGTGCAGTTGTTAAATGCATGATGTGCCAAACTTGATTTTACACTAACCGACAATTTGTTCACACCGGCACACACTGGTTGGTTTAAATATTTTAACAGCCTTCGTTTTACTTTCCTCCCTGGTTTGGAGGGAAGTTTCTTCTTCTATTTCTTCTTCTGAAAAGGAGTTTGACCCCTGTGAGGAAAACAAAAAACAGAAATACTGTTTCAGCTGACTTAGGAGTTGACTTCGTGGTCAAGAACCAACCTAAATGATCCATCCATTTTCTTTACCTGCTTCTTCTTTCCAGGTCACAGGGAGCTGGTGTCTATCTCCAGCCATCACTATACGAGAGGCGGGGGACACCGAGGACAGGTCGCAGGTCCATCACAGGGACACATAGAGACAGATGTTCCACATAAACAAGGATTTTGGCAAAATGAGTGAGGACATCCAGCCGTCTCTGGAGGCATACTTCACAGTGGAAACATCATTTAAAGTTGAAACGGGTCATAGAAAGTTGGACTGTATGTGCCTGAACTTGCATTTTGACACCTTTAATGGTTTTTACACAATCCCCGTTTGGGTTTTATGATTTTTGGAGATTTTACCACAGAATTTTCAAGTTAGAGCGCACTGGTTTCACGCACTCTAACCCTTGAGCTGTCTAAACTTTTCAAAATTTCTGCAAACTCTTCTTACTCTCACAAACTTTACACTTCTAATACATTAAAAATTTTGTCATTTTGGTCTTCTTTCATCCAATGTGTCTCTCACCACTGCAGCATTGATGGTTTTCTCCCAAATCGCCCCAGAATGTAGGATGAACACACCCAAACGCTCATTAACTTCCATTGTGTCTGCGTTCAGAATTTTCTCTTTCTTTTAACTTGTCATAACTCTAACGTTAAACAGTGCAGACGCATAAAATATACATGTGATGACCAGGCTCTTCTGCTGCTTACAGTTCAGGAGTTATTTCAGTACGACTTACAGTTTTTATACAGGGACTCTTTGTCCGAGGCTTACTTTCTACTCTGTGTTTCTGTCTGCATGTCTTGTTAAGAGTGCTGTCAGGGAGTGAGAGACACAGGTGTGTGGTTACTCACAGAAATCTGTCTCATGGCAGTGTAAATGAACCAACACTATTTTTCATTTGGGTGGAGCTAAGATTCAGCTCGTCTTTTTTAACCCAGTTGACAGCCTCCATCAAAGAGCAGCCCTGGAAGTTGTTGCGTTACAGGATTTTAGTCTGGAAGGAAGAAAAAGAAGAAAAAGAAATGGATTGCTCTGCCTCACAATCACCAAGCAGCCCGAGGGGAAATTGCACACGCCACGCTCACACCTAAGTCACTTAAAACGGTCCTTTCAACCTCTGAATCATGGAGCAGCGAGTGCGGGTGATGAAGCAGGCCCGGCTCGTTGCTCGCTGCTCGCTGCTCCCGCTCCTTCATCAGCTTCCTGCTTCTGGATTTGGACACGCACTCCCCTCGCTGACAGCATACTCGACTCTACAGTTTAAGCTTAAACACGCTGTATCCTGTTATTCTACGTGTATTCTAAAAACCTGTTTTAAACTCAAGTCAAGTGCACAGGAAAAATGGAGAGGTTTTTTCGGTGAACTGACAGTCACAGCTTGTGCTCTGCTGTCCCAAACTAATCAGCTGTATTGTCCTTCGGCCTGCCAGCTTCTTTTCTTATCAGATGTAGCAAACAGAAGCCGTGCTGTGCGACATGACTGCAGCATTCACATTTTCCTTACAACCAGCTGTCCTGCCCTGCTTCTTGTTAGAGCCCATTGTGCTCACAGCTCGCACATACCGTCTCTTCCATGCCTGCTTGAAACTAAGGGCACCTTAAGAAAACCCCAGTCCATGATTGCTTTAGTTTGGCGTAAAGGTGTTTTAAAGGACTCAAAGTGTTGTTTAAGCCGGACGGCTGGAGCATTTTGTGTGTCTCTAATCGCTAATGACAACCTCTCTTCTCAGGTCTGTTTGAGGTAGAACTTGAAAGCTAATACTGTGAATTCAACCCACTTTGTTTTTCGCTTGTCATTTTCGTTCCCGCGGACTTCGGCGCACCCTCTCCTGATGAAAGGAGACGTTCTGCTAATGCACCGGAATGCTGCACTCTCGATAATTTGGCCAAACCAACAGGGCTCTTTGTGACGTTTAGGAGGGTTCATCAAAAACCTCTAACGCACAACCAAAAAGAACAGCGACGAGGAAAGATTCTGAAAAATAAAACGTTTGAAGTGTGTCGATGCGGCCCCCGCTCAAAACTCCAACACGCAACGACTGTCTTCTATAAAGTCCAACAGATTTATAATTTTGGGACATTTATAATAAGCTAAGCTGACAAAACGTCCACGTTAAAGAGGATCTAAAGACATGTCAAAGCTGCTGCCAGTGGCTCATTAGGGTCACCATGGTAACCACACCTGTGTCTGTCACTGCCTGATAGCACTCTTAATGAGACATGCAGACAGAACACTGTGTGAAAACTGTAAGTTGTATTGAAAAACAAATCTTGTCAAAGCAGCAAAGGCACGAGTCATCAACAAACGCCAGTTTTTGTGTTGGAGATATGACAAGTTAAAACGACCCTTCGTTTTCAGTTTTGAAGAGAAAATTTTCAGATTCAGCGGGAGTCAATGAGAGTTTGGGTGTGTAGACTCTGCATTCTGAGGGGATTTAGGAGAAAGCCACGAGTTTTATAGCGATGGACGACACGCTGAGTGAAAGAAGATAAAAAAGTGCCCACATTTTGATGCAGAAACTGTATATAAGAAGTGTAAAGTTTGCCATTTTCTTTTTAAAGTTTAGGTAGCTCAAAGGTTAGTGACGTCATTGCACTCTAAGTTGAACCTTTGGTGATAAAATCTCCTAAAATTATAAATATTAAACTTTGATTACGTAAAAACGTAAAGATATCAAATTGTCAGTGTAATCATGTAAAGTAAAACTTTACGTGACTCGTTTAAATTATCAAAGAGGGATGGGTTTTTCATCACTATTAATAAATATTTCTGCACTCAAAGAAAAAAATATGCCCTTCCCTGCCTCTCAGTTTTCCTTAGGCGCCGCACAGCGATCTACATTAGATTGGAAAATAGATCAAGTGATGGATTTTTACTGCAATGTTTTTGCAAGTAGGCAAGAAAAAAACCCCACTCTGCGTGTCAGAGAATGATGCATGAAAACTAAAGCTATGACAGAAGATGAATGAGGCCGTAAAGCCTGAGCAACAACATGGAAGCCGGAGTTATTTATGTACAGAGTAGGCATCATAACTTGCTGCTGACGTCTTCCTAGAAGCTCATGCAGTTATCAGAAAAGTGGGAAATCAGTCTGAAAAGCATTTGATTACATGGAAATATAAAGACTGCGAGGGCAAACAGTGACAAATACAACACACAGTTGAAATGGCTGATTAAAATAATTACTTTAGACCTGGCACACTGACGTTTTCAGTTTTATTACCACTAAGATTTCATGCTACTTTGTCAGAAAAAAACTGATCACTATGTGCAATACCTTGAGTCACATTTTGAAAAATTATAATATCACAGTGGTGTAAAATTAAGGAAATTGCAATAACTTTAGGTTATGTGCCAAAAAAACTGCAATTAAGTACAAATACATTAGGGTATACGGTATACGTACTAGTGAATAATTATGGCATTATGAGTGACGATTCATTTGAGCAGTTCAGCTTATGAACATTACTAATATTTGAGCATCAAACAGCGCCCTCCTGTGTCTAACAAAGTTATAACGTTGAATCATGTGATTAAAAAAGCTGTATAATGTATCATTCCCATCACATCTAATCATTTCATTAGTTAAAAATGGGTTAAGACGGAAAATGAGTTCTACTTTTCCACAATGCAAACTTTATTTTAAAAGAAAACCTGACTCTTTCACCTTTTCCCCCTTCAAAACACAAAGACGCACACGATTGGCTGAATTTCAGGAAGTGGGCGGGACCGCTGGGACAGCTGGAACCAATAGGCGTTTGAGCCCCTGGTCTCACACCAAAAAGTGAACATTCTTGTTTTGATTTGTCACAAAAACCGAGAGCGTCTCTTTTCTGCGCTGCACGTAAAATTCCGCGGCGTCGTGAAGGAGCCGATGTCTCAGTGTGAGCTGGTTTGACGAGCAGCACCACATTTCTGTACATTCGTGTTGTTGCAGTTTATAAGTGTCGGGTTTGCTGGTTTTTAAAGAGCGCTGGGACAGCTGCTATGCTAGCAGGCTAACCAGCTTTTTTAGCTTGATAAGAACATGGGCTGACCGTGTAGCAGGGAGGTGACAACTAGCAGGTAGACGGTGAAACTGCGCGCTCCTAAATATATTTATCCCTTTATAAGAGCTTTACAGCTTAAATTGGCACTGTTTGAGTTAATAAAATAGATGTAACCATGTTGCACTGATATTTCTACTCACTTTTCCCTAGCTACGTTGTTTGCTTTCGTTTTTCGGTTGATGTCAGTTCACTGTTTCGCGAGTCTATCCGGAGAAGGGACCCTTGAGAGCTAGTGAGATGAAGCCTGAAGGTCAGAGTGCTGCTGTGGCTGAGGACAGGGAGCTGGCTCCCACGGGGAGAGGAGCTGGCTCTTCAGACCGTCCGACTCGGCAGCTCTTTAAAAGTTCGGCCCATTTCCGGAGCCTGCTGGACGGACTGCTCACCCTCAGACAGGCTGGCATCCTGTTCGATGTGGTGCTCCTGGTGGAGGGTCGACCCATCCAAGCCCACCGTATACTCCTGGCAGCCTCGTGTGATTATTTCAGGTATGCCCTGCTGTGACTCTCACCTTGCTTTGGTTTCTCCATCGGTCTCGCATAAAAAAGCTGAAATTTCCCAAAATGTATTCGGGCGAACATTTTCACAGTACAGTGCACTTAGGAATGCAGTCTAACAACCTAACATCACGAGACACAATGCCCCAGTCTGAAGTCCAGTTTAAAGGATCCTCTGCGTATTTTGAGCTTGTGATAACCATAAAAACATTTGGGTTCGCTCATCTGGTTTAAGTTATTTTAACAGAACAAAGCTGTAAACCTGAACCATGCGCTTGAAACTGTGGTTTAGTTGGATTACAGCTACTGTGAACTTCCCCTAAAAGCCTGTAGAGGTTCTGATTTAACTTAAATCTGCCGCAGACTTGACTGAAGACTTCAGCATCAGGACAGTTTCATACAGCTAAGATCCAGTCTTCCGCTGCCAAGTTCTGGGTCTGCCTGGGATCTCTTCTTAGTGTCCAGGAGGGGTCATTATCAGATGCCTGACCCACCTCAGCCGACTCTTTTTGCGTCTCTACCCCGAGCTCCCCTCGATGACGGAGCACCTAGGAAGAGGAAGCTCGTTTCAGCTGCTTGTATCCGGGATCTCATTCTTTCAATCATGAGCCATACCTCACAACCATAGGTGAAGGTTGGAATATAGATGGACCTATTGGCTCTTTTTCTTTTCTATCACAACGTACCGGAGAAACACCATCGCTACGATCTCAAAGTGAATAAACATGTGGACAGTTATGGCAGAAATGAAACATTCAACAATTCCTCAGTTTATAAGATGATTACAAATTTGGGAGCCATTGTATTAACAGTAGTTACAGTAAAAATGGCTAAGTTCTCTATGTAAATGATAATACACTAGGCATCTGATAGCTTGCCAAGGATAACGCAACATTCACCTAACGAGGGATTTCACAAGAGCAGCAGTTACAGAACCCATTGTGCGTCACACTGACACGACTGACAATGCAAAACCACAACAATCAGACAGCGGGCACGCCTGATTCCTTCTGTCCCATTACCGTGGATGTCTTTAGTCATGCACCTGAACTGAGCGGCTCAGAGGGATGAGTTTCCTGTTTTGCTCTTCACTTCGTTTTTCCAGGAAACTGATTCTGAATTATGGGTTTCGTCAGGCGTGCAGTTCATGCTCAGTATGTACAATTATAACATGACTGGGAGCTTTTGGATATGTCCAATTGTTCCGATGCCAGTCAAATCATGACGTGACACGCGTCATCGCTGGCTGATCAGATCGAAGCATGCTTCACCTTTCTCCACCAGGGGGATGTTTGCTGGTGGCCTCCGGGAGATGCAGCAAAACGAGGTTCCAATTCACGGAGTGTCCTACACGGCCATGAAAAAGATCCTGGACTACATCTACACGGCTGAGATAGAGTTGGACCTGGAGAGCGTTCAGGAGGTCCTGATAGCGGCCACGCTGTTGCAGGTAGGGTGAAGCACGGCGGTCACTTCTTTTTCTTTTTTGTTGCCGGGTTGTTGTTCAGCTAAAATGTTGTCCCTTTTTTTTTTAACAGCTTGAAAGTGTCACTGGCTTCTGTTGCGACTTCCTGTTCTCCTGGCTGGACGAGAGCAACATTTTAGAGGTGCACCACCTGGCTGATCTCTACGGACTGCAGCAGCTTAAAGCCAGGGTCCACTCCTACATCCTCAGGAACATTCAGAGTTTGTCTCAGACAGATGTGTACAGACAGCTCCCCGAAGACGACGTCTTCAGAGCGCTGAGCAGCGACGAGCTCCAGGTGGCAAGTGAGAACGAGGTGTACGAGGCGGCGCTTCACTACCACTACAGTCCCGAGGAGGTGGAGACTGACCGGGTGTACTTGCAGGTCAGTCTGAAGGTGTGTTTTTATCTGACACTCATCTGGCATGGATCGCATCTTTTCATCGTTTTACCAAAAGCCTGAATGGTAACTAAGCGTCTGCGTCTTCCCCAGGACAATCTCAAGATGTTTGGTGCTGTGCGTTTCTGCCTGATCGAGAAGCAAACGTTGCAGAGACTCCACAGCAGGCTGAACAAGTGTCCGCTGAAGGATCTGGTGTCAGCCGCGCTGCGGTACCACGAGCAGGAGCTGTGGCAGCCCGACCTGCAGAGTCCTCTCACTCAGCCGCGCTCCACCTTCCACT
Source organism: Kryptolebias marmoratus (assembly GCF_001649575.2). NCBI lineage: Eukaryota > Metazoa > Chordata > Actinopteri > Cyprinodontiformes > Rivulidae > Kryptolebias > Kryptolebias marmoratus. The sequence continues at coordinate 11,237,665 of NC_051430.1, read as the reverse complement.
GCATCCTGGGCTTCGGGGGCATGTTCGGCTCCAGGTCCCTGGCAGACAAAGAGCACCTATTCCACGTCTTCCACCCGGGCTGGAGGGAGTGGAGGAGCCTCACCGCGGCTCACGCTCCACAAATGTCCAACCAGGGCATCGCCGTCCTGAACAACTTCGTCTACTTGATCGGAGGGGATAAGAACACAAATGGGTTTCGTGCAGAGAATCGCTGCTGGAGGTGAGAGCCTCTCAGAACATTTAACGTTTTAACTGGTTCATACTACTTAGTTTAGTTTAATTTTACTACTAATAAAAACATAATTAATGACATTATTTTGTCTATTAAATGTCAGACAATGAATTAAACCAATCCCATCATTCTCAGATAAATGGCAGAGTCAGATATTAGATTAAATTTAGCTAATTAGTGCTCATTAACACCCCTTCACACTTTAGTGATCTAGACTACGAAGCAAGTTCACCTAAACCAGGATTATTAAATGGTTGTTTTCCACGGACTCGGCTCGGCTCGACACAGCGCAGGGTTCTGAGTCTTTCCATTGGGTCGTTCTGCCCTCTTTCAGCTCACTTCTTTGTACTTCTTAGTACCTACTTGGACGGGGTTCCAAGGGAGCCGAGTTGAGCTGAAGATTTGACGTCAGCAGACTGCAGGCTGTTGATTGGTCAGAGAGCGACGTCTATCATAAAAGCATCAATAACAGTAACAGCCATCTTCTGTTTTATGTGGCGTAGAAGTTCAGTTCTGCTGAGGTCTCTCTCTTGAAGCCGATTTTTTTAATCAAATGTAATGATGCAACTCGTGGAGTAAGAGAGAAGCCCCCCTCCTGTTGTGCACTTGTAGCTTTTTAATTTAATTTTTTTAAGAACGGTTGTGTGTCCTTCAAAAGGTGGCGTGTGGACTTATGTGATCTGCTCTGGAGCAGTGTGTTTGTATAAGTTGGTTGGTGAAAATACTAAAACTCTGTTCAGCTGTTGTTTGAGTTTGTATTTCCTTCTTCTGACTCGTGCCGCTCCCTTTCAGATACGACCCTCGTCACAACCGGTGGTGCTCCATCCAGCCTCTCCAGCAGCAGCACGCAGACCACTGCGTTTGTGTGGTGGGCGGCCATATTTACACCATCGGAGGGCGCGACTACGAAAGTGAGCTGGACTCAGTGGAGCGCTACGACCCGCACACCAACACGTGGGAGTTTGTGTCGCCTTTGAAGAGAGAGGTGAGACTTCTCAGGGCTGCAAGACAAAATAATAAAAAAAAAAACAAATGCATGTAATGCTTTTATTGTCCACAAGATGGTGCCATACGCTGCCCTGTTTGATTTGATTTTTTTTTTTTTCTTCAATTCTGGTCTGATCTCCTCTTTTAGGTGTATGCCCACGCCGGGGCTGTGGCGGGCGGTAAGATCTATATAACGTGCGGGCGTCGAGGGGCAGCGTACCTCAGAGAGACGTACTGCTTCGACCCTGCGGCCAATCAGTGGGGAGCGTGCGCAGAGGGGCCGGTGGAGCGGGCGTGGCATGGCATGGCTGCTGTTAATGGACGTGTGTATGTCATCGGGGGGAGCAACCATGAGCGCGGGTTTCGACGTGACGTCCTGAAGGTACGGACGCCATGAGTCACCGCTGCACTCAGTCAGGACAGAGTAGCCTCAAGTTTTTTTCTGCCCACTACATTGTGGTTTCCCCTCACACACACTGTGTGTTTTAATGAAAACCTCCGTGAGCTGAGCAGCCAGAGTATGAGTCAGAGCAGCACATTTTGGCTTCAATCATTTCTGTTTGAACAGCTCTTTTGTGAAACAGAAATTAGTTATCACCCCGCTGCAGAGAGGTGAAAGGTGTGTGTGTGTGTCTGTCTGTTAACAAAATATCTCATGAACCACTAGATATATTTTAATGAAACTTTACATACTAATCATTAGGTGTACATCGACAACTGGTTACCTTTTGAAGTCAGCCCGATTCAAGATGGCCGCCACAGCCAACAACCTTAAAGACACAAACATAGCTTCAGTTTTACAGATATTGTGCTAACATTTAGTGTGGTAGTAGTTGATAGTCATTCACAACAGGTACTGTACTCTCTGTGGGACATTTCAAAATATCACATGAAATCATGCCTGACGTTAGTTCCAAGGTTTGACCAAAATGACTACAACTCTGTTATTTTTCAAAATAAGATGATCTTAGTCATTAACTCTGGCATGAAAGGCGGCGGGTGACGTGCATTCCTTCGAGGAACGCTAAGCTTTTAATGATTTTGCTCCTCTTTTCCTTGCAGATGGCATGTTTTGACCCCGCAGCCAACTCTTGGTCTCTGTTGAGCCCCCTCCCTTCCGGTCACGGAGAGCCCGGCGTGGCCGTGCTGGACGGTCGCATCTACGTGCTGGGGGGGCGCTCGCACGACGAAGGCAACAGGACGAAACACGTTCACGTGTACGACCCGGACTCGGACGAGTGGGAAAGCGAGACCGAGTTGAAGAAGCGCGTCTCGGGCCTGGCGGCCAGCGTCGTGCTCCTGCCCCTGGCCGTGATCGCTCAGGCCAGGAGCTGGGAGCAGCGCACCAAGGCCTCAGACGTTGACAACTCGGAGGACTCCAATGAGGACTGAAGCAGCTTTTGTGAGCACTTCCTGTCCAGCACCTTGACTCTGGTGCACATATTTTTTAACGCGTCCTCTTTTGCTTGACTTTGAGTGCCTCTGAACTGCTGCCGCTCAGCACTTTTGCACACGTTTCTTCTAAGATCTGTGGTACGCGCACATCATCCGGTGATTCAGACCAGTGGAAATGCTGCTACACTTTGTTGCTATTTGTCAAGCGATGTGACATGAATCACTGAACACTTCTGGCTATTCACAAACATGAGATTGTTAAAAAGGCTCCATCCTCCTTCCTTCAGGACTTTTTGTTACAGGATCTTTTAAAATCGAGAGTTTCTCAGGCAGCTGGGTGTCGTTTCTTGGTTCGCTCTGTTGTCGGGCTCTTTAATAAAGTTACAAAGCTACTGAACGGTCGTCTCACTAGACTGCTCACTCGTGCCTTGTTGTGTGCTCACATCGTCAGAATGCGACGTCCGGAAGTGACACGTAAACCAGGTTTTTGTGTAACGACAACCGAACCATTACTGGCTTTTTTTTTTTTTTGATTCGCTCTCTTGTTTTGAAAGGTTCCAGCTCGGAGTGACGGTGTTCCTACGAGCATCTCTTTGTTACTTCTGCTCATTTTTTATCACCTCTTGTCCCTCTGCATCTTGTGCTTATGTAGCAAAACCAAAAACCAAGTCTCTCGTGTGAATTTTGTTTGGATATGACATGGGTTATGTCGGGAAAAGAAACCAGTGAATCAGTGCCCCTCACATTGTAAGGATACACTACTTAAGATTTGTTTTGTAATTTAATAAAAAGAGTAATCTATATGAGTATATATTGTACAGTGCTTGTGTATTTAGGGCCTAAATTTCAGCTATTTTTTTTATTTTTTATTTTATTTTTTTTATGATTAGGAGTCATGGAAACATGAAGTTGGGAGTTTTATCTGAGTAATGACATTTAAACTTTTATTTTTTTTACTTTGTCTTTAAATATTGCTCATCTCTGAAGGGGAAAGGGCAATAATGTTTTTGCTTGTGTGTGTGTGTGTGTGTGTGTGTGTATTTTTCTGTAGTGTCAAAACACTTCATGAAACCACAGGATGGATTTTAAGGAAACCACTGGATGCACGTCTACAGCTGCAGAACTGTAGAAGTCAACTCGTTTAAAGATGGCCGCCACAGCTTAGCAACCTTAGGAAACACAAGAATGCCTGTAACTCAGACAGTTTTCTAAATATCCAGCTCAAATTTGGACGTGGACGTGGATTTACTCGCATTTTTTGAGAGCTATCTCGTTTGCAAGGTTTAACCAAAACGACTATAACTCTGTTCCTTTTTAGGAGAAATGCACACCTTCAAAGGATGCAAGGTCCTTCATTTAACTCAGTTTCATAAGTGTGAGGTGAAACCTCCGCAGCTGTTTGCCCTCCTGACTGTGGAAGTTGTTAGCTCGTCTTTTATTCCACCAGTCCCTCTCCATTTGGCTCTGAAACTCCATCAGCTTTATGAAGGCTGGCTGCAAACTTTCCTTTCTAAGGCCGTTTCATCTACATCTGTTACCCCCCCGCCAGCTCTAAGTGAGCGGGGCCCCCCCCACCTTCCCTCTGTTTCACACTATTGTGCCAGCTCCCAGCAAGTTGTCTGCTCGGAGCTGCTGACACCAGCGCTGGACATCCAGGTCCGACAGCCTGTTGGGTTTATGCGTCAGTCTCTTTATTCCGAAGCTGAAATACCACCTGGGGGGCAGTTAAGACATATGTCGGCCACTTAACCACGTCAGTGGTCTTTACAAACATCTGAGTGCTGGTCGATCCGGTGCTCTTTGCTCGACCATTATCAGAGCAATTAAAAGGGCCACAGCCATAGATGTATAGCTATGCAGATTAAACCCAGTGGAGTGTGTGTGTGTGTGTGAGAGAGAGTTCAGGGAATTTTGCTTTTACTCTCATTCCTTCAGCTGTGCTGTAGCGGAGAAGGTCAATGGAGATCAATAGGGAAAAAAGAAACGATCATTCTCCCCCTGGACATCAACTGATCAGCCCGGTGGCTTTGCTGAGCCAACAAGCCATGAAGCAACTTTTCTTTTAGAATCACAACACATTGTGACTGACATTACATGTAGGGCTGGAAAGCAATAGTTCGGATCTTTCAAAGTGGGGTTCTCGGGAAAAGTTAAAAACAGTTAACACCTTTCCTGTTGTAGGCAGTTGTTTGAGTGACCAAAGTTTGGTGAAATAGAGTTTAGTTTTGATCAGACTGATGAGCTGAAGGCTAGTGAAAGGACGAAACCAGATTGTTGCTGTCTGAAACCATCTCCAACCTCAAAACCTTTACAGCGTTTCATGTGAACGCTGTTTTATAAACCTTTTCAGGGTAGTATTACACAGGCAGAATGACTGTGTCTCAGAGGATTTTCCTGCAGAAAAGTGGGCCAGACTGCACCGGGGGTGCTACAGCTATCTGCTGCTGTCACTTGTATTGTGCAAATTACTACGGGATTTTAAATGAGCAAGTATATTATATGAAAATCCATCCTTTGCTATCAGATTGCAGTGGGCCAGCACAAATCCATGTGTGAACAGCCACAGTGTTGCTAAAGTAACGAATCAGTTTTTCTTCAGTATATTTTAATATATTTGAAATTACAAAAATAATTATTTGATACCTAATATCACAACATAGATATAATTAAAATAAAAATAAAAATAGAATTCAGAACAATGGGAAAAAAATCATGAATTTGTAAAATTGATGTAAGAGATGTTACTATCACAATAACTTTAAGGTCGAACCCTGACATGTATATATTATGATTTAGAAGCAAATGATAGCACTATATAATATTTAATGTGCATTGTCTTTAAAAAAAAGTTTTAAATAAAATTGTAGAGACAAGTAAAAAACCTTTTAACGCTTTGCTGCAATTCCGTATCTGTGCTTTAACCAGGTTAGTAATGTTTCCTAGGTTAGAAGCAGAATGCTTTTATCTTTACCGAGTTTAATTAGGAGGCCAGTGTTTGTGTAAATTAGTCTTATATTTCCTCTAAACTTCATCACTTTGACTTCCTCACCAAAACAGTGTGGGTCAGTTGTTTCCTCCTGAAATGAGTCCACGGGGGAAGTTAGAGGTGAGACATGCTGAGATCATAAATAACCCTGAGTAAAACCCACTCTAAACTCCTGGAGATGATCTCCTTCTCTCCCCCCACCCCTGTGGATTTTACAGCAGTCATTAGCAGCTCATATCCACTCAGGATGAAGGTGATAGGCCCTGCCTGTGTTTTTCAGCTGTGGAAAGGAGCCAACGGCCCCCATTTTCATGCTTTTTAAGGCTTCATTGACATGGAGAATGAGGGCCATGCAGTGCTTTGTGTGCCGGTGGGTAAATCTCAGCAGGTGAGCCGGAGTAATAATACAGTATCGCTAATACAGTATCTTTAATGCATGCTGGGTCTGTCCAAAACACAGAGAAGAACCCATTAGTGGAAATACAAACAGCCAAAGGCTGGCCCAGGTGAAAGTCATGCACATGCACTTCCTCTGACCAAACAATGCACTCATTCAGTTAGTTTGCAGCATTGAGAGCTTCATGTGGATGAAAACCAAAATTAAACGCAGGACATGTGAAACTTTGATCTGAAATTTACAAACCGTCTGTGGAAACCACATTTCATTTCAAGTTTAACTAAATAAGATGAAATCATTTACATTTAAATGGCCTTATTGAAGCTGGATGAGCTTAAAGGAGTTCCAGTGAACTGAGAGAACTTAAAGCAGTTGATGCAAACCTAAAATGTGCATTCAAAAGCAACGCATCAAATTACATTACATTAGGGTTTTATTTTTGGTTCACAATACAAGTTTTCGACACATAATTTGCACACTTATTTTTACTTTCTGTACAAAAATAATATTTATGCAGGAGACGGGACAAAAATACAAAATAAATAGACAACAAGGAGACGAGTCAGCATGACTGAGAACGCTCAGTTTCATTTCTCTGAATCCTGTCTGAGCAGTAAATTCTCTCTCCTTTCTGTGTTTCCCTCAGGTTGCGGGCCCCGGGCCCTTCGGCCCCCCAGCCTTGTTTGGACATGCATTTCTCAGAACTGTGAGTGCTGCAGCAGCAGATTTGGTAAACTCTTAGTCCGTCACCTCTGAAGACCTCCTTCACCAGCAGGAATAGGAAAACAGCGGGTACTGGCTCCACTCAGCCACGTTGCCATGGTGATAGCCATGGTGCACAGCTTGTGAGGTGTAGTCAGTGGTCAGAGGGTGGTGTGGGGGGTACTGGGAAGGTCCTGGTCCGCTCCACTGGCCCACCAGGGGCTGCTCTGCACTGTAGGGGCTGTAAATGTGGTGGCCGAGGACCCCCGGCTTTCCGGCCTGTGCCACGGTCATGTTGAGCACGCCGCTGTAGTCCTGGGGGCCCAGGAGGTGCTGCTGGGGGCCACAGTGGGAGGGACCGGGTGCTTCGTGCGCACGAGGCTTTGAGGAGTCATGATCGGGGACCGTGGCGACATCAGGAACCCGGGACTCAAAGCAGCCTCGTCCTGATCCGCTGTTACTGCTGCCGATGCTGGAGGGGGGGGACGGAGACTTGCCGTACTCGTGGGCTCTGAAAGGGAAAAAGATGAAAATTAGTTTTCCAGGTATCAAGGCGACACCATTTATCTTTTTGTGATGTAACGTCACCAGTGTTCACCTGTAGGGCTGGTAGGAACCCTGAGCCGGAACAAGTTGTTCCGAGTTGTAGACATCTCTTGTGTCCATCCCAGCAGGAGATTCGGTCCTCCCCCCCTGCTGCCTCTCTGCCCCCCACGGAGAGTAACGCTCTTCCTTTACAGCATCCTCATCTTTCCTCTTGGGCAGCTCTCCTTCAGCTCTGTCATAACCATCATAAGATGACTGGCAGAAGCCTGAAAAGACACAAATGAACCAATGAGCTTAAAACGTTAGAGAACAACAGGAACACAAGAGGAGAGCATTAAAGTGGTACCTGGTGAATCGTCCTCTTTGGAGTTCTGGTTCGGGTTGTCTGGCATCTTGGCTCTTTTCTCAACGCATGTTTGGTTTTTGTTTGCTCGCCTGCAGAGGAGAATCAGGATCTATATTTATATTTGTTGTTGGATATCAACGCCTGCACTTATTGTGCATTAAACCAACCTTTTTTTATTGGTGCCCTCATCCCTGAAACCCTTGGCAAATGGGTTGTGATCGATCTTCAGCCTTGTGATCTGCAGAAAGAGAAATTGCCTAAGACCGCAGCCGAAGGGTTTATGTGGGTTTGTTGTGGCAGAAACTCACCTTGGTGTTCTGGTAGGCGGTGACTGCGGTGAAGGACATCTCCGGGAAGGTGAAAGTCTGGAAAACACTCCAGCGAACACTGAACAGGTCATCTGCTTGGACCACATGGAAGCGCGGGTGGTAGCGATGCATGGAGTGTAAGATGATCTGCAGAGGGGATAAAATCAAAAGCATCCAAAACCCGATTTACAAAAAAATAAATTAAAATTAAAAATATAATAATTTGGAAAAATTTGTTTTGCACTCCTCACACTTACATGCCCATGCTGATCGAGCGTATTGTTGGTGAGCTTGAGCTTGAGGAAAGAGACGCTCTGCTTCATCCAGTGGCTCCCCGGAGCTGGTGAGTCTGGGTGGAGGTAGGTCCTGCAGGGGGGGTGAGGCTCCGCTTTGCCTGCCACCTCCCATTTGTCTTTATTCCACTGCAGAGAGGAAGGAGACAGGCAGTCAGTGAATCTGTCGCATAGAAAGCTGATTCACAGATGCAACTTTGGCTTAACTTCCCACCATGGATTGGAAGAGTGATGGTTGGGCCGATACCACCCACAGAGACAAGGGAGGGGGGCTAGTACAGTGAGCCCCCAGCAGGAGATAGAAAAACAGGAAGAGATAGTAGTCTTTGATGTACAATGTCAGGGGAAAGGGGGTGGTGATAAACAAGGGGGGTTGACTAGTCTGGGAGGATTGTTACCACTGAGGAGGATCTACAGCCTTACCTTATACCTGAAACCATCCTCTGGGACCATGTCAACCAGTAAGATGTACTTGGCACATGGGATGAGACCAGACAGACTGAGTTTACAGTGAGGAAACATCCTCCTGGAACAGAAGTCACATGGTTGAAACAACGGAAAGGCACACCTTTACAACCAGTAAAAATGTTCTTTTGTTGCCTAACCTGCCCGGCTTGGTGATGATCATCTCTGTTCCTATTTCATGGAACGTCTTCCAGAGTTCAAGGTCCTCCAGAGTCATCCTGATGTTGCCCTGGAGATAGGCTTCAGATGCAGCGGCCATGGAGGTGGGAGGAGGAGGACCACTGAAGTTGGACTTTAGGTCTGCATTAAAAATAAAAAAATAAAAAGTTTAGCAAATTAGCCACTAAAAGTGAAAATAAAAATAAAAACAATTACACAATGTAAGTAAAAAAGTCCACTATAAATCGCTGGGAAAGTTGGTTGGCGCTCACCCCTGATGGACTGCATTCTCTTGGTTCAGCAGCAGTACAGGAAAACTTTGTGAAAGGTCTTTGCATTAAAGCGATCCAAATGTTGGCCAAATCCAAAATGTGTATCTCTGGCTTCCTGCCTCATGTAGAGCAAAAAAAAAAAAGTCCAGTCACCTCAGAAAGGCCAAACAGTCCCAACAGGTACAGCTAGATGTGAAAATGCTGCTGCAGGAGAGGGCTGACCATGACTTTTAAGGGGAGCCCCGCAGTAGGTGGGGCCAGGAGGGCCATTCCCAAGCTTTGAAGTGACACAGTGAAGAGTCAGGGGCCCGCTGTGATTGGAGGGGGCTGGAAATCAAAGAGACTTAACAGAGCCTTGATACCGTCCCCACAGGAAGGGGGACGGAGGAAATGCATCTTTATTAACTGCTAAGAGACTTTCAAAACAAATACGGACGGACTTCCCTGCTGCAGATCTGTTCTTGGAGCGGTTTTAATATCCCTGACATGCACATGAACTAATCAGAGAAATGCCACCGGGTGTGTCTGTTTAAACACAACTGGCAGAAACGGAGCAAAAGGTACTTCCAAAAAATAAAAAAAGAAGTACAAGAAATGTTTCCAGATTAGAAAAATTGCACTCCCACTGACATGCAATACACTAATGAGGAAGTGTGTAAAATTTCACATGACGTAACGACCACTTTTTGTACTTTCTCCCTCAAATTACAGGGTGGGTGGGAAAGTCTGTGTAAAGCCATCATGGTGCAATGATAACATGAACTCCTTCTGCAGGTAGGTTTTACCTGAGGCCATTCAGGGCAACAGGGGGATGGTGGGGTTGTGTATTGGGGTGTCTAGACAGGCCCATGCGCCCACAGATAATCTCATTAGGCCGGTTTCCCTCGAAGGAGCCAGTTTCTCCATGTGGAGAAAGCCTTGTGTATGGGCAGACAATTAACAGCCAGTTAGCACCACGAGCCCACAGTCAGGCCTGAATGGGACAGGAGGGGGTGAGGGAATAAAGAGCTGCCCAGCATCCACATCCAGGCCCAATCCACCCTGGGTCGGTGTGACACCGCCATCAAACCGCTTCACCACAGGCAGAACAGATGCTAAACGCTGCAGGCATTAGCATAGAGGGGGGGGGGATAACTCAAACACAGCTCCCTTCCTTTTCTGCTTTTCACGTCTCTTTTCTAGCACTGACACACCACCTTCACACGAGTGCTGCTGCATACAATGCCTTCTGTAGGTGCAGCTCTTTTTACACCCCTGCACCAAGGGATGTTTTAGTGTAACTGTATGGATAACAGGCTGAATGCACCATGCGGCTCAGTTAAGTGTGCACGAAGAGGCTCCAGAAGGCTCCCCTGCGAATACATCGACAAGCGCAGCGCAGGATCAATGTCAAATAAAAAGGGGAAACCATTCTGGTGGTAATGATGCACTTAAAAGATCATTTAACTGCCCCGATGAAGCGCTGACACCCCCTTCCTCCCATCTTCAGTGGAACTCCTCGGCACAACTTTGGCCTTGGCGAAGTGCGATGTGTTTGTTGCCGTCTTTATGTGAAAGCGGCTGTTATCGAGGAGTTATGAACGACAGGCCCGGCATCGCTGTCCTCACTTTGGCTCTCCAGGGCCGACAACGCAGAGAGAGCTCTGATAAAGAAGCTCAGGGGTCAGGGAGGTCACACGGCTGTTTTGGCAGCTCGGGCTCGACGTGCGTCGAGAAATTAAAGAGATCTGTTCTCCTCGGGTCACTTGCAGCAGACGGTGTTGGAGCAGAGGTGTATGTTTCAGCAGCAGCAGTGACAGTTCTGGGTCTGAAGGTGACATGACCAGAGCAGTAAATCCCAGGACAGAGAGCTTTGCTTTATGGAACAACCAGACTGAGGCTGGGTGGGTTATCTGAAGCAGAGAGACTGAGGCTGCATCCAGGTGGAGTTTACAACCACAGTTCTGACAACACTGGGATACTGTAAATAAAAACAGAATCCAATGACTTGCAAATTTCATTAAAGCTTTTTTTTTCCACAAAAGAACATAGTGAACTCAAACTAAAAAAACTACCAGATTTTGGGAAAAATAAGGTAATTTTGAGTTTGTCGGCAACAAAACATATTAAAAAGGACAAAGCTTTGTTTACTAATGTGAAGCATTCCCTTCACAACAGTCAAATATTTTCAATTGGTGAGAGGTCCGGACTGCAGGCAGACCAGTTCAGCACCTGGACTCTTCTACTACGCAGCCCTGCTGCTGTAATGGATGCAGTCTGTGGTTTAACATTGTCTTGCTGAAATATGTAAGGTCTTCCCCCCAAAAAGATGCCATCTGGAAGGGAGCATATGATGCTCCAAATTCTGTGTATACATTTCTAACATGATGGTGCCTTTCCAGATGTGTCACTAATGCACCCCCATACCATCAAAGAAGCAGGCTTTACAATTGTGTGCTGTTAACATGTGAGATGGTTCCTCTAGTACGGAAGATGTGGCATCTGTGGTTATCAAAGAGAATTTAAAATTTTGATTTGTCTGAGCTCAGAACAGTTTTCCACTTTGCCTCAGTTCAGTTTAAATGAGTTGTGGCCCAGAGAAGATGGTGGCTGGTGTTACATGTGGCTTCTTTCCATGATAGAGCTTTAACCAGTGGGTGGCACGGTGAATTGTGTTTACAAACAGTGAGTATTGGAAGTGTTCCTGAGCTCATGCAGTGATGTCCAGAGCAGAATCAGACCTATTTTTAATACAGTGTTCCCTGAGGGCCTGAAGATCACAGATATCTATGATCGACTTTCAGTTTTGTCCTTCGAGTTCAGATTTTCTTGAAATCTTTTGATATTATGAACTGTAGTTGATGAAATCAATTTACTGTTGAAGAACATGATTCTGAAGTTGTTCCACTATTTTTAGATGCAGGTTTTCTGGTGAACTGGTGAACCTATGCCCATCTTTACTTCTAAGAGATTCAGCCTCTCTAAAATGCTCTTTTTATACCCAGTCCTCTCTCTGACCTGCTGCCAATTAACCTAATTAGTTGCAAAAAGCTGCTCCAGTCATTTCTTATTTGAACCATTTACTTTTACAGCCTTTTGTTGCTCCCTGTCCAAACATTTTAAAATGTGTTGTTGCCATTAAATTTAAAATATCCTTATATTTTTGTAAAAATGGTACAATCGTTTCAACATTTGGTGTGTTTACAATGCTCCATTGTGAAGATATAGGTTTATGAGATTTGCATGTCATTGCTTTGTGTTTTTTATCTACATTTTACACAACGTTGCAACTTCTTTGAAATTGGGATTATGTCTGGGGCTCAAACTTTGAGATGGTAATTTTTGGGCCGCAATCCTTCACCTCGCTGGAGATTTGCCATTTGCTGTAGCTGCACAGATCTTCGTGTGCTCAACAGTTAACAGCTGCCAATATACAGCCAGGGTTTGGGGGATCAGACGGCTCTCCAGCAGCCCAATAAAGAGCCCCTGGAGTGGGCTGACGAGAAATCTCACACCTTTCGCTCACATTAGCCATGCAGCGTGTTCTTTTGATGCCTGAGAGGAGTCGGCAGAGGCAGCAGGGCCAGAGAGATGATTTTACCTGCGACAGGTGCTTTCACTTTTTACAACTCTCAGATTCTGCAACAATATTAGAGAGGAATTTTTTTTGTGTGTCTTTTACTGCAGGCTCCTGAAAAGCAAAGGCAGATGGTGTTTTTGCTCGTGTCTGAGTGTATGTGTGTGTCTGTCTTTACAAAACATCTTGTGAACCACTGGACAAATTTTAATAATACTCTCAGAAGGTAATCACTGAATATACATCTACAACTAATTAACTATTTGAGCCAACCCAATTCAAGATGGCTACCATGGCCAGATGACATCAGAAAACATGGCTATATCTCAGTTCATTTTAAAGATATTGTCCAAATACTTGGTGTGGTAATCGGTGGGAATCATTCACAACATGTACTCCAAGTGGTACACGTTGTGCCAGATCTTTGCTTCAAATTTTAACCGTAACTATTGGAGTTGACCCGGTTTGTCTGTTAGCAAAATATCTCATGAAACACAGGATGGATTTTAAGGAAACTTGAAGGATGTGCTCATTGTATTTACATCTACAAATGAGTTATTAATTAACAAAAATAAATAAATTCAAAACATAGGGAAAAATTTGTTTCTTTTTTCCGTGTTCTGCATTTAGGGTGAGCTCATGTGCACAAACCAGGGGCCGGGCCAGCTAACATTTGGCCCTCCACAAAAAAGAAAAACAAACGTCAGCTCTAGTTTTCCTGGCAAAGGGGACAAATGACAACTTCACAGCACTTCATAAGAAACTCCCGGAAGTTGCTAATGAAGACTAATGACTTCCCTCGCGTCGGAGAATTCACACCAGAGTGTACGAGCAGAAAGGAGACCTGGGAATGTTTATGTTGTGTTGACGGTGAAGCTTCAGGAGGCAAAATGTGCACAAAGTGAAAACCAGAGTATCATCCAATAAATCACGAACACATTCTGGTGTTTAATAAACAATGGCTTTTGCAGTAATTCAGGATCACAAACTATGATGCTGTCAGACTTTAAGTTGCCTACAAATGAGCAAAATGGTTTTAAAATTAAAAGGCCTAGCATTCCTTAAAGGACTGCATATCGCCCGCCGCCTTTCAGGTCAGCGTTTTAGACTGACAGCTGTAGCTGTTTTGGTCAAACCTTGAAAATAACATTACGAGCGATCTCATGTGATAGCAGAAGGTCCCGCTCAGGGCCTCAGCTACTACCACGTTACATTTTGGCTCAATATATGTAAAGTCAACAGAGCTACAGCCATTGTAGTGTTCTTGGTCATATTAAAGATTAACCCTGACTGCAACATCTTCATGACCAAGTTTCCCCCTCCAAAAATTTGTACCACGTCAAAAAGAAAAAAAAGAAAGAAAACAAATGTTCCACTGAAGCTTTAAGGCTCTGACCTCAAGAGATTATTCACACCCCTGGTCTGGGGGGCTCTGGGGGTGGTGGTGGGATTAAAAACCTGGTATTAGCTAAGGGTGCCCATTTTAATTTATATTTATTGAAAAAAGGTGTAATATGTAAAATTATTCATAAAAATACAAATTATTTTTTAAATGGCAACATTTTTAGGGTGGCTGTGGCTCAGTACAGCAGTCGTCCTTCAATGAGAGGGAAAGTTGGAGGTTCGATTCCTGGCAGCAGTCACATGTCGAAATGTCCCTGGGCAAGACACTGAACCCCTCATTGCCTCCACTGTATGCCCCGTTGGTGTATAAATGGATTTTAAAGCACCGATTAGACTCTATAGAATGATTTACTCAGATTGGCTTTGTAGAGATGTGTGTATGGAGTCCCTTTAGGACAAAAAACATTCTTCCTCTTATATATCAAATCCTTTCATCAAAACTATGTTGATGTTAGTATCTTGTCTGCAGGAGGCCCACAATACGCTGAAGGATGAAAACAATATGAGAAGGAATAAAATGTACTCCGTATGAAATTTAGGATATTCTGTAAGTATTTCCTTTTTTAAATTGTAATAGAAAAAGGCCCACGTAATCGATTTTGTAACTTTTAAATGTAGGTATTTTTTTGAAGGTGAAATCAGTCTGAAAGCTTATTAAGAACAGCACACAATCTGATGCAGAACCTCGACTTCCCTCGCTCTTCAAGCTGCATAGAAATCACTTATTTTTTGAATGAAAACTCTTATTCCGAAGTGTAATATGTTGCTAGTTGTAGTACTTGATTTTGTGCATCAGTAATGTCAGGCACCATCAAACTCATAACTCTGTCAAGAACTTTTTATGAATTGGATTCAGATGTTATTTTACATTTATAGTGCTTTTTAACACTTGATTTTTCAGATGTTCTCATGTTGCTGCACAGTGATTCGGGCATCACAACAAAAATGTTTCAGTTTTTTAAAAAAAGACATAAAATATAAAATAGATTTAAAATTCACACGTGTTTGATGACATGAAATGAATATAAACAAACAACTGACAGAACCTAAAATTTAAAGAAAAGTAGCTTTCAAGTCTGAAAAACAAAATGGCCGTTCCTCTGCACCTGAGTACAAGTTAAAAGCTACACTTGTTTCAGTTAATAATAAACACTGTGTAGAAACTCCTAAAGCTGAAATACAGACGTTTGATTGAGAGAAATGTTGTTTTGCCTCAGACACTGTTAACATCAGGCTGGACGGCTGTGAGGACTGAGTGCTTTTAGTGTACCATTCTCTCTTTCCACAGCACCAGCACTCTGTGGGTGATATGCACAATGCCGTTAAATGTCAATACCCGGGAAAGAACCCACATGATCAATTGCTGCATTTGCAAAATGAGCACCATTATCACTGCTGAGTTTGTCTGGAATACCCCATCTGGGCACTACTTCTGTCAACAGTCCATCATCACATGCTCAGAAGGTCTGTCCAGTGATGGGTGTGCTGCAGGTTGAGTGATTACAGTTTGTCCCACATTGTGAGTAGCACAATTTGCACAAACTTGACAGTATTTTATGTACATAAGAACATTGTGCACCATTGTAACCCCTTTTGACATGTGGTAATTTAGCAAAATGTGGGAAGAAGTAATGTAGCAAACAAGGTTTTTCATCAGGGCCGTACCAAACAGAGACCCTGAAGGTGGCGCCACAAGACTTCCAAAGCGACCTCTCCTGAGGGGTGGCAAGAGACCGGACAGCTGTCAGGTCACATGAAATGTCAGCGTTCCCAGTCTGAGAGGAGGAGGAGAAAGACCCAGGAAGTTGTAGAGCGGCAGTTTTGGCAGCAGCAGCATCAGCATCAGCAGGATCAGCACGTGCACGTCCTGCTGAGATCGGATCAGAACCAGAAGTGTGAACCTGGCATTTGCAAACAGCAACAGAGGATGGCAACGAAATAGCTTCCTTCAAGTCTGCAACTTGTGGCGCGTTCAAAATAGGTTTGCCAACAGATCTGAGAAAATGTCTGTGTTGCCACAGAGCCCCCAAAATCATGCACCACCCCAAATGCATACCTGGAGTCAGTGTAAATAGTCACAGATTTACCCTCAGCCAATTTACGCCCTTCAGTGAGAGTCACAGGGTTTTCTGTTTGTACAGAAAAATGAAGCGGAAGCGGACCGGGTCTGGAAGTCCCATAGCAGGAGTCGTCTGTAATGTCAGTTTCAGAGCCATAAAGGCTTCGTCTGCTGCTGATGCCCACTGTATTTTGTCAGACAGAGTCAGGCTCGTCCACGTGCTGCTAAACGGGGCTACAAGGGCTGCATAATGTTGAATAAACCGTCTGCAGTGAGAACATGTTCTTAAAAAATACAAAAGTTGTTTCTTTTTTGTTACAGGGATGTCCTGGGTAGCTTTGACGCACTTAGCAGACAAAGATTTACCATCTGCATTGATCACATGGCCTAAAAACGTGACTTCTGTCTGTACATACTGCAACTTAGACAAGCTAGCTTTGTGACCATGTGCATGCAGATGTTTTAATACAGCTACAGTGTCAAAGTCACACTGAGAGCGAGTTGGAGAATAAACGAACAAATCGTCCACATACTGTAAAAGTGGGCAGTACCTGGAGACGGTTTGAGAGCAGCCCTGTCTTTCACAGTACCCCTGTCTCAGAAGGTGAATGCAAACCAAAACCGGCTGTCTGGATGCACAGGTACACTGAAAAAATGCATTTGAAAGGCCAACTACAGAGAAACACTTTGCATCAGGTGGTACTTGTGAAAGGATTATGTATGGATTGTATATCCTGAACAAACCTCCACTCGGTGGGGCGTCCCTCTGGTCTGATTTTCTTCACAGGAGACAGCGGGGAGCCACCGGTGAGTCTGGACAGGGTACAAGAACGCCTGCTTACCAGAGAGAATCAAAAACACGAGTTATCCTATCACTTGCTTCCTGTTTGAAGGGATACTGACGCTGACATGGACGATAATTAGGACGAGTTCACGGTCTTTAATAAGCCTGGCATCATATTTGCTCTGGGCCCAGAGGTCAGAAGGGACTTCTTGTGATGCGGGGATGGCAGCTGCTTCGACTTGTGACAGAAAAACAGATTTCAGTCCTTTAAAACGAGGCACCATATGTACTGTTCATTGCGTGCGTCAGATGAGGATTTATACACATCCAACTTTAGTGAAAACATGACATGCGGATCAAGTGTTGTTTGCCAGTTAGTCATGTTTTCACACCTTTTAACCCCGGGGCCTAAATCCTCCCACTTGGCTTTAGAGAGAAATATATGTGGTGCTGCTGAGTCATGAAATTTGTACACAAGGTCTTGTTTTGAGGTGAGATTAACAGACAATGCCGCTCTATGATCTGTCCAGTAGATGGTGCCAGAGGAGAGCTTCTCATACGTTACTTGGTACCATCTTTTCTCTTAGGAGTTCATCAGAACCGTGGGTCACATAAGAGGCACAACGCCAATCTGTGTGAGACCGTTTTGTTAACTCACGAGCCTCGGTGGTTAGAACAGATGTAACACAAGCATTTTGCAGCTTCCGCTGATAAGCATACAATAATGAGTCAGAGCTGAAATGAACACCAGTGGAACAGTCGATTTTACACGACTCATCAGGATTCACCATGTTAACTGAAATACCATCAGGGGTGGAAATCAGACCAATACCAAGCCTGAACACTGAAACAAGTGCAGCATTTAATTTGTACACTGCACAATGCTGATCATAATAAGCCTTCAGACTGATGTCACCCTCCAAAACAATAACTAATTTAAAGTTTGACAAAACTGATTACATGGACCTATTTCTGTTATAATTAAAAAAAAAACAGGAAATACATGCAGAATATCCTACATTTCAGAGTACACTTTATTCCTTCTCATATCTTCTTCATCCTTCAGCGTAATATGGGCCTCCTGGATGCCAGAAACTAACTTCAGCATGGGTTAGATGAGAGCGTTTGGTGTATGTCAGAATGGTTTTTGTCCTAAGGGGCTTGCCATACCTGTGCTTATTTATACTCCCTGAAACTATTGTTAGATTAAGTTTGCATTTCTCTTTACCATGGTCTGTTTTAGATGTTTTTGTTTCTATTATTATTTGTATATATATTTTTTTACCAGTATGTCTACAGCTCATATTGTAATGTTTAGGGTTTTGTAATGTCTGATCTATCAGGCTTGATATGTTAATATATCAGTTGAAAATGCATGAATAAAGTAAAAAAAAGACTTACACAAAGCAAAGACCCAAACACTACAAAGTGTGTTTCTCAAATATATATATATTTGGTTTGACATCTAGAACGCATTCAGTCCAGACACAGAGAACATGTTCCACTCTAGCAGTCTGCTCCAACAAAACCGTACACCCCTAAAGAGAAACAACATAAGGAACTAAAATACAAAGCTGCTTTTTTTTTTCAAATTCAGGGTGATAGCTTTACATCAGTCTTTTTTTTTTTAGAAACATAATGAGTAAATCTTTCTTTTTATAGAAAAAAATCTGTAAAAAACATTCTGTGTGTCTTCCTCTGAGTTATTCAAAAGCTGACAAATTTACTGAAATGAGTTTAATGGAAAGGCATCGGTTATAGGAAGTCCTGCTCCTCCTCCTCACCCTCCTCCTCCTCCTCCTCGTCATCACGTCCCTTTGAGTTCAGAAAAGATGAAGCAGCTGTTAACAGCTTCCCTGAACTCGCTGGAACCGAGGTGGCCCTCATCTTAATGTTTAACTCGCTCACGCATGCTCAAACTCTGAAAACTCAACCCATTAAAGCCAAACGTCCTGGAAAGATTTTTGGATTCTGGATATGTACAAAAGCTAATCGCTAACCCGCTGAAAATGCGCTCGGCGTGTTGCTCAGATCAGTGCTGGTGACCAAAGAACTGTCGCTGTAGCTACAAATGCACACAGAAATTCATATACGCGACTATACAAGAGATACAGTCAGTACAAAAATACCGTGAACTGAAAAAAAACATCCCGAATGTTAAAGTGTAAACATTTTTTTTTTTCAATCTGCTACGGGTTATGAGGCGTTGTAGCTCTTCAGCTCCACAGATGAACCTTGGATGCAGCCCTCTGTTGACGTTCCATCGGACCATGTAACGATGCGATGGGAGGAGAGCCTCCCGCCGGAGTTTAAGTGGAGGACAGAAGGTGCATGCTGCTGGGCGCCGATACACACCGAGGCACCTCAGATTGGTGAGCTCCAGACGAGCATTTAGCTGCAGCTCAGAAAGTTAGCACACGACGTACAAAAGATGCATAAACATGTCGCTGGTAGGCTTTAAAAGGCAAAGTCCCTCTCTTATTTTCTTTTGCTTTTTGCCAGATCCGGGGGTAAAGCAGGTGAGCTCGAGAAGCTGATGCATAAATGGCACACTTCAGACATGCTGCGGGTCTTCATGCACTACCACTGTGACCAGACAGTTGATAAAAATACTGCAGGTTTCCACTCTGTTTGTGTGTGTGGGAGAAAACGAAAGCATCAACACAAACAGCTGCAGAGAAATAAACCATTCCTGTACTGAATTAAAAAAAAAAAAAAGAACAAGACAGCCTGGTGGGGGTTTGGAGGAGTCGGGGTTCAGTTCGAGCTCTGCAGAGGCTCAGATGTCCATGTAGTCGTCCTCCTCGTCAGACTCGCTCTCCAGAGACGACTCCTGGCTGGACGTCTCCTGCACCTCCAGCGCCGGCTGGCTCAGAGTGTCCTTTTTGACTGTGGCGGCAGACTGAGAGGACAGGATGACGTTCTGTGTGTGT
Source organism: Kryptolebias marmoratus (assembly GCF_001649575.2). Classification (NCBI taxonomy): domain Eukaryota; kingdom Metazoa; phylum Chordata; class Actinopteri; order Cyprinodontiformes; family Rivulidae; genus Kryptolebias; species Kryptolebias marmoratus. Next base: position 11,217,841 of record NC_051430.1, on the reverse strand, counting down.
GGGGGGGGGGGACAGACAGCAGGGGTCACTGCTGAGCACAGAGAGCTCGGTGTGAGAAAGTGGCGTTCACGTTCAGAGGGGAGAGAGAGAGAGCGTACCTTCAGCCTCTGCTTGGTCTCCTCTGAGATGCTCCCTTTCGGGGAGAGAAGCGTGGGTGTCGGAGGCGTTACCGTGATCTCTGGTGGGAACTTGGTGACGGTGGAAGGGATGAAGAGCTTTGGCATGTTGGCTGGGACTCGGGAGCGGATTCGGCTGGGGTCTGGAAGCTTTGACAGGTCGTTGCTGGCGTACTGCTGCTGGTCTGAGGAACGAGAACCAAAAGGATAATTGTCATCCTGATTTTTCTCTCACATTTTGATTAAGGCTACTGTGAACAGTCAGAATAACAGAGGACATTAATTATGATAATTTGTAAACATCATTATTTTAGTTGACCCCATAATTTGGCTTTTAACTCCTTAAACATTTCAATTAAAATAACCGTTTTTCACAGCAGCAGGTTCTGGTCGGCTCTGCCTGAGTTACAGTTTCAAACTATCGTGGAGGATAAATCAGAATCTGCAGCGACTACAATGTGAAGAAGTCTAAAGTATGAGAGAACTTCAAGCTAGCTGGTTTGTTTATTCTGTAAGGTTCGATCTGAGAACAAGGCACACACAGCCAGCAGAAAAAAAAACCTGTAAGCTTTTTAAAGCTGCTAAATACACTCTGTAAAGTTAAACGGGTCGTCTGTTTGCTACATTTTCCAGAGAATAAATGTTTGAGGAAACTCTAGAATCTGTGCCCATGTTTTATTACAGCCATTTGTGACCGGTGTTGTGTCAAGTTTTGCTCCACTGCCGGCTTTGTTCCTTTTTCCTTCTGGACCTCTGTTGTTTCAGGCAACAATCTTTTAATATTTATCTTTTTATTTAATGAATGAATGAAATCTGCCACTAAAGGAGCACAAGCCAGTGTAACTCTGTGCCGGTCCCAAGCCCGGATAAATGGCGAGGCTTGTGTCAGGAAGGGCATCTGGCTTGCAATTCTTCTGCCAAAACAAACATGCGAGTACATCCAAGTGACACCATACCAGATCGGTCGAGGCCCGGGTTAACGACGACGCCAAATACAATTAACTAAAAAAGAAATTGTGGATTTTAATTTTTTGGAGGAAAATTAGTTTAATAAATTGCTCAAAACAAATTGTCAATAGATCAATCAAATTAAAAACAGTCGTTAGCAGCAGCAGGCCTGATTTCAAATGTTTATTATTTCCTGTATCACTGGCATGTGCCCTTCGGGATGAGTGAAGTTTACTGTTTCTGATGTTGACCTGGGCATGGTTGCGTGGTGCTACATGTTGCCGTTTCCTCCTGGAACCATCCAGCCGCTGGTTCCTTCCCCTGGGATACGGTGGCGAGTTTCATCTGCTGGCAAAGGTGTGACTCCTGCTGGCGGTACAAAAGCCCCTCTGAGGGCTCCCCCCGCTCCTCTGTGGGAGGTGAGAACACGTTTAGATAAAAACATTGACAAAAAAAAAAAAAAAAAGAAATCACAAAAATTGTGCAGTTTTTCCAAAAACAGCAGCAATATGATTTGCAATCCCTGCAACAAAGACAATTACAACAACAAGAACAACAGAAAAACCTTTAAGTTTCGCTTACAGTCTTATTTAATGGCTAAAACAAAAACTGTGAGTGTAAGAACTGGGCAGGAACTTCCAGTATCACCACCCAAATGAACTGGTTTTATCCTAAAACGGGAGCAGCTACATAAAGAAGGAAGTTACAGATGGGACTTGGTTGGTCAACACAGTTTTTAGTAACATTTTTCTGTCTGTCGGGGTTTCATAAACACCAAGTGTAAGAATTCCCCCACAGAAACAAGTGCACTACAACTCTTCCAGGCTTCCTCCTGTCCCGTTGTCTTGGTAATCGTTACATAATTCACAACGGCGAGATGCTGCTGGATGCAAACCCGTGACTGTTTGCATATAACTGCACGGTGATGGAGGCATACTTTTGCATGTATTTGCACAGGCACGAAAGGTCACCCAGCTTTGGCAAACGGATCATACGAGGAGAGTGCCGCGCGTCTTTCAGTCGACATAAAATGGGTGGCTTTCTGCTCCTAAAATGACCCTCGGTGAGTCAGACCGAACCCCTGCGTTGATGAAAAGCACTTTAAAAATCAACCAGAGATTGTAACGTCTGAGGTCATGTTTCTTTTTTGCCCGTTTATCCAGCCTTTCCTGACACTGAACACGGCATTTTAATACACTGCTCGTTTATTATTTATATGGGCAAAAAAATACTGTTTTGTCCTGTGTGTAAAAAATAAAATGATCAGTTTAAAAAAAAGTCTTTGCTTTATTTAAGGGTAAAGTGAGCAGGGTTTCTGAAACTGTTATAAAAACTGAGCTCACGACGGATGCCATCAACTGAATCCTTATCTGATGAAAAATAAACAGCAGCTAACTCATGTAAATATACAAGAGATTCAAGTTTTACAGCTTGATTTAGAATTTTTGTGAAATTTTGTGCATCCTTATACATAAAACACAACATAAACTGAATATTCATGACAAGATCAGCAGGGATTCTGCCAAATCCCTCCAGAAGCTCATTCAGGCAGCAAGAGACACACAATCTGGAGGAGAGTCATTTCATAAACTCTTGTTGGGGGGCCTGGCAAAGCCCGAAAGGCAAAACATAAACAACACAGAGACTGCAGTTATGTAACATTTCTGGGTTAGACCACATGCGCCCCCTGCTGGCCACAGAGAGATGCATAAGCAACTTTTGTAACAAAAGCAGAGTTTTATTTAAATAATAGTAGTAGCACCCAAATAGCATTCAAGAGCGCATGTTTTCTTATAAAAAGGAAAAAAAAAAACTGAAATAATGCTGTACCTGTGTGTGGCAGGAAGACCATGGCTGCTGCAGACGGACCCCCTGCTCTTTTGTGCAGCGGCTGATCGTGGAAGCCTGAGCTCTGAGGTCGGGATATTTTGCTCAGGGGCTCGCCCGCCGATTTGGCTTGGCCGTCCTGAGTGGACAGCGGGTGGCAGGTGGAGTGACTGAGCAGGACGGGAGTCGGCAGGGAGGCGGGGAAGAAGATGTCTCGGTGCTCCTTGCTGTACTTGGGTGTAGTCGGGGCATCGCCTGCTGACTGCTGTAGACAAAAAGAGGGACAAGTTGTTAAAACGAGGAGCTGCGACTGACCACAGGAGCTCCCCTGAAAGCATCACATGCTCCGGTTCCACTCTGAGAACAGCACATCCTCTCCCCTTGAGACTCAGTGCTGTAGATACAAAACGATTTACACTCTTGCACTTTTCAAACAACATGCATCAGCAGTATCAGTCCAGGTTCTTTCACATGAGAGGTAATAGCATCCTGCACAGAGCTGCGCTGCCGTCCCTCAGGGGTTCAGAGGTTACAGTACCTGCCTGCTGGACAGGGTGTCGAGAAAAGCTCAGCTCTACACACCACACCACATCCTTCTGAGCCACTTTCCTCAGCGTTCTTTTGAGGACCACTTATGAACACAAGAGCTGCACAAACAACCTGCGACAACAGCCAGCCTGCTTCCATGGTAACACACAGAGGAGCACAGTTAGAAAGAAATGAATAAACCTTTCCAAGTTTTCAATTTAAAATAGATGAAAAAGGTGGATGAAAACTAACCTTTGTGAGCACACAAATCCAGACCGGATGAAAACCGAAGCTTAATTCAACAACGAGAAAATGCATTAATTCTCCATATTAACGCAGACCGTGTAGGCTTTGCAAAAGTAAGTACAAGATCGTATTTGCCACAGTTGTCCTTAAACAGAGCTCGTATGCTGTTTTTCCTCAGCAGTCTGCCGGGGGAGTTAAGTTCAAATTACACTCTGAATCACAGCTCACTGGGACAAAGGTCCCCACAGAATTCGCACGGCAGAGCACGAGCAAATTTACCAGAGCAGGCCAGAACAGGAGCAGCTCCTTCACCCCCCCCTCCCCTCCCTTGGCACAGAGTGGCTCAGCAGCTTTAAGCAGGCGGCAGCTCCAGCTCAGCTCTGATGATTCATATCTCATGAATTAAACATCAGCAGCGGAGAAATCACCAAGTCAGCTGAGCGTCAGAGAAACACCATACCTGAGAAAATTAAAGCCCTGGCAGTCAGAGTGTGGGTTCCTCGAGTGTGGCTGTGGTCAGTGTGTCAGCTGAACGGAACTGAAAAGTGGCTCCTTGTAATCATTACGATTGGGCTTTAAATGAGAGCAGAGCAGCTGCAGCCCTGCCGCGACAACTGTGTGGATTTGATCATCGTTTTGACGTGGATTAAAGAGCAACCGATCAATAAATAACTAAGTATTGGTCAAGGTGGCCATCTTGTGATGAGAAATGACAGAGCTGAAGCCTTTTTTGGGTCAAACCTCCAAAATAACATTATGTGTGATGACTTCAGAACAATATCTGTAAAATTCGAAATATCAAAAAATAACTGTCGTCATTTTTTGATATTTCTAAGCTCAGCTGGCTGTGACAGCCAACCTTGAAAAGGGTTGGCTCCAAAAATTAATTAGTTGTAGATGTACATCCATTGATTAAGTTTCATTCAAATTTGCTCAGTGGTTGATGAGATATTCTAATAACAGTCACACACACACACACACAAGCACACACAGAAACGGGCAAAAACATAAACGCCCTTTTGTCTTTGGTAGCAGGGAAAAAAAACAAACAAAAAACAAATTAAGTAACAGCAGAGTTCTATAAAACATACCCCTTAATAAGTACAACCTAATACTCTATCAGTCCTGCTGAAATACAGTAGCTGACACTTCGGGGGGTTAATGAAGTTTTTATACCGAGTCTCTTAAAAAGCTAAAGCATCCAACTCCTGCAGAGGTCTAAAAAAAAAAAAAAAATCCACTATGAAAATATCAAAGAGTGCCAGAGGAATAAATGCTTTCCTCCTCATATGGCAGCAAACAGGGAGCAAACACACACACACACATCTGAACCACTGTTTTCCAGCTCAGCCCTATAAGGACACATCTCTCTACGCACTTGTGGGGGCTTGAAGAGAGAGAGAGAGAGAGAAAAAAAAAAAATCCAAACGTGTGAATCTGTAGGAAGCAGGCAAGAAGAAGCCTCCCTCGTCTTCAAGCTGAGATCCCTTCAAACTACCTACATGAAGGAGCAGCGGAAAACAGCGCCTGACGAGCCGGTAGCAGAATAATAACACATTAACAGCTGTGGAATAATACCACAGAAGGAGCACCGTCTTATTTACCGGCACACTAACTGCCGCATCACGCAGCCCAATTATCATTAGCGGGTATACCTGACACTTGTAACAGCGGTAATACTCTCCTGACAGGCGGAGTATGTTTTTCCTGATCTAGGTGTGAGGGATGTTTTTAACTTCATATCTCTGTCATAAAGCACCGTAGAAACGCGAAATTTTACATTAATGAGAACCAATATCTCCTCTCACTCACAGTCCAAGAAGTGTATCAATTCGCCTTATGGTTTTTCTGTTTTGCATGTACTTCTGACAGTTTCTCTCGCTTTTCCACACACATGCATTAAACCGAAGCTTAATGCTGTGATGCTAGCTGTCAGCTTTCCCTAAGGCATACCGTGACGGCCAAGAGATCCTGCAGTTTGTTTGTTTGAAACCTTCCTTAAAACTATTGAAGAGAAAGTCTGTTGGCAAAGCATCTCATGAGCCACTGAACAGCTTTTAGTGAAACTCAGAAAGTAATCATTATATGTACATCCACAGCTGATGAACTCATGGAGTCATTATGATTTAAAATGAGGAAACAAAAATCACGCACCGAGTGGCAGGCTCCTTTAAAGTTTCTCCAGGAACTTTTCTAGTTCCACTTTCTGTGCTGCAAATCCTAAAGCGACGTGTTTTAACCCTTTATTTAGCAGCTGAATAAAACAATTCTTTGAAAATATATAGATCAAGACGCATTGTGTTACTAAAAACCACACGGGAACCTCGATTCTGTAGTCCTCAGGCAGCTGTTTGAGCAAGACGAGATTTAAAACTCAACCTTTTGTTTGTAAATGTGATCTGCAGCTCTGCGTCTCAAAGCACAGCCTTGAAATTAAAAGTGGCTGAAGACACCAAACCTAAGCAACATCGAAAACAAAACCACTTCCACAAAAAAAAAATGGTTGGATTGATTAGCTTAGCTGGGGGAAAAAGAAAAAAAAAAACTAATAATTTTGCCAACATCCATTTCTCATGAGCCTGAGGTTCAGGGAACGTCACCGTGACAACAGGATGTGGGCAGAGGGACCCTTGATGACTGTGTGGGCAGGAGGAGGGATGAGAGGAAGGAGGGAGACACCGACACAGAATGAGACAGAGAAACTAATGACTCAGTGGGGAGGAGGGATACGTGTGGGATAAATGGGATTAAATGCTGCTGCTCAAGCAAAACCCGGTGAATCTACAGCAGTAAACTAATATTTACAGTGCTCAGATACATCCTTCTGTTTACCTTAAAACACATACCGCATGTAAAGCAGTTGTGCAAACAACCCAAAGGAGTTGAAAACAATAAGTGTGGAACTGAGAAGCTCTGGATTATAATTAGGTTGTAGCAGGATCAGGCTGAACATTAATCATTAGTTCAGCTCAGTTTTACTACAGATGCAGCATTTCTTTTAAACCCGTGGAAAACATTTATCCCCAACCAGACTGCTATGAACTAAACAGCAGACAACAGCGTTAATAAATGTCCCTTGTTGATTCGAAAACAATAATCAGATAAATAAAATATGGTTAAACATTGTAGTAACACAATAGTTAAACTTCTAGTTTAAAAAAAAATCATTTTGTCTGTTAAAGATTTGGCTAAAGAGTCAATAAGTTACTAAAATCACATCCCATTATGTCTACATTTTATACCATAATATTGTTCAGTGCATGGCAGAAACTTGGAATCTGATGGAAATATAATAGCGTATTTTTATAGATTAATAAAGTAGTTCTAAAACTTTGTGTATTGTGCTCCCTCCCATTGGAAGAAGAAATATTCATATTTATAGAGAAACCAATATTTTAAAAAAAAGGAAAAAAAGCTGATTGTTTGGAGGCTCTACCTGTCTTTGTGCTGAAGTTGCCAACTGGATCTGGCAGAACTTCACTGCTTGGTCCAGAGCTACATCTTCATCAACCTGAGAGAGAAAAAAAAAACAAAAAAGGAGTCAAAACCAACACATTAGGTCAGACATTGTGTTCGAATATATTCCACCCTGCTGACTAACAAGTTTATCCAGTTCTGTCGCATAAGTGGCGAGATGCCTTCTGAGCTCGTGCCTCTGGTATGTGGAGTAAAGGCCTGCATTAAGGCCCACCTCGGCTGCTGTTTGTGCGGGAGTGGGCGAGCCCCCCCCCTCTCGCTGCAGCACCGAGACCTCTGTGAATATGATTACTGCCTCGCTCCCTACAGCAGTCCAGCAGCTCAGAGACCCTCAGACAGAGCGCTTTACTTTGCAAAGAGTCAGACTTCGGCGCACTGCGGCGCTACGCTTTCGTGTCTACCTTCCTGCGCGACTTCCTCGTCAAACCACACGCACGACTTGACGTTTCTATAAGAACGGCTCCACTTTAACGCGGCTCGACGCCATTCGAACACAACTCCATCTCAGTCTCCACAGGTTGGAAACGGATGAGCGTTAGGGAGGACTCAGTCTCACTTCTCAACGCTCGGGCTGTAAAATGATCTGGCAGCAGGCAGCGACACTCGGCTCGTTTCTATTCATTTGCCGATCACTGTCTCTTGTTTCAGAGAGCAGGATTCCCCGTTAGTCAGCAAATGTTTATGAAGTCTTTGTTAGGGCGTCACAACATTCCTTCTCGTAAAGGGATAGTTCAGATCTTTTGAAGAGGGAAAGGTTACGAACATCTGATATATTACCTGCTGTACGTAGCTCTCTGGACAATCTCAGTTTGAAGAAATACAAGCTCAGTTTTGACCAAAGTGACGAGCTAACAGCTAGTCTAAGCGTGGCTAAGACCAAGAAACAACTTCTATCTAGAAACATTCATAGAGGTTTGTGCAAACCCTATCTTATAAACCTTTTACACTGTATTTATTTTTGAAATACACAAACATTCAAAACATTGCTGCAAAAGTGCCTCAGGTTCACCAGAAGACCTACAGCTAGCTGCTAATATTTGCACTTGGGGGGGGGGAAAAAAGTGTTTGAATGAATTACTATCAAATCTTTGGTCTTGAACCTCACTTAGAGTTTTAGCTGAGCAGACCGTCAAGCTAACGGTTAATCTGTTTCTCGAAATGGAGGTCATTCAAAGACTTAGAACAGGTAAGATAATAAGTCTTCATTTCCACAGAAGCCCGCTTTAAAAGATGTCAAATATCACTTTAATCAAAGCTTTTAAGCCATTTACTGTGTTTAGGATGCTACTCTTTTTGTTTCTAGTAGTGAAGGGGGATTTTGGAAATCCTAACACTTAAAAGGAGAAGTGAAAGCACCTTGAGGTAACCACCAACGGAGGGCACATGTGACGGACACGTTTGGTGAGTCAGGCTAAAGGAGGAGTCCGAAGAACCACGGCGGTTTCTCCAAGATCGAAGAACTACGCTACTGGTCTTAAGAGACAGTTTGATTACACCCAAGAGCTCCGGTTCGAACACTTTATGAGCTAAAACTCTGCTCTGTGAACTCTGCAGGAGCTGTTTGCGTGATGATGAACATCTGAATCTCTTTAATGGGCAGCGGCTTCTCTTAAAACTGTCAATCTGAAATTGTTTGATGACAGGAAGCATTCTGGAAGCGAGGAAGCAAGCCAGAAGGAAAAAAATAAATAAATAAATAAAAGAGTATTAACAAATAACAATAAAAAGTACAATGGATAAATATTGCTGTGGGAAGTTGGATTGAAATGAACACTTTGTGCAGCTGCGCACGTCAACAGACCAATGAAACCACAAAGCATTTGCATTTTGTGCTTGTAGATATACAACAACAGGAAGAGTTTTTTTTGGAAAATATCCAAACATTACCTGCATCAAATAACATCGCTTTATTAATTTCTACTAATCATAAAGGATTAGAAGAAACACGTGTTGGTTTGTTCTGGCTGCTCGCCATTATGGAGACTTCAGGAACGAGATTTTCTGCAATCATTTAAGGAGCACAAAAATATTTGCTTCGACAGAAAAAAATAAAAAATAAAACATTTGTCTCTACATTTAAACAGCACTGCTTTTACTGCTTTAACTATGATCAAGAGGCAAACATAAATAATTAAAACTGCAAACAAATAGGCTCAGCTTTTACAACTGGACTACAAGGATGGACTTTTCTGAAGTGTAACTGTATTGTTACAAATGTAGTCCTGAATGAAAAAAACTATTTGCATTTAATTGTTTTGTTTGGCAGCAACCAGCTTCTGTTGATACCATGACAGTGATGTAATCTGAGGGACAATCACTAATGCTGAAATGTTTTTAAAATAAATCAGTCATGACTCACTTTATGGTGATTTAAAAAAAAACAAAAAAACAAACCCCAACAACAAACAAACAAACAAAAAAAAACCCAGCCAAGCTGATCTGAAGAATGATAATTTGGCCCACATTTAGGGTCACCTACTCATTTCAGGGTTAACAGTAAAAAGATGCAAGTCATGTAAGTTCAATTTGGCTTATTGAGAGTAATAACAAACCCACACATCCAGCTTTGCAGCAGATCTAGGAAATAAAAATGAGGGGAAGTCCCTAATCTTGTTGTACTAATTCTGTTAGCAGAGGGGTTTCCCACACCTGAATGATTTAAAGAGAACTCGTATAACATGTGAATGACTTTGCAAAAAGATAAGAAAAAAAAAAGAGGTTACAGTGGTACACATTTTAAGCTAAGTAATGTAAGTAATAGAGTAATGTAATGGCTTCTGTGTGCTGTGTCACATCTTCAGGACGCTTACCTGTTTTATGAGCATGTAAGTCTCTGACATGATCTTCTCAATGCGCCCCAGGTCGTAGGTCATGATTTTCTGGCCCTGCTGCCACACTCTGTAGGCGTCAAGCAGCAGGGTTTTTCCGGACTCCACATCCTCTAGAAGTTTCCTTTTCCTGCTTGGCTTTCGTAGTAACCCCTGATCAGTTCCACCTGCTGCCACCGTGACTTTTTGCGCTGAGATCTGAAGCTGCTGCTGCCTCGAACTGATACTCAGCTCCTCCAGAGAGAGCTCTGGTGTCCGGATGACTTCAGTCACTTTCTGCTGGGGGTCTGAGCTAGTCAGGGAGGTCTCAGTCTCTGCTTGGTTGCCCTGAGACTCTGTTGTGGTAGAGGGCTTCCTCAACAGGCTAGTTTCCATCTCCATGGGTTCCTCTGGCCCTGCTTTGTGCCCTTCATTCCCAGCGGCCTCCACCTTCCCAGGAAAGCCCTCCTGAACTTTACTTCCTTTATCTGTTGCCAGTGGTGTTGGGGTGAGCTGAGCCTGGGAGGCTTCTCTGGGTCCAGAGTCAGAGGCTCCCTCTGAAAATGCGGGCTTTTTAGGCAGCGGATGTTTGCCGTCCTCAGAGCTGGGCCTGTTGGACGCGTCTGCTGTGGTCATCTCCCCCATGGAGGGTGCAGGCGCTTTGTGAAGCTCCTCCGACACCTGAAAGAAAACAGAACCTGTCAAAACATGAAGCGGGAGCATGCCAGATGTCTGGTGCAGGCTTGTGGCTCCTTACCCCTGTGAGACTGTTCAGATTGTCCTCCAGGACGTTTACAGTTAGGAAGAACGCTCTCTTGGCCAGAACCTGGCGATCGACATCCCGTAAATACTTCCTTCATGAAAGAGGAAGAGAGATGCCATGAAGCAAACACTTCGTAAGCAACAGAGTAATCATCACTGCTAGTCCTTACTTTCCCTGGTCAGGGTTTCTGTGCAGCATGAACGAGACTTTCAGTAGGGTATTGTGATCCTTAAGCTGAGACAGCACCTCCAGCAAGAGGACAACAGATCGGTTCATATGAGACGCAAAACTACCCGGGCGATCAATCTCATCTACTGGAATACGCCAGATGCCCTGAGGAGGACAAGAAGGAAAAAACAAAACATTGCTATGTGCTACAAACATCAATACTCATACTGCTACCAGTGTTGTTATAATTTATTACCATTATGAATGTAGACAGTAATAAAAACAATAAAAAGGTCAAATGGTCTTGAAGAGAAGATGCTAAAACATATTCAGCCAGCGCCCCATCAGCTAAGTTATAAACTTTAAGTTTGTGTTTTCATGCCTGCTCTCTGCTGGAAAGGCCTGCGGAGTTATGACATGTGGAAACAATTAACAGCAAGACACGGAAAAACTGAAAAGGAAAGGAAAAGTGTGGAAAGCAAGAGGAATTAATTTGACCAAAACGCGTAGCGTTCAAAGAAGAAAGGCCTAATGAGGGGATGGAAAGGCTGCGGCGGAGATCCTGTGGACTGGCTGCTCGTGTAGCAGGTGGGGAAGAGGATTTGGGCGTGGGTTCTCTCTGAGTCCAAATGATAGGCAGCCTCATTAGTGTTCAGTTCTGTCCAGTACGTGGAACAGAGCGGCAGACGAAAGCTGCCAAAAAACAACTGCCCTCGTTTGCAAACGAACTGATGAGGGAGTTCCTGATGAAAGAGTCCACCTTTTTTTAGCGAGCACATGTCTTCTCAGCAGGTAAACCGAGACGAGGCGAGGCGCTCTGAAGTGACTGATGTCAGTGCAGATGGTGGCCCGGGCAGCATTCAGGCTTCAGTCGCAGAGCGCAGCCACAGACTCAGAAAATGTGCGAGAGACTAAAAACAAAGATGACTTTATCAGGATGCGAGAAAGATGGCTCTGTCCGCTGCTGGGGGGGGGTCCCCAACAGACACCAGGCTGTTAGATGACATTTTCAAAGCCAGTGGAGAGGAACACAAAGTCTGATCCTGAGAACCACCCTGCAGACGTCTAACCAGGAAGGTGTCAGAACTGATCATCTAAGACAAAAATGCAGGAACTTCTGTGAGCAAACACACCTTTTTTTTTTAATTTTCAGCTTTCCTCTGAGAAATCCCAAGTTTATTCTGATCTGTCCATTTAGATTTTTTAAAATAAACTTATGGATTGAACCCATGTCAAAACCTGACGTATACAGAAAAACATAAGAAAAATAGAGCACTAATGCCAGTCTGATTAAAAGATTTATTATTATATTATGATGGAATCGAGCAGGGTTTGGGAAGGTTTAAACCTTTCAATGCACAGATTATGAAAAGCCTCCAACAAGAGTAGGGCAAGTCTGATGAAGGGGGTGGGCTGTGCTCACTTAGAAAGACATCTCTAATGCAGGAGAGTTGTTCTTCATCAGAGAACCACCCAATGTTGGCAAATCTCTTTAGGGGGAAAGCAGAGCTGTGGCTTTACACAGATTATGCTGCTGCACAACGGCTAAAGCAGATTTGTAAGACTTTAACTGCAATAATTTTAAGCATCTTTCTCCCCCTTTTTCAGTCAAAGACAGAAAACAGCAACTGCTTGAAAGGCTGGAGTGACAACATTGGCACAGATGTGACAAACACATCACAAAAGTGTCAGATTGAGATTTAGATGCAAAACAAACAATGAGAAATGTAATAAGAAATCACTAAAAATAACTCTCATTGTTTTTAAACCAAATTTAAGGTTAAATAACAGGATAAAATGGCACTGTGGACATGCTGTGTCTTAAAAATTTACATAAAGTAACAAAACGATGAGCTTAAGATGAAATTTAAACCACAGTGTTGGATAAGATTACTGTTGGATAATAACTAAAACATTAGGAGACAAATTCCTGCATTAACTACATGTTCTAACACGTCTCTAACATGCCTTTAATGACAGAAAAAGCACAAGCCCAACATCACAACAAGAAAGCTATGCTGTAAAAGTGTTTTGTAGCAACTTGTACAGCATCTTACTTGTCACATGATCTTACTAGTTGGCTACAACTGCAACTTTAAAAAGGCAGGAATAATAAAAAAGGAAGACTGGACTCTGACACAATACCCAAAAGACAAAAACTCTTAGCACAGTGAAGACATTTCCTTGAGCTTTTCTGAATGTTTACAAGAAAGAATCTGCTTGTAAATGTCGAAAGAAAAAGAGAAAACCACTCACCATCACCAAACAAAGCTACTCCACGGCGCCTGTGCTGGTACTGTTTAGGACAGTTTCCTGCTCAGCAGCAGAGCCAGCAGCCCTGGCAGAAGCCTCCACCCTGTGAAACGCAGCTCACGCTCTGAGAGCAAGAAGTGGTGAGCTGTGTTCAGGTGCTGGAGCTGCGAGAGCTGCTGGAGAGGAACGGAGGGAAGCACAGCTGCACATGGCAGAAGAGGAACAGAAAAAAGAGACTGGCAGCTGCCTGGGCAGGACGAGACACAGCTCTGGAGTCAGGGCCTAAAAGCTCAGAGTGCCTCTGACACACGGGCTGACTCGCTCCTCTCCTGATTTCAAACCCTGCCATCTCAAAACAAAAACACCCACGCACTTCAGCTCCACTCTACCCTGACCCCAGCTTGCTGGAGTTTTACGCCCCCACCACGCCCCTCCTCTCTTTATTTCTCTCCCACTATATGGAGCATAGAGCCAATCATTGTGCGCCTCTGCCAGCCAATCGCAGCCTGCTGGAGAAAATCCCGCCCATTAGTGTACACCCACATAACACAGAGACACACAAACAGGGCAGTGACAGAGAGAGAGAGAGAGAGAGAGAGGGAGAGAGTAATTAGGGAAAAGAACGAAACAGAGAAGAGTAGAGTGAAAAGAAAAGAAACGAGGTGGAGTTGAGCGTGATCAACCTGTAAACTGAGCAACAGGAAAAGAACTTGAAAAATTGAATTGGCTGAGAAAAATGAATTCAGTGCTTTCTCGTGAATACAGTGAGAGGCACTGACGAAGAAGAGAACCCTTAAAGCTTAACAAACAGGAGGCAAAACGTTTGTATCAATAAAACCACATTAGTCACAATTAGAGTGCGGAACGGTGTTGTGGGAACAGGCTGTTTTGCATACACACATTTCCTCCGTCAGCCAGCAGCGCTGACAACAACCCTCATCTTTTTTTCTGTCTTTCAACTCCAGTCATGCCTCTCCAGCTGGCCACCAAACACATACAAAGCAAACACACCTTGTTTGTTGTGCTTCTTGTTCTGTGAGCGAAAGAAGAAGAAAAAAAACTGCTAAAGAAAACGTCAAACTCAAACAGTTACTGAGCAGAAGAAGGGGAACACAAAGCATATGGCTGCAAATGGTCACCTTCCAACATGCAAATCCAAATGAAAACTTCCACAAAGTGTACTCCTCCCCAAAGAAAAAAATGAAATCCAACCAAAACACAAGGTTTTCCCAAGCAAAGCTCCACCTACAGCCCGGTGCACAGCTGAACACACAAACGTTTGAGTCATCCATCAAACCATGGCAAGCAATGCAAGTGGAGCTGCTCTCCAGAAGACTGGGCTCTCGTGGTATACCAGCCCCGGCCTTCCTACCTAAAAGCACTTCAATCAGTTATGGCTGTTTGTTCCGATATGCAAACTTTTAAACGTGGGGCGGGGACAAAATGCCTGAAAACGTTGTAACAAGGACATCCATCTTCTCTGGAGCTTTTAGTGTGAACATACGAGTGGGTGGAAGAATATGTAAGCAAGATGTAAGTAGGTGTGTGTGTGTGATGTGCCGTGCAGGATGGAGGAAGCACGACTTAACGGTGAGCCTGAGGGAATACACAAGAACTACTCCACAGAAATCCTGAACACCCAGAGGACCCCATCTAAGAGCACAGCATTATGTACATTACATTTCCACATAATCTGATACAAGGACTCATTAGACTTCAATCAAAGAAGAAAACCGCTTCAAAGAAAGAAACATCAGAGCATCAAGATACTCATTATATTATATTTTAGACTTTACAGTAACTCTGCTAATGATTATTTTTTGTCTGACAAACAATCCACATAATAATTGAATTCTATAACAACAATGTTACCAATAATAGTTTATTTCTAATAGTTTGTTAGTTCTGTAAAAAAATGTGCTAGTCCTAGAAATCACTGGTGTTCACAAGCACACTGATAAATTATGCAACACAACTTCATTTGGATCATGTTTTTACAGTAGTATGTAGGTTACGTTACAGAGGCTCCAGCCAAAGCAAAAAAAAAAAAAAATTAAACAAAAAAACAAAGTAGGGCATCACGACCTACATCTGAGAAGTCAGTAATAAAGTTTCAGTGGAACATTTATGGCGACATGTTGACAGAAATGTAAACCCTTGTTAATTTTAGTAGCTCCCAGGACAAAAGTGCTTTGCAGTGTTTTCACTGAAATACAACAAAATGTTTTGCTCAAAAGCACCTCAGATCACCTCCCTCAAACATCTGGCATGTTATTACAGTAGCCCAGAAGAGAAACAACAACCGTTTGTGTATTTTTATTTACTGCCAGTGTAGTTTGAAAGTATGTGAACAATCACAAGATAAAAATGGCAATTTATGCCACAACATGTCACTATCTTTCACACGGTGTAGCTTGAGGCACCTTTTCCCAGCTAAAAATTAGGTCTCTTAAGCTGAATTTTGATGACATTTTGACCTTTTTTTTGTAAATTTATTTAATCCAGTTAAACAACCCTTGATAAAGCCAGTATCTAACTGGGATCCGACTGTTGGAGACTAGTTGGTGACTGAAAGTTGCAAAAAAAAAAAAAAAAATAGGCAAATGTTTTCTGCAGTTTTACTGAATTCTGATTGTTGGCAACCAAGCAACCAGCAACCCATGTGGCTGTATTTGGTGCATATATTAAAAAAAATAAAAATCATGGACTATTTTTGTCTGCATGGTTTGCAAGCTGTATTCTAGGCCATGCACATTATTTTGCTGCCTACCTCAACCTACGTCATACTCACCTCAACCTGCTTTGTACCTACCTTGGTACAAAGCCCCCATGTTTAATCTACTGGAGTACATTGTTAAAATGAAGACAGGCAGATTTGAACCAGTTTTTAAAAAATAATTACTATTATGAGCATGATTAGATGTAGATATTTTAGGGATAAGAAGAGATCCCATGCACGTGTCAGAATACAGTTCTAGCGCTCTAGAATTTCGGGAAGAAATTGGAGCCTGGTTAGAGACAACTCTGTGACTACTTTGAGAGGAAATTTATTGCACAAATTTTGGAAATGCGGGTAAAAACAAACAAACAAACAAAAAAAAAAAACCAATGCAAGTTTCAAGATATTTTGGAGACGACTGCTGTTAAGAGTTTGAAGGCTAAAAATTGTTTAAAGACAGCAGCATGTCACTTTGGTCTTTGCCCCTCTCTGAAGTGAAGAAATCGGCTCTCGCTCACGTGGTTGTGTGACAAAAAATCACGTCATTTTGTTGTCCTAAGTGCTTTGACAGCCCCCCTCTCAACACAAGGTGTGGGCAGAACTTTTCCCCCCGTGGGGTATGCGTCAGCTATTGTGTGATTGGTCAAAACTTTGTTGGGGGCGTGTTTATGTTGAACAGCAGGTGAACTTCATGGAGTCATTTAGCTACAACTGGTCTGCTGAGGAGCAGCTGGCTGAAGCTGTTGGAGATTACAGCTGTCTTTACAACAGTTCCAGCAAAACTTATAAGGAGAGTCAAATGGCAAAGAACTTGTGGAAGGAGAGATCACAGTTACTGTGACTGGAGGAGATCACACAGAGACACAGGTGGCTCTTCGTGGCTGTGCTGGCTGAGAGGAAGAACGCCTCGGCCAGGCAGCATAATGCTGGCTGGTCGAGATGCAGTGGCAGTGGGAGGACGGAGGGGTTTACTAGAAGTTCAGCTGCTCCTCAAAGAAAAAAAAAAGGAGGAAGAAGAGGAGTTCCAGTTCTTGTGGAGTATAAAAGGTCTCTGTGAAAAAGAACGACTCACAACCACATGACTACGAATAGATTTCTTCACTTCTCACCAAGTATAAATCCACCTTAACTGTTAGCTTGTCAATCTGTGGAGGCAGAGGGCCTGGTTCAAAGGGAACAGTAAAGCTCCAACAGTTGGTGTGCCACAGTGGCAGGTTTACATCCAGAAGGGGCTCTGTGAGAGCACAGTGGGAGCCAGAGCCCAGCAGAGCTGTTCTCCAGCTCAGACCTGGCCCACATCATATTCACAGTCTTTTCCCACAAGCCTTTCACTCTACAGCCTACAGACTCAGTTACATCACAAACTGCTCACACATGACAACTGAACTCGTTGGACACACAGAAAAGTCACAATATCTCTATGACGTGAAAGGCTGTGAATGAACTGGCAGTAATTGCACAGATTCTGCAACTCTGAGCTACATATACATCAGCAGTCTCCTACTGTGTGATTCCAGTGACAGAACTGTCCGTATCAAGGTCCTTAAAGAGACTTTCTGTGAATCAGGTAAATTAAGCAGGATCATATGAATGACACCAGTAAATCCAACTGTGGGAGGTCAGCCACTCACAGCAAACACACAGATCATTAGACACCGATGATAAGGACACATTTTAGTGATTCAAAGGTTCCTCCTCCGAGAGTCTGCATTAGCAGATACCACACAGTTGTGTACTATCAAGTCCCATTATGCATGTTCATCAGATTCTTGTGCTTCTGGTACAACTCCCTTAGTGCTAATAACATCACACAGACAGATGAGATTCGATTAGTCAATACATTAAAACAAGAATAAGGTCAGAATATAAAAGCTTAGACCAAGAAAAAGCGGACACATACTTAACTGGTCAATAACCACCAAAGAAAATACTAAAAAAAAAAGCTTAAAACATTTCAATGGATTGAAGCAACACATTTGGTTACTTAGCCTCGGTGCTACATTCCTGCCTCCTTTTAGTTAAAAACACGCCCCTCTGTTCTGACTGGCAGTAAATGTATCTCTGAGCTGTTGGAAAATGTCATTGGCCATCAAGAATTTCCATTAAATAAAAACACTTCCATAAATGTGAATTAAAGTTCATCTCGTTAGGAAAATGACTCCACCCAGTGGCCTGATGTGTCATATCCTGACATACACAGTAGTGAATCCCCACGGGTGATGCATTTCTCACACTTGGCACGTTTACCTTTATTAAGCCACTTTATTTTGCTAGTGTGGATTTTATTGTTGTAAAACATGTTAACTAGACTCCTTCAACGTGGGATAACCAGTAGCTGCAGAAGTCTAATTATTTTACTTAGGCAAAGGTAAAATATTCCTAAACAAGTAAAATCAAATGTTAGTCAAAGTAACTGATGACTTCTACATACATAATATACATATACACGATCAAGTTAAAGGTTTATCTTTTAATCCCTCTTTGCAGCTGGATGGAAGCGTCAAATGTTTCCTTTTATTGTCCTTTGTTTAAAGAAGCAAAATTGTTTATTTTAAACTGTGATGCAAAATGAAATGCACAAAAATTAGGGCACAACACTGCTATTTTTTCCACCTTGATACCAACAGTTTTACACTGTTTTCAGCCAAAAGGAAATGACTACGATGTAAGGTGACGTTGCTACAATCCATGCATTAATAATTACAACACTTATAATTCAGGAATAAAGACATCTTAGTTGAATTTCAATTAAATATAAATAAACCAGTAACAAACTTTGTGAGTTAATGTATGAGAAATGCAACATTTAAGATAAAACAAAGTAAAAGCAGAGCTGGGGAAAAAAAAAAAAAGAATTAATGAGAAAAAAGATGAGGCATCACACTGGTTGCTTGGCAACTGAGACAGGAAAAAAAGTTTTGAAACCGAGTGAGCTTTTTAGATGGCATAAATTAGTAACAATATTATAGCCTGTGGTTCATAGTGCTGCATCCAGAGGATGAATATTGAACTGAAAGAGAGCTGAGGCATGAATATGAAACGAGACACTTGAGGATAATTATCTGAAAGTTGTAGCAGAAGAGAAGCAGAGAATGGGTCATCATTTCCGCTAAATGCAGGGATGTTTGACAAGCTTCAAGTTCATCTGACTGTTTGTTGATCATATCGACTTAATGTGATCATTGTTCAAGTTGATGAAAATTAAAACTAAATGTAAGATGTGGGGGAAAAAAAAGAAACTCAGTAATCAGTCTTTTGATGTGTGCTAAAAAGCTCTTAGTTTGATTATCTTTACAATTATGCCGTCTGAGACTTTGTTTGCTGCAAAGCATCCTAGTCTAATGAAAGCTGCCACATTATAAGATTGAACTTGAAATACTTTACACAGCGACACTATTTATGAATAAGCTCTACATGTAGAGCTGTGGTTAAACACCTGGTTTTATCAAGAGTGATCAGAGCTCTTTCCACCCGACGTTTCAGTGCCTCTTCATACACACGTCCAAGTCCACTTGTTACCAAATCTCACGTTCTTGGTCTGCATGCAACTAAACACAAAACCACAATCGGGCACACTCTTCCATCAGCCTGTTAATGCTGCTGCGTGTGCAGAGCCACATCAGGTGAGTGGATGGGCCCAGAAATATTTTAGAGCCAGATATAAATGAGGCCTTTGATAAGCATCTGTGTGTGCCCGAGTCCAGCTTGTAAACCTCCCAACTAATGCAGTTACTGGAATAAATACAACATACCATATTTTACACACTAAAGAGCGCTCTGGATTAAAAGACGCACTGTCAATGAATGGAACTTTTCGAACTTTTGTCATATATAAAGCGCACCGGACTATAAGGCGCATTGTCATGCACATCCCAATTTTTGTGACTTCGCAGAGCCCACGCGCAGCGCTCCATTCAAAATGGACGATTTCGGTGCTCTAGTGGAGCTGGTTTGCCTGTATCAGCATTTATATGATCCCTCTATGAGAGATCACAAAGATAATCAAACGGGTCAAAACTCACGGAAGGATACTGCACCGACGTAAGCGTCAAGTATAAAAGCCTCCAATGCTCGCTCCATGCGCCGTGCGTAGAGCCGAGTACGACTATAACTGAGCCCTAATGATGCAAGCGGTGCAGCTTTGTAGTTTACCAAAGTCGGACTAAAGCATCATGTCTTCTTACATATATAAGGCGCTCCGGATTATAAGGCACACTGTAATTTTTTGAAAAAATTGAAGGCTTTTAAGTGCGCCTTGTAGTCTGGAAATTACGGTAATTTAACATTGAAAAAGAAATCTGTTGAGTTCAGAATTTAGCATAAATGTTGTTTTGAATTAAAGGCCTGTTTTTGCAATATATGAGACTCATAAAGCTGACAAAGGACAAATAAACTTCTCTATCTTCAGTTTTCTTAAACACACACAATCTTTCAAAAGAAGAGATTATTCAATTATTACTTATTGTTTTAAACAGGAAAATAAATACCAGAGCATCTTTTTGAATTCAGCCGTGCACTTCATCACATCTAAAACCGAAAGGGAGTAAATTCTAATTTCTAACACATTTATCCCAGTAGGGCTTTTTGTTGGTCTTTATTTCCAAATACTGAGTGCTAATGGCAAAGTAATCATCAGGAAAAAATAAGCCAACTCATAACTGCAGGTCCTCGAATGGCCACATGAGGCTGGCTCTTACGGCAAACCTACAATGTTTGTATGAGGTTGGTACAATTGGTTACAAGTCTACAGCTAATTTCCATGTAACATTTTTATGCAATTCACCTTGTTAAATCACACTAAGGTTTAAAGTACAACATAAAAAAGGTATAATGAAACATCTCCACATAGCAATGACAAATGAAACAGCATAAAAACAAATAAATTTGAACTCTGACTTACATTGAACAGGTTTGTCTTGTTTCTTTCACAGAAAAGTCCTTGTGCTGGCATGTGCTTCAGCTGTTGCCATGGGACACTGCTTCCTAGCAACACATCTCTGGCCCACTGTAGGTTCTGTGATAGAAAATAAATAAATGAAAAAAAAAAAAAAAAGAACAAAAACATGTATTTACATGTAGATATTTCATGCACACCTTACACACACAGGCAAAATGAACACCCGATAACTCTTAATGAGAAGAGCAGAAGAATTGCTCATTTGCAATCAGGAAAACGCAGCCCTCTTCACAGCACAATGACTCACAAATCAGTGTCGATATGAGCGTTCTGTTTGAAAAGATAGCAAGCCAAAGCCCCTTCAAATTATCTCTCACAATGCTGCTGGTCTACGGCACCAAATCACAGGCTCCCTTCTCCTCCTGTCTTCAGAATGAGGGCAAAATGGACAGTCAAAGTGAGAGGGACAGTTTTCGTGAGAACGCAGAGGCTTTTAACACTGCGAGGGCGGCCAAGCAACCTGTGGCAACAGCAACACGTCAACTGACTCTCAGGGTACGCTTGCTTTCGTTCAAGCTGAAGAAAACTAACAATGAAAGTTAAAAAAAAAAGAAAAAACAAGGGAAGCTTTACTCTTAATCTTTTTAAAATCTTATACCAAGTCTATAAAGTATCCTATGAGCTTTGAACACTTTTTTACAGTTTTAGTGCATAAAGAATACACAAATAAAATTTCAGCCACTACCTCTAAAAGCCATGTAACTCCAATGTTTGAAGAGACTAAGGTCAAATGAGGATGCTACACAACAGCAAGGCTTTTCTTTATCCAGATTAGCTCCTAACAAATGTGAGCATGGGCTGTATTAAACTGAACAGAGTGCTGACAGAAGGTTGCCATCACAGTGAAGCTCAACTCTCTCTCTCTCTCTGCGTGCCGAACTGGCTGAGAGAGGACTGCGCAACCACCCCCACACACACCTCTGCCCACTAAGCTTCATAGCCAACACAGTCTGTGCATCACTGCAGTGCTCACAGATCCAAACAAAGTAAAGTAATAAAATGACCATCAACAACAGAATTAACCAAAACGATCCAAGTGACCCTTGAGGAAACTGTAAGGAAACTACAATGGTATCAGTTAACGTGGCAGACTGACCTGGTGCGTCTTGCTGTTGCTGTAGAAGTAGGCCAGGCGGTAGAGACTCTTGTAGTGCTGAGGGAAGCGGCTGAGGCAGAGGAAGAGAGCGCGGACGCACATTTCCACCAGCATTCGTCTTTGATCCGCTCGTTCCGCAGGCAGGGCTTTGGGCACTTCGATCACCTCAGCGGGGGGCTCGGGCTTCTTCTTGTTCTCGCTGACTGGGGTCTGAGCGGCGGCCTGCTGCGAGGGTGCTGGTTTGGGCGGGGTGGCTGGGACGGCGAGAGGATTCAGACAGGGGTCTGCAGAGACTTTAGGAACTGGGGCTTCAGAGTCTACCACCACCACCACCATCATGGTTTCTACTTTTTCCTGGATGACTTTCCCCTCTGTCTGGATGCCTGCATGGTCTCTATGTAAAACTAAAGATATATATATATATATATATATATATATATATATATATATATATATATATATATATATATATATATATATATATATATATATATATATGATAAAAAATAACTTGAATATTTTAGTTTATGGTTAAGTGGAGTAAAAATGGCTTCTTTTAAACCCTGCCTACCTGTGTCCTCGGATGTAAGCTGCCCGTCCTTTACAGGGGTTGTGCTTTCTGAGGACGACGGGCTGGCTTTGACTGAGGCAGGTTTGTGGCTTGTGTCTTGTGAGCTGGCGGGATCCGTGAAGGCATCTTGGGTGGAGTTGGAGTCAGAAAGCAACACCACCTCACTGTCCTGACTCCGCTCTGCCAAAACAAGCAAAAGCACAGGTTACTCTGCCGGCTGCGTGATCGCACCAAGAGAGATAATCTCAGCATCTAGGATATCATGGACAAATAAACGTATCAATGACTTAGTTTTCTTGACCAAAAAAAAGTGTGTTTTTTTAATTTTCTTTTGTTTTGAAAAACTTATAATCCTGTAAGTTCAAGTGATGGTGATGATCTAATTTAGAAACAGGATGAAATAACTGTACTGCTTAAAGTTTGACATGTTTTTCAGGTTGCCTAACATGCTGCGTTTGCCTTTTTTTAAAGGTAGTTAAGTCGTTTTAAAATGCCAAACAATCCCTGTTGCAACAGGAGGAGACAAGGAGCGTATAATTATTTTCCTAAAATAAGTCACAAGCTGCAAATCCTTATTAGTGCAGAACTAATGTCACGTTGTTATAAAGGACAGGTTGGTTGTTTCTGTAAAAAGGTCCAAAAACAAAATGCCACCATTCCTCCTAATTGCCATGTTCTGCAGCCTCAACAAAAATAAAAGAAAAACCTTGGCAGGGAACTGTTAATCAGAGAGAGAGCAGGTCGCTTTTCTTTTCTGCTATTCAGAGATTGATACAGACAAGGGGCTTTTCAAATAATTTACAGTCAATTTACAGCAAAGTTACTGTGGTACTGTAAAGGTTGTGCAAACTGACAGCTGTGTATTCAGTGCTTCCTGTCAGAGAGAACACTTTATTTTGGTGGGTTGGAGGAGCAGTACCATTGAGGGAAGCCAGCCACTTTGCAGACCTGGGCAGGCAGTAATCATGGTCAAACCCTGGTGAGGCTGTTGAAGATATGGGGAAGCTGGTTTACAAAAAAAAAATTATATGAAAGCAAATTTGCACCTCTTAAAATTAATAAAATATTATCTTACAGTAGCCTTAAAAAAATAAAAATAAAAAATATATCAGAAAATGCAAAGCCACTCCCATTGCAGATGTAGAACTTAATTCAGAGAAGTATTTTCTTGTGACACAATAAAAATTGTGCAGAGCATAAAACTTCAAGTTAAAATCCTCAAAAGCTTTGGATGAAACTGAAAGTTGTTTGTTTAGTTTTGTGAAAATGCCTTAGGGGAAAAAAAAAATCTAATAATTCATGTTGACATCTTTAATTGCTGAAAATAAACAGATCACAATTACCTTTAATAGTCTGAAAATACTCATCTGAATCTGGTTCTACAGTCATCTTGGTGCACGTTCAGCAGGGCTCAAGTTAGAAGATGGACACTTTCCAGCAGCAATGAGCACCGTGAGGCGTTTTCCAACTTAAGTCTCAGAGTTGCATGCCAATAAACGGCTGCCACATTCTTTCTGACTTGGCATTTTCACACTAATTGGCCATAATTAGAAACTGCATCCAATTAAAAAGAAGGCAAACATGATTCTGTGTATGATTTTGAAACAGCTCTCCTTCTCGCTTTCTGTGAAATTACCCACACCAAACTGAAATTAAAAGTGACGTTACGACACAGTAGACAACTTAGTGGATTGTGATTTTTAAAAAAAAAATAAAAAGAAAAGACTGACTTTGTCCAGCTGTGAAGACAATAATCACCCCATTAGAACTACATGCAGAATATGGCAAAGCAGGTGGTAAAAGCAAGCAGGCAAAAGAGGTAGCAGGCAGGTAGGTAGGTGGGTAGGTAGGTAGGAAGGAATCTGGAAAGGGTGACAGAACTGGCAACATGGACAATATGGCTGCGTTATTTGCACACTCAAAACTAAACACCCCACATGGATGAGGTGGGTGGACAGATATCACAGATTTTAATGGAAACATTGACAAGGACTCATTTTTACCTGAAATTTAACTTTAGGTTTCCAATTTAACCTATAGATACAGAAACTGAAATAAACTTAGATGATGCAACTATTTCTACTTTTTAAATTTTTTTTTAAAAAAAGAAAAGCCTTTCTTTTCTTCTTGCATACTTCTCTTAAAATCAAACAAAATGGTATTACAGAACTTCAAGTGCAAGGGCTTAATAAATAATAATAGAAAAAAATAAAAAGGTAAAAGCTGCATCAAGCACATTTTTGGTTGCAACTATAACAGTAACTCAGATTTTCAGGAACACCAGCTATGTTGTATGGTTTGGAGACAATGGGACGGACAGAACTGGAAGTGGCAGAGCTGCAGATGTTGAGGTTCTCCTTGGGAGGGACGAGGATGGACAGGATTAGGAATGAGGTCATCAGAGGTACAGCACAGGTTGAACGACTGGGAGAGAAAGTTAGAGAGGCCAGACTGAGATGGTTTGGACATGTGCAGAGGAGGGACAGTGGGTATATTGGTAGAAGGATGTTAGAGACGCAGCTGCCAGGAAGATGACAAAGAGGAGATATATGGATGCAGTTAGAGAGGACATGGAGGGAGATGGGGTGAGGACAGAGGACGCAGAAGAGAGTTATATGGAGGAGGATGACTTGCTGTGGTGACCCCTGAAGAGGGAACAGTCGAAAGAAGAAGGAGATCCTCTACTCTTATCTGTAGATTGAGAAAATTACATTTCTATGTGGATTGAATACTCAGTTTTAAATAAAACATCCATTCAAATTGAATGCATTTGAAATACTTCTGAGATAAATGTTAAAAGGTCTGAGCCACTTTAAGAAGTATTATCAAATTCTTAGAATAAATTAAGGCTATAATTCTATCAAAAACTTGATATCCAAAACAGTATAGACAAGCACCTGTAGTATCAAACATCACAAACTATTATTCAGGCAACTGCATTAAACATGCTTTAGCAAAATTGGCTTAATTAGGTCCTTTGATTTGATGTGTTGTGAAATAACAGCAGCTGGATTCTGAAACAGCAGCACAAATGTGTGCAAATGTGACACAACAGGCTGAAGAGGGTTTAAATGAAACAAATATTAACTTACAAACTAAAGCAGGATGACTGAATAAAGCAGCCAGAACATCAGACACACACATTTACACACACACACAATGCTCTCAGCAAAGCTCAACCTAGAAATCAACGGGGTACTTTTTTTTTATCATGCAAAGCAAATAAGTCAAATAATCAGCAGCCATATTGCCCATTTCACCACATCCCAATCACCCAGAGCGTGGGGACCATAGTAACTGAAAAACGAAGCCTTTGAGCATGGTGATTAGCGTTCTGAGCACACCCCGGTGGGCTTCCTGACCCAGAGCAGAAAACAGCAAAGAGCCCAACCCCAGAGACAGTGTCTAGGACTGGGACTGTACCATCAGCCTGCTGCTCCTCATGCCACTGCTGCTGCCACTGCTGCCTTCGGAGTGTTTTGCGTTTGGCGTAATCATGGTCAAATGGCGTAGCCACGTAAGGAGGGGAAGTCAGACCTGGAGTGGCAGCAGATGGGAGGGAGGAACCGAGGACGTTCCCTATACAAACTGAGGAACAGTTAAAGTCTTCTTCCATCATTGAGGAGGGCTTCTCCCTGAAATTAAATCAAAACCACAAAGAATGTTTTACTGACAAATCAACCTTATTTCCCCCCCTTTTTAAATAGTTTGTGTCTGGTTTTATTTATGACACTTACTTTTCATTCGACCTTGGCATGCTTGGCATACTCTTCTCCTCCCCCCTCGCAAACGGCCCGGTTGCTGCCTCAACCAGCAAGTTAAACAAGAGCTCGTGGTCCAGATCAGACTCACGACACTCCAGTAGTTTAAGGATGGTGGCACTCAGACGGAAATGCAACTAGAGGAAGTTAGAAAACAATGTGTAATGCTTTCTGGCACCGATCTTAGAAGACACTGCACTGATTTCACAGTTTGAGCCACCAGAAGCAGACAGCTCACCTCCAGGGCCTCCATAGCCAGGTCAGGAGGATTATGGTAATGAATTTTCCGGGGATACCTGGCTGCCTCTTCGTGCAGATAGTGTGCCGCCTATAAACAAACACACACACACACACACACACACACAAAAAACAAGCAAACATGAAAAAGACAAAACACCAAAAGTCAATTTTTAATAATCTGACAACAAAGTAACTCAAATTGCGGAAATTAGGTGTTGAAAGCAGCAGAAACTATGAATATTTATTTTATAACTTCATATTTTTCCAAGCTCCAATGTGCCAGGATATTTAAGATATTTTACATGTACATTTTATTTTAAAGCAACCCAAAAACTGTTTATTTTATTCAATTTTGTACTGGTTTATTTTAACAATTTATATGAGGGTTAAATTGAGTCCTCCTGAAACTTTATCAGTCTGACAGATGACTTATAATGAAAACCATTGACATTTCTCACATTTAAGGCTGATTATGTTCCACCAGTTCTTCTTCAAATGGGTATTAATGAGGATTAAATGTTTTTATTTCAATAAATTAAAATGTTGCAGCGTGAAGTGCTTGAATTTATGCATTAATGGTGCCCAACACAGACCTTTTCTCTGTCAACAACTTTGTTCTAATTTGTTATAAATTCTCTTATATTTGTAATACCTTTATTTCATTTGATCTCAATTTTTTTCATTTCTGTGTAGGAACTCTGCAGAAAAATGAAATGATGTTCACTGAATTTGGACTGCTGGCCTCTGTGATAATACATTTCATATGGATCTTATCCCTCCACTGATCTAATCTTAGAGTTAGGATTTACCTCATTCATTGTTCAGTTTAAAAAAAAAATATTTTTGAAAAAGGACATTGTTTTTTGAAGCCCTCAAAAGACAGAGAGAGAGAGAGAGAGAGACAAAGAGAGGTAGAGAAGCTCTTGTAACTTCGGGTCAATTTGACTCGAAGGCCTGGAGGCTTAATGTTTTATGCAATAATTTCAAAGAGAGTAAGAAAAAAGCTCTAAAAGATGCTGCTGATTGTTTGGAACCAGGTTGATCAGCTGATATTCCAGCAGGTCAGGCAGAATGAAACCGTTTTCATGTCACAATAAATGGGAGCAGATATTAGGAAACCCGGACCAGCTACCGTTTGAATCAAAAAGAATGATAAGGAATGGTTTTTAACCTCTTTGTAAAGCTGCAGATAATCCACAGGGGGCTTTTTGCGCTTCTCCGCTATCTTAGCCAGCATGTAGTGAATGAGCCACTCTTCTTCATCACTGTCACCCTCACAGCGAGAGGCACCCTGGAAACACTGAAAAGCTGTCTCCAACATGGAGTCTCTCCTTTCCTCCATCTGAAACAACACATATACGCATACAATAAGAACTCTGTGTAATTTATCTCAAGTTGGCAAACTAATCACCTCCTATAAAAAATTTAAATATTTTTAAAAAAGCAACAGTGAAACAGTGTGGGTGTTAAGTGCAGATCTGAAATGAAAGCTGACACAAGAGAAACTGTCATGTGAAACAAATGAACCACACCGCTCACCTGTTTAACCACCTCTGGGGGAAGCTCGTTTCGCCACTGCTTGAGCTGTCGGGAGGCGAACGAGTGCAGGGCGTATGATATGGTTCCATACTCAATCCACAGGGACAGGTTGGAGCTGTCTATCTCCAGTGCTCTCTTGAAGCAGTTAAGCACGGCCTGGGAGTGCTTCCATATGGGCACGTCGCTTTTCAGCTCGTTGGAATTGAGCTTCTCTTGGATGCGACTCGCTCTAGCTAAAGCCATGCCTGCCCAGGAGTCAAACCTAAAGGGAGATCAAAACCTCAGTGCATTCGCTACATGCAGAATATTTTCATAAAACTCAAAGAGAAAGAACAAAACAGCAAGTCTATGTGCTACAATTTAAAACTAAAAGATAAATATTTGTAGAGAGGTGCAGATACTGACGTAAGTGTAGAGGAATAATCTACCTGTTGGGACACTCGCATATGTCATGCATGTAGAACTTGATGGCTTTAGACTGCTCCTTGTTCTTGAAATGATAATCAGCCAACAGGTAGTACATTTCATTGATGATCGGAGGTGGGGGCGGACTGTCTGCAGGAAGGCTGGGGGTCTTAAAAAGATCAAAATTAAACAATCATAACTGTGACTCACGATGACAAACCCAAACATTTAATATTGTTTATCCAATGATTACTTTCTTTGAGTTTCATTAAATTCATTCCCTGGTTCATGAGATATTTTGCTAACAGGAAAGCAGGCACACACACAGACACAGGAATATATCGCCTGCTTTTCATCGCAGCGGACGATATTGGTGATCCTCTAACCTTGTCTGTCATGCCCTCGATGTAGGCTGCCACTTCATCCACAGTGAGGTTGGGGGTGTCACTTGAGGGGGCTATGGTAGCAAACCTCCTCAGCAGGTTGGCCAGTTCTGCGGAAACCGTGCTCGTCTTATAGCTGTCGAACTCTGGCAGCGACTTGGGTTTGAAGTACTGGAACATGAAAAGGGCATCGCTCCACAGCAGCTCAACCTGTAAGACACAGATCAGGTCCACAGAAAACATCAGCATCAAAGTCACTTGATTAGTCTGTTAATAAAAACTCACTAATAAAAATCAGTGGACTTTTGTTGTACTGTGGCATGACAAAATACACTTAATCCTGATTATCTAAATGCAATGACTCCCCCTGGTGGCTGGACACGAGCATTGCAAAAATAAACAAAAAGATTAGGATTGAACAGAAACCTGTTGTTATTAATCACACTAGCTCCTATAATTTTTTTCAGTTCACATAATAAGTAAATGTACTCTAGGAAATTAAGATAATAAAGATCTGTACAATTATAAATAACAGTGAGATCACAGCTGAGACTTTGCAGGTATGTTGTTTGTTGCTTACATAAATTTCCTCACTCAGTGAATCGATGGTATTATTCCTACGATGCTTTTTCACGACCTCAATTTATTTTGTTGACACCCGCCGAGCATACCTCACCAACAAAACAACAATAATGGCCATGGTGGAGTGTTTCTGCGTTGTGGGGGTCAGTGTGGGCTCATGTTTGCGTCATCTGCAGTCTGCTCCTTTTCATGCACTCCTCTTACATAAGTTTGGCAATACCACCGAGAAATACCAATGAGTCAAAGCTTTGAGCCACCTCTTCACTGTTTCACCGCCTCTTCATCACCATTTGGCAATTATCTAAATAACAGCTCTGCTACATTTGTTGTCGTTTGTTGTTTTGTTTTACAAATTTGATTAAATATGCTGGGTAAATGGGACACATAAACTGGCCAAAAACAAAATCAAAAAATAGTGGATAAAAGGTTCACTTGTCATTGGTAGGGTCCCTTCAATAACATGCAACAAATTATATTTGCCATATAAAAAGGTATAACCTGTGGAGAAGAGTGGTCCTCAAGGTAACGGGCCTTGCTCTTCTTACTGGGGTAGGCGTATAAACAGAAAAAACATTGCTCCAAGGCCATTTCCAACTCTTCTTTATATGGATGAGAGTCATTGGTGGTTATAGCAGCAAACTCTTTTTCCAAAACTCTAATCTGCACAAAACAAAATGCACATAAAAGAGAATAGTTACTAAAATGTTTGCGGTTCATTTCTATATTTGACAAAAAAAAGTCTAATGAAAAGCTTACAAAGAACTTGAGGAGGGCGCCGTCTGAGCTGCAGCAGATGGAACGACGACCGAGATACTCATGGGCTGTGTTCAAAATCATCAGGGAGGAGGGAAGCATGGAAGTGTCTGATTCATCTGAAAGTCACAGCTGAGTGTCACTAAAAAGAAACACCTGACAATGCATTGACACTGAGGTGAAATTCAAAGTAAAAGCCTAAGTCAACATACCTTCATCATCATCTAAAGACATATGCTGTCGAAGCATACAGCCAAAAGCAACCTCCTCGTGTTTGATAAGGCGATACAAAATAATCCAAGGCAGAACTGAGAAGAAATAAGGCTCCTTTGGATCATCTGAAGTACTCATGCTCAGATCTATAAGCTGGAAGAAAAAAAAATACAAATAATTTTATTCCTGCTACAGTTTCAGTGCATTTTATTGCAGCCACCGTTTCCTTCCTCTCCCTCCACACCTGAATTAGGTTGTTTGCCAGTCGAGCCATGCTAGAGAAGTGAGGGACATTGCTTAGAAGCTGAGACTCCTTGGTGAAGCAGACTTCGACGCCATCCATTAGCTTTCCGATGGTGCTGACCCACTCCTCCTTGCTCAGGGAAGAGCCGCTTGGAGCGGAGTTCAGTTGCTGCAGGGCTTCATTCAAAGCCAGCTCGCTGCACTCCAAACACTGCTGGTAGTCCTGCAGCTTCAGCAGGGAGTTCTAAGACGGAGAGGTAAAACTCAGATCCTCACAGGCTACACACACAAACATGTTTAATTTGGAAACACAGCTGAGCTTTATCCTTTTCCACAGCAGAAACACAAGGCAGGTGTGAGACGTTCCCCTATTGTTAAGAAATACAACACCACTTTTTTTCCTCCTTACACCAACAAAAGAAACACAAACAGTTTCTATATTGTTAAGTCTACATGACAGATTTCAGTGAAATTCGCCCGCTTGTTTCTGAGGTGGTAAAAGGGTTTCCATTGCATTTCAAACCTGTAATAGCATCAGCTGTGCCGGACGCTCCGGTGCTGAGCTCACAAACTCCAGGGATTTGCTCCTGTTTCCATAATTAAGAGTAGGCTGCAGCAGGCGCACAACAGACTCAAAGTCTGCGGACTCAAAGAGACGCTGGATCTCCTCTAATGACTGACAACGTTCCAGTGACTTCAGTCTCTTGTCAATCTGTCCAAGGGAAGAAAGGAAATAGTCAAAGAAAAATTTGCAAAACATAAAATTTCTATCTCAGTTCTATTACATTTTAAATGTTGTGTAACAGTATTTTGAAGATATGACAATAAACAGGAAATTAAGGATAACTGACCTCCTCCACAGAAATGGCTGCATCTACACGCAGGTTAGGCAGGTTGATTGTGTAATGTTTCCCATCAGGGGTTTTTGGTTTGCTCTGCAACAGCCCTATGCATACATCATAGCTCTCAAGGGCCAATTCCATATCTCCCTGTCAAAAGACAAGAAATACAGGCCGACAGGTCACATCAGGCCGAGCTGTGTGAAAAAGTCTCAGACAACAAACCACAAAATGTAAACTTTACCTGTAGAGCCAAGAATCGTGCCTTTAGCCAGTAGACGCGTACCATGACATCTAACCAGTCCTCCTCAAACAGATCTTTTTGGGAAGAGCCGAGGGCCAGCATTAACAGGTCACTCTGGAAGTGCTGCCCGGGGAACTCTGAGTCAGCTGTGTCGCTGCTTGGACCCCCAAAGCTTATTCTCAGAGTAACTAGACAAGATAAAAACAAAACAATGTAAAAATTACTTTACAGTAAAAAATAACAAATCACACGTTGCCAAATTCATGTTAAGCATTTACTAAAATGACTTTTAGGCTAATTGGTGCAATTTTTGTAAAGAAAAAGAGAAAATATTCTATTTTTACCATTTAAGTTTAGTTAAAAGTTTGCTTGTTTAGTTCAGAAAATGACAAGAAACACACAGGATAACACACACTGCATCTATCAATTCTTAAAACACTGGCACAAAACTAACCATTCAGCCCAGGTTTAATAATAAACATCCATCCAATATGATGTCAGTGAGCACACCGACTTACCAATCTTCCCTTTGTTGTGTAACCATTGTTCCAACTGTAGCTCCATGCAGGCCAAGCTCATTGCCAACATTTCCTGTGGACGTAGTCAATAAAAGATCGTACACAGGAGGTCAGGGTGTGTGGAAAACAAAAAGCACAATCTGACAAGTACACTTTTGTCCTGGGTTCCAAAGGAAAACAAACAAACAAAAAAAGGAATGCTATTGAATTTTCCTAAATAATATCAACAACAAAATGTGTTTTAAAAAGGTTTTGTTTTCCATTTTCAACTGTCAACAAAAAAAAAAAACTGTCTTTCATGAATTGAAAATGACTTAACAAGACAGTTCAGATAGTTTACTTTACAGTTATTTACAAATAATTTTGTGGTAATTGGCAAAAAATAGAAGCAGCAGCAATAGCTGCAGCTTTGGGCACTTCTGACAGGAATATCATAATATTTCCGTGTAACGGTATTCTGACTGAAGTAAAGGTTTAAAAAGCAGCATTTGCATGACTACTTTCAAATTTAGGAGATTAGAGTTCTTTTAAGATAGCAAGCAATCCAATATGATCTTGACTTTGCCAACTCTAGCTATTAGTCTATCAGTTTAGTCAAAATTAAACTATTTCTCCAAACTGAGGTAACTCAAAGAGCTGTCTACAACAAGTAAGATATTAGTTGTTCATATCCTTCCCATAAAACTCCAATTCAAGAGTTTGAACGATCCCTTTAACACTTTTCATTCTGAATTGTGCAAATCTAGGGCTGTTATTTACATTTTATTATGATATTCATTTACACATAAAAAACCAACACCCTGATATACTGTATATTGATTAAGAGTCACTATTGGTGAGAGGTTATGCAAGATTTTGAAAAGTTTTTCCGTCACGATAGTCATAATAGTTTGGATTTGCACTTTTTGGAAAAGAAAAGCTTTACTTTTCTTGATGCTTGATAATTCTGAGTCAACCTCTCCCTCCCCTTTGTCCAGACTGAGATGTTTGAGGTTTAGGGGTGTTTTTGTTTTAAGACCAAGTTAAATCAATAACAAAACTAAGCTCTTTTCCTATCACTTACCCGGATGTGTTGGTTGCTGCAGTCTCTGAGAAGAGGGTTGGGCAGACCACCGCTGTGCTTCCTCCAGGTCTGATAGACCTCCAACACCACAGCAGTCAGCCCTCGAGGCCACTCTTTCATAAACTTCTGACCAACTGCTTTCAGATAGCGCATCATCAGATCTAGTACACCACCATTGGTCATATTACTGAGCAAGAAGTTGTGGACATCCTGCTGCTCTATTGAAGGGAAAGCAATGTTTGTTATCCCACCACATACGCCAAGACAGAACAACACTGTATTGTAAATACATAGAGAATCGATTACAGACCAGATTCCATGTATTCAACTGAGTCAAGCGGTAAACAACTTCCATGTAGAGGCTGAAGATCTTCCTTCCCCTCACACTGTGGCTCAAGATTGCCTAGACTCTCATCATCATTATCAGGATCAAACTTCTTTAGCCTAACGAGCAAGCAAATAGTTAAAAAAAAGGAAAAAGTAAATAAATAAGACTAGCTTTAGATTTCAGCTGTGTATGTTAGATTTAGTCCAAGATACCTAGAAGGTAGATATTTAAAAAGCAGCTCCTGGAAATCAATCTTCTCTTCCTTCTTGCATTTTGTGTTTCGAACTCGTGCTGAGCGACGCTTAGCTGTCTCCCCACTTTCCTCCACTGGGCGTTTCCTTTTTGGAGCTTTCTTCACTTTATCTGTCAAAGAAATCTCCATTCCTGTCGCTGTAAACATAGTAGAATATCAAAAACAATAATAATCTTGTATTAACAGCAAGACGGCAATATTTTTGGTTCGAGAAAAGATTTGTATAAACAACTTTATAAACAACTAACCAGCTGGCGGGGCAGAAGTAGTGACCTCCACAGTGGTCTGGCTCGCTATAATTTGAGGTTGAGAGGCAGACTGAGGCAGCACTGCTAACTCAGAAAAGGTTACAGGAGGCAGGGACGAGCTGGGGCTGCTCAGCATTGGGGTCTGACCCATACTGACCGGGCTACTCGGTTGGGGGAGGTTCTGAAGGAAGTTGGGGTCACGGTACTCGGACAAATTGATTCTGCGGCCCAGACTTGGTCGTGGTGGCTCACATGTGGTCTGGTGTTTGTACATTGCAAGAAGGCTTTCACCAACCTGCTTCCATCTACGAATTAACAGACGAGATGGGTCAGATTCACAGATGAAATATTGTAGAGGAAAAGATAACAAGCACTTCATTCTAAGCAGTAAAGAACAGATCAAACAAAAAAATGCAGAATACCATTTTAATTCTGCTTTTCTTTGCTTTACACTAAAGTTGTTACCAGAACGTTGGTTGTATAAAAGTTTAACAAGCTGAATTTAAAAAAAAACCAACTAAACAAGAACTCACGAGAGGCAGCGGATTGGCTCAGTCAGAACAAGGTCGGGTTTGGGTTCACACAGAGAGAGAGCCTGCCTGCGCCTCCTTATCTCCAGAGCCTCCTCCACAACGGATCTGCGCTCCTCTTCCTCCACGTCCACATAGTGGATAGACATATTGCTGCAAATCATTCACACCAAACACAAGAGGGTTTTCAGCTAGAGGACATCATAAACACACAGAGCAACAGAATGTGAGCTGGCTTCACCATTTTGTGAACATCTGCATCGTATCTTTCTTCAGACAAGGCTGTTCTTCAAAGATTTTTTCCTTCAGTACCAGGCCTTTAGTGTAACAGTGGTCCTTTTCGAGGGCTTTGGCAATAAAGTACAAACAGTCTGGAAAAATGCAAGTGAGAGTGAGTTTTCTTTCAGTACTTGAGCTGTTATGGTAAATAGCATTGAGTTTTCGATGACATACTACGCACAGGTATAGTCGCTGAGTGTGTACAGAATAGTTATGAGGTTGTCCAGGCACGGCCAGTGGTCCGGGTTACAGTGCAATCCCTCTTCAAATGCATGACGGGCAAGAAGGATACGAACCAGCCGCACAGCCACCTGACCAATTTTGTACCACAAGTTCACATCAGTGGAATCCAACATGACTGCCTGAGGAGAGTAAAAAGAAAAAAAAAGGAAAATATGGCATGAACACTCCAAAGTTCTTCTTTTTTTTTTTTTTTATTACTTTGCTCAGTGTTTCACAATGGGATCCGCCTCAGAGACCAACTAGGGAAGCTCCAATGACATCACACCTGTCTAAGACAGACCAGTTAAGCCATGGTGGCCATCCAAGCCCTGGGAGGCAGAGATCGTTCAGATGCTTCAGAAGAACCATGGCCCCTCCCCATTCACAGAGACCTGTTATCTCAGGCGAGGCTGGGGGGATTTATCACCATCACCCAGGCTACATGGCACTATGGGCCTGGCCCGTGAAGGTGGAATTTAAATGAGGCATGCCTACCCCCAGAGGTTATTGACACAACTCAGAATGCAAGTGCCTCCTCTGCTCGCTGTCTGTACAGTAGTAAATGAAAAATGGTGTGGGGACAAGCACAGGATTCCTTTTCAGTGTTCTCTGGTGGATGTGCTCTGTTTTCTGCAGAGTCTAATGGAAAAAGGAAAGGCTTTCCCAACCATTAAGGTTTACCTAGCAGCAATTTCTGCGCGTCACACTGGGTCTGGTGTGTCTCTTTATAAAGGGGGCACAGTATAAGCTGTCGGTCTCTAGGCCTCTGGTCCCATTGTGGGACCTCTCATTGGTGCTGGAGGCCCTCTGTAATCATCCCTTTAAACCCATAGAGGGGGCAGGAATGAAATTTTTCTCTTTCAAGACTGCTCTTCTCTTAGTTTTAACCACAGCTCAAAGAGCGAGTAATTTACACGCTCTGTCAATCAGTCCTTCCTGGTTGCAGTGGGCACCAGGGCTCTCTAAGGTGCGTCTGAGGCCCAATCCAGCTTTTGTGCCTAAGGTGATAAATTCTTTGCACAGTCTTTGCACATTCTTCCTCAGTGGAGCTGCTGGCTTTCCACCCACCTCCATTCTCCTCAGAGGAAGAACAAAGCCTCAACTCTCTATGCCCTGTGTGGACACTGAGAGCTTATTTGAACAGGACAGCATCAGGAAGTCAAACCAGCTGTTTGTTTCATGGACCACAGCTCATACAGGCAAACCAATGTCATGCCAGAGGTGAGCATACTGGATTGTGGGTCTCTGTTACAGGCGTAGGGGCGCAGAGCCCCCAACTGTGAAGGCCAATTCCATCGGGAGTACGGCCACATTGTGGGCGTGGTTTTGAGGGGTATCTGTGGGGTATCCCACATTTTTGTGCGCTTTTACAAACTGGATATAGCTCAGCCATCTCTAGCTCACGCAGTATTAGATGTATAACCTCAGAACCCACTTAATCCTGGGGCAGGATAGCTGTGATTTGGATTTGGGGCTTTCATGCAATACGGGAGTGGGCTATATCTACCATAGTGAAACACTGAGCGAAGTTGGAAAATGAACGTTGGGTTACTTAACGTAAACCCTGGTTGTTTGATAACAGAGTGGGGTGTTTCACCAACACTTCCCTTTTTGCGTGGGCATGGAAAGAAACTGGCCTAAAATCAGTAGGTTGACTTTGGTAACATAAGGGGTTGGAGCCCCAAGCACGGTTCAACTAGTCTGTCTCAGACAGACATGATGTCATTGAAGCTTCTGTAGTTGGTCAGGTCAAGGCGGTTCCCATAGTGAAACACCTCACTCTGTTATCAAAGAATCAGGGTTTACGTTAAGTAACCCAACGTTTTAAAATGATGAACAAAGCAGCAACATTTCCAAAATGCACAAACTATAAATCATTAAGATGCCATTAATATTCCTTTACCTCCAAATAAAACTCTACTGCAGTCTCCAAGTCGTCACGTGATGCAGACATACTGGCCAGGTTTTTGAAAGTTGAATATTTCAACATGAGACCGGGATGCTTGAGACCCACTTTCTGATCCTCTGAGGGCATGGCCTAAAACATAACAAGATTTATTAGAATTAACATCAACAACACTGCTGCCCAAAAACATGCAAGATCCCACGTCCAAAGTCTGTTTGTGGGAAAAGCCTGTAAAACCACAATGTCATATTATAAACACAAACTTTAAATGTTGCAAGTAAAAACCACTGGCCCTGTTTATGTTGTACACAGAAACAGAGTGTGTGTGTTGATTTAAATACACAAGTTGACACAGTCTCTGTTCTGTAAGAATAATTAGTGACATAATGATTAAATGATTATTTGCTTGAATGATTCTTTTATGTGTTTGCAAGGTTAATTTCCCTTATATTGTAAAACAGTGATATTTAAAAAAAAAGAGTTCTATTGTCAAAATCTCATTGCAGCACATTCTTGCTATCTAATAATAATTTAATAATATTGCAAAACTGACAATGAATTAACAACTCAAAGTCTTGGTTAGGATTTCTGTATTTTGAATGTTTTTTTATTTTTTTATTAAGCCATTCATTTAGAGGAACTCAGGTATCAGCCACTGAGTGTGAAACTATGGTTTTAAAACAGATCGATACACAGTCCAAAACAACAAATTCACAAATTTCCTGTCTATACTGAGCAATGTTTCACAGTAGCTGTTGTCGTTTTACAACTTCAATGGAATTATCAAATGTAATGCGTTTTTTCTTTTTTTTTACCTCTTTGAGCAGCGGGGTTTTGAGAAGCTCATGATAGGCCTTGGCGGACTCTTCAAACTTGTCGTGTTTTTGAAGATCCAACGCCTTGTGATATAAAGCAAATGCCTCAGCTTCCTACAGAGAGACAAACAAAAACAAAAAAGGGACAACATGAGAACTCTAGGAATTTAAGGAGTATGCATCATGTAGGTAGAGGTTCATTCAATGCCAATATTCATCTGCATTTAGTCTTTACTTGGGCCTCTTTTGTCTGGCTCTTGTTATTTCTCAGTGGGTCCAGAGATTCATCTACAGCGGCCGAAGCAGCATTTAGAGCTGCAATTCGAATCTGGAAAGATTGACAAAGCCAAAAAGGGTGGAAGAATTAAAAAACAAAAACAAAAAACCTCTTCCAGTATTAGATCATAAACCTGGGTGTTAGTGAAAACAAAAATCTTACCATTTTAATATTTGGAAAGCAGATATTCCACCTTTGAGGATATCAGTTTCTGTCTGGTTCTGCAGGGAAAAGAATACATGCAAAGACCACTTAAGTCATAATTCTTAAAAAGACTAGCTGCTTTTTTGCATTATACAATAAGTTACCAATGCAAGTCGCTTCTGGTAATGTTATTTACTCTGTTTACTTGAACATTTATGTGATTTGAAGGCTAAAAAGACATGGAATTCAGAGAGGAGAGAAACTTATCTGTGAGGAGGGTTTGAAATTAACTTTATAAAAAAAGAGCTGCTCTAAAACTAGCCTTGTTAGCTTAACACGAAATATTTCAGGTTTGAGCAGGTGTGCAGCGGCAACACAACCAGAACCCAGGACAGTCCATACTAATTCAACCATACCCAGAGAGGTTTTTAATGTAAATTGTCGAAAGCTTTTATCTCACAGAGTTACGAGCAATGTGCAAAAGATAATGATTGTTAGCTAGCCTGTGTTTAAACCATCACTTTCAAAGCTCCGCGTCCTACCGTTCATTCCCGGGAAAACTCCACTTCTCATTTGCAAGTTTAACTTCCACATTACGTTAAAGTCTGATAGATGTGAGGTTATTAATCCGAAAATGATTCAGAAACTACATTTATTCACCACCCTTTGTTGTTCTAAGTCATGGACGTGACGTATTTGCGTAACAGGAAGACGTCTGCAGCCCGCCAATTACTAACGTCGCCACTGATTGGTCAATTCTCAGGGGGCGTATAGATGTGACCAATCACGTGTCTCGATGTTAAATAAAACTACAGCACCAATACATTTTTAAACAGCACGGAGCGATACCGAACAAGGCAGCATTTTCAATCAATAGGCGCCCTTTTACCACCAAATAAAATTTGTACAGAGCTGCAAAACCTACTGGCAAATTGAAATGAACGTAACAAGCAAAACACAAGTTATTAATAAGTTTTATTTAAATACTACAAATAAAATACTAGGTTATTACGCACTAAAATTAAAGAATTATAATTAACTTTTGACATCTATCAGCATTTTTACATTTTAGGACAAAAGAAAAGACCAAACTCTCATGAAGAAAGAAACAACCTTTTGTATATTGATAAAACTGAACCACTGAATTAGGGTCCTTGCTATGTTTGTGAAAAATTAATAAGTACCCCAGTTTCAAATACCAAAGCATATATTTTTATCCCTCTAAATTATACGAGTGAACATACAAACTCGGAGTTTGTTGGATATTTAATTGGAACTTAATTGTATCTGATAATGATTGATACCTTATATATATATATATATATATATATGTTTATGTTATATATATATATTCAAAGTTTTTATGAAAGACAATCCTTTACTTCTAATTTTCATTGTTCTCAGTCTGACTTGACATATTTTTGCAGAATCCTTGGTTGCTACAACTCGTGAGATGTTTGCAAAACTCCACTTTGTGTTTATTTCCTCAGCAGCTTAAGGTAAATCTGTTAAAATGTTTAATTTTCTAATGGATTTCAAAGAAAGACCACATGGTATAGCTGTTAAATTGATAAATCTTTCAACTGGCTAACAAACTATTGCAACAAACTATTTGATATTTTTCTTAAAGGTTTCATTTATACTGCATAAATCTGGACAAGGGATTAGCTAAAATGACCTAGTGTTGTTTTAAAAATAATTTTTTATTTGCATGTTGTTTTTTTTGTCTAAGCTACAAAGATCTGCCACAGAGGAACCAAAAAGCCACATATGGCCCCAGAACCACAGATTGCAAACCCTTGAGAGAAAAGCTATCCAAATGATACTCAGAAATAAACAGTTTAAATAGATGTGGGTTTTTCTGAAACAAATTTTTGAACTAAGCTTTTGTCTTTTACAGTATACCTTTAATTGTGTTTATGTTGGAAAACTGTTTTTTGATCAAACCTGTTCATTTAAGCAACTTTTATATTCCATATTTATAAAATATGGTGCTTAGGAAGGCTGTGTCACTAAGATTCTTGGAAGAAAACACAAAATCTGACATTTCATATGAAGACAAAGTGCATAAAAAACATAAACAAAGTAAAAATATGAAAACCTCAATAAACAGCAGCATTCGGAGTAACTAATAAATATTTAACTCAACACAAAAAATGGACTCTAAACATTAGTACTGTTCTGAGAATGGAGCATGGGTCTCTCTGCTTAGGCTGCTACCCCCGCCACCCGACCCCGGATAAGCGGAAGAGAATGGATGGATGGATGGATGGATGGACATTAGTACTGACATTCAACAGTTGAATTTTAGTCTATACTGTTCAGACCAAATATATGATATGTAAATAAAATAATTATTTATTTCTAGCTCTACAGGATGCAACTGTGGGGGAGGGAAAATAATATATTGAACACATCAGGCTAATTTCTATCATGTTGTTTTTACTATCGGGACTGATCTTAATTAAACCTTTTGATTATGTTGAGGTTCTATTATTAAACAATTAAATGTAATAGTGTCAGAAAATTAGGTTTATCATCCTGTTTACCTGCATTTTAAAGAGATAACCAGTAGAGGGAGAACTTCCATCTCTAATCCTCAATGAAATTCCCCTGAAATTAAAAGTATTACTCTTTTATTTGATTAAATTGTTTGATGATTTTTTGCATTGATTTACTCTGACACATTGTAAAACTGTCTCTATATCTTGATAGTATTTTTATACTGTTCTTTATAGTTGAGGTGGCAAATACAAAATGGTGCAAAGCTGTATCATCCTAAAAAGCATGTGATTTCCTTCATCCCTTTATCATGCAGCTATTACAAGTCGATACAATCAGGCTTTGTCTTTGTTAGCATTTCTGGTGCCAAACTGTATCTTCTGCTGCAGCTTTAGGTGTAATAGTATACTGTCTCGTCCTCAGTGACCCTGTCTGTTGCAGCCCCTTTTTGCTCTTTCATTGCTTATCCCCCGCTTCCTCCGCCCCAACCTTCATCCACTCCCTCCCCAATTCTTCCTTGGCTATGACCGACTGGCTGGCAGGACCGTAATCAATTCTTTCTGTCAGCATGGTAGCAAAAAAAAAAAAAAAAGGCTTACGTCACAGTCATTACGGGCTGTATAAAAGCCTGTGTAATGCAGATTCCCTGTGCAGTCAACCCAGCTACATTCCCTGAAACAAAGCAGCTCATCTCTCAAGTCATGGCTTCGACAGGCTTTGACCCCTACCTGCCTTCCACTTACAAGAGGAGAGTAGTGCGCAGTGCAGGATATGGAGCAGGAGGAGGAATTGGATCTAGGTCTGCCTACTCCACCCACTCTGCCCCAGTAACTTCCTACGTGTCCTCACGCAGGAGTTATCCTACATCCACCCGAGCTGCTTCGAGCTACTCCACCGTACTTCCCGCTGCAGCTGCCCCTGAGCTCCGCCTTGACCAAGCAGTCCAAGTAAGCTCTGAGTTCAAAGTCTTAAGGACGCAGGAGAAGGCTGAGCTCCAGGACCTGAACGATCGCTTTGCAAGCTTCATTGAGAGGGTTCATGAATTGGAGCAGCAGAACAAGTTGCTGGAGACTGAGCTGCTGCTGCTCAGGCAGAAGCAGACCGAGCCTTCGAATCTTCGGGCTCTGTATGAGCATGAGATCCGCCAGCTCCATGCTGCTGTTGAGGAGGCCCGCCACGAGAAGCAGGCAGCCCAGGACCACAGGGTTGAGATGGAAGATGTGCTGAAGAACCTGCAAAAGCGCTACGAGGATGAGGTTCTTGGCAGAGAAGAAGCAGAGGGACGGCTCATGGATGCTCGAAAGGGAGCAGACAATGCTGCCCTGGACCAGGTCGAACTCGACAAAAGAGTTGAGACCCTGCTGGATGAGCTGGCCTTCCTGAAGCGCCTCTGCGAGAGCGAGATAGCAGAGTTGCAGGCCCAAGTGCAGTACAGTGTAGAGGTGTCGGTGGGGATGGAGGTCTCCAAACCGGACCTATCCTCTGCTCTTCGAGACATTCGAGGGCAGTATGAGAAGCTGGCTCACCGCAACCTTCAAGCAGCTGAAGAATGGTTCTGCAACAAGATGAGTGTGATGACGGTAGGCTCGACTCGCAACACGGAGAGTGCACGAAGCGCCAAAGATGAAGCTGGAGAGTATCGCCGTCTGCTGAAAGCCAGAACGCTGGAGATTGATGCCAGCCGTGAGATGATCCAAGCTCTGGAAAACCAGCTGCAGGAAGTAGAGGAGAAACAGAGCGATGAGATCTCTGCACTGCAGGTAATCAACATAAGGACACCAACACAGAGAAACAAAATTCAACCATCCCT
This sequence comes from Kryptolebias marmoratus, assembly GCF_001649575.2. Classification (NCBI taxonomy): domain Eukaryota; kingdom Metazoa; phylum Chordata; class Actinopteri; order Cyprinodontiformes; family Rivulidae; genus Kryptolebias; species Kryptolebias marmoratus. The sequence continues at coordinate 11,175,268 of NC_051430.1, read as the reverse complement.
AAAAACAATGAGTGAATGAGTTTTGCAATTGATGTAAGTCTGACTGAATGTGTTAAACTGTTACTGAGATTAAAGATTTGATGTACTCTTTAAAGAAAATGTGGCACTTTTGTGTTTCCCTTTATTCAGGACGCAATAAGTAACCTGGAGGAAGAATTGAGGGCCAACAAGAACGACATGGCTCGCTACTTAAAGGATTATCAGGACCTCTTGAATGTAAAAATGGCGCTGGATATCGAAATTGCAGCATACAGGTGTTTATTTTGTTGCAATTATTCCAGTGTTTTACGTACAAAAGCTGTAACTGTGGGTTTCATGTGTCTCAATGTGTGTCTCCTTCTATTAGGAAGCTTCTGGAAGGAGAGGAGGACCGTTTGAGTGTGGAAAGACAGGTCCCTTTCACCGTTTACTCCCATGCCATGAGCAGTGCTCCGTCCTACGGGAGAGTCCAGGTCTCCATGCAGTCTCAGCTGAGCTCTGCAGCTCCGTACCTGCTGAGCTCCCGCCTCTATTCATCATCACTTTCCACAGAGGACGCAATATCTGCAAGCCAAGCACAGCAGGCCGAGGCCAGACCTCCTCAGGAGGAAGAGGAGGAGGAGGAGGTAGAACAGGTGGAGGAGGAGGAAGAGAAAGAGGAGGAAGAGGAGGAGATGGCGGAGGAGAAAGAGGAGGAAGAGGAGGAAGAGGAGGGGGGAGATGAGGAGCAGGGAGAAGAGGGGGAGGAAGAGGAAGAGACAGAGGATAAACAAGAAGAGGAAGCAAATGGAGAAGGTTAGTTTTGTCAATTTGCTTTAGTGATGTTTAATAAAGGAACTCTTTCCAACATTTGTTTCTTTTTTGCAGATGAAGCAGTTCAAGCAGAGGAGGGAGACAAAGAAGATGAGGAAGAAGGAGAAGAGGAGGGCAGTCAGCCTCAAGAAGAAGAAGATGCTGACCAAAAGGAAGAGGATGGCAAAGAGGGTGTAAAGGAGGAGGAAGAAACTGAGAAAGAAGACGAGAAAACTGGGAAAACAGTTGATAAAAAAGTTTAAATGAACTTGTGAAAGTTCCTTGCTGCTCAATATGCAGAAATGCCTCATTAAAACCAAATAAAAAACACTCTTGAACTGAGAAATGTTGGTAAATGTATGATCCCCTTGAACAACTAATAGCATGTATGCCAGACTGTGCGCACTGAGAGCAAAGAATAGCAGAGATTAAAAAACAGGAGATGGCAGGAGAATCCTGCTTTGTGGCGATCTGTTTGCAGGTGCTTTTCCTGTCACCAAATTGTGCTTACACAACTGTCTTTATGTGCAATATATGCAGTTTGAAATGCCTTCAAGTCCCCACTGAGTGCTTTAAGTCTCATCGTGTGCTGCATTGAACTACAATAAAGCCTTGAAGCCTTGTCAACCTAAAGCTGGCCCCGGGCTTTTTCATTTGTGCTCATATAAACCAGCAGCTGCAATGAAGAGTCAAATCAAATCATTTTTTACCACATACACACACACAGACACAAAATGCAGAACCAGAAATAAATGATTTTGCATGCTTTCCAGCCTGGAGCCTTGTATTCAGAGTTTAAAACAACATGCTTCTTTCTCAGCAGAGAGTTAATGGAGGTTAATGGAAAAGTGTGGCAGGCACAGACCTTTGGTTGTTTCCACAGTGATGTACCGCTGACAGGAAGGGAACGCTGCATGCACAGTCAGCAAGTCAATCAAAATTTATGAAACAAAAACAACACTAGCGTATTAGCTTCAGAATTTTAACTTGGCACCCTCGCTGATTTATTTTGTTTTAGAGAATCAGAAATTAGTGTAAGAGGTGAGTTACAGAAGCATTTTATTTTGTCTTTATCTGAAGTCAGCAGATTGGCTCTGTCCTGACATGTGTCTTTGTGATCAGCAAGCTGACGCCAGTGCTTTTCCCCTCTCCGTCACCCACCCCCGCCCCATCCACATCACTGTCCATAAATCAGGGCACTGAAACCTTTATGACTCAGCTTCTGCTGCACCACAGGATCCGGCCAAGTGTCGATTCAGGCGGAGCAGCAAGATGGAAAGTAGAAGGAGGGGGGAGAGAAAAAAAAAAAGAAAGAAAGAAAGCAATGTCATTATTTCATTAGGAGAGGAAGGAGAGGATGAGGAGGATCTGGGCTGAGAGAGCAGAGAGGCAGAGACGTATCTCACTGCACTAAACCTTGACAGAGGACAGAGCGTTTATTATTCAGAGGCGAGGTGGGAGAATCAGGGGCGCCTCTGAGGCATTTGCAGAGAGACAGTTTCAATCACTTAAGAGAACCCAAAGCACATACAGCCTGACCATCTGTCTTTACTACCCACTGACTCAGATGAACACACACACATTAGCGAGCGTGAAGGGGAAGCCTATGTTTGAAGAGCCCTTTGAAATACTACATCATCTTATTACATGAAGAGAAGCACATAATTTCATTTTTGCAACATGTGGTAAATGTTATATGAAAACAACACCGGGGCACTCTTCTCTTCCTTTGTTTCGGTTCAATTCAGTTTATTTATACAGCATCAATAAACAACAAAAGTCATCTCAGGCTACTATTTGATTGAATATTTGATCAGTTTATTTCAAACTTTAAAAAATAAAACAGGTAAAAAATGTATATACCATTAATGTAGTGTATATTTTTATATATAATAATTCAGTCAATGACACACAAAATGAACATTATTTCAATAACAGTATTCCAGTGTCCGAAAGTGAGTAGGAAGAAGTATAAACTTATGCGATCCTACCCTTGTCCATTCAGATATTTACTGTTCGTCAACAGCTATATTTGGCAATATGCAAGAAAAAATACGTGCAGAACTATCTGCTTATAAGCACACATACACATCTGCATAAATGCATAAATAAATAATTTACATTTACTCACATTCCCATTTAGACATGCTCACATTCTCTTAAACTATCTAAAGACAAATATTTATTTCATAATTAGTTAATTATGGTTAATCATATCAGACTTTTCTTCATATCAAAACTTTTTGAACATTGTTAGCCTAGGTTTTTTTAAACTGGAAAATGTTTAGACATTCTTGTAATGCAACCTTAAGTATGTTCCATAATTGAACCCCACAAAGGACATACAAAATGTTTTCACTGTTGTTCTTGTCTTTAACATTTAAAGTAAAACACTCCTCTGACGTTATTAAAAAGTAAAGGAAAATACGCAAGTCTAGTTCAGTCCAAAACAGAGCCAGCAGATTGTGTTGAATCTTCACCTCACCTCAGTCTCCCATCCTGAGCAGCACGCTGGCGACAGTGGGAAGGAAAAACTCTCTTTTAACAGGAAACCTCCAGCAGAACCAGGCTTAGGCTGGGTGGCCATCTGCCTTGATTGGCTGGAGTTAGAGAGGACAGGAAAGAGACACAGACAAATGCAGAAGGACTGGACCAGGTGTACTTTTTATGGGAAGAAAAACAAAGAAAACACAGATTAATAGTTACATGCAATGGTTACATGTATAAAAGTGAAGTACAGAGAAAAAAAAACAGCAGCAGAGGGAGGAAATGTGGCCAATTTTTCCTCCAGCAGTCTAAGCCTATAGCAGCATAACAAAGGGAGAGCTCAGGACACCCAAAGCAACAATAACTATAGGATTTATCAGAAAATAAAGTTTTAAGTCTAGTCTTAAAAGTAGACAGAGTGTCAGCCTCACAGACAGAAACTGGAAGTTGGTTCTACAAGAGAGGAGCTGATAGCTGAGAGCTCTGCCTCCCGTTCTACTTTAGAAACTCTAGGAACCACAAGTAAACCTGCAGTCTGAGAGCAAAAAGATATTAAGAAAAAAATGGAACAATAAGATCTTTAATATAAAATGGATCTTGGCTGTTCAGAGCTTTGCATGTTATAGAAGCAAGCTTTTAAATTATATTTTGAGTTTTACAAGAACCCATCGGAGAGAAGATAAAAGAGAGAAGATAAAATTAGAGAAACATAATCTGTCCATAAAACTCTCGTTAGAATTCTAGCAGAAGTATTTTGGTTCAACTGAAGACTTTGCAGAAAGTGTTTTGGACATTCAGATAATAAAGATTTACAATAGTCCAGCCTAGAAGTTATATATATATATATATATATATATATATATATATATAATTTAAAAAAAATCATTTTGGGATGAGATGTTTCTTGTTTTTAGTAAAATTGTACAGGTGGAGGAAAGCAGTTCTGGTAACATTTTTAATGTGGGGGTTAAATGACATATGTTGATCAAAAATAACACCAAGGTTCTTTACATTAGACCTGGAAGCCAAATTAATGCCAACCAGAGGAAGTGAAAGGCTGCAAGGTTTGTCCCTAAGATGCTTAGGCCTAAAACCTACAACCGCTGTCTTGTGTGAGTTTAAAAGCAGAAAATTAGGAGTCATCCAGGTTTTCGTGTCTTTAAGACATGTTTGCAATTTAAGTAACTGATTAGATTCATCGGGATACATGGATAAATATAGTGGACTATCATCAGCATCACAACAGGAATTTATCCCACGCTGTCTCATAGCTTTTCCTAACAGGAGTATCCATAAAGTTCAGAGCACTGGTCCAAGCATTGAACACAGACCATGAGTAACTCTGGGGTATGATGAAGTTTTAACATGAACAAACTGGAAACTATCAAATAAATATGATTTAAACTATTTTAGAGCTGTTCAATATCATGTTTAATCCCACTGAGATAATAATCTCACTGTCTCCTGTACCTTCTGTTACCCTCACTTGCGACAGATAAAAAACAGCCCAAAGGAGCACTCAGTTTAATTGTCAGACATTATACTCTAATAAATTTGGCTTTGCTCTGCACACACATTTCACCGCTCAAGGAGACAGCAGTACTGTAAATGCTTTCCTATTGGATTAAAAAAGCAGCAATGATAGCGATGAAGCTCCTCACAAAAGACACAGTAAACCACACTCCCACCTACCTGGCAAACAGTTAGAGAGGCTCTGTGAACGCGTGTGCATGTTGGAGCATCAGTGGGACACAGACCCCCTGTAAATGCAGCATGTCAAAGCATTGCTGCATTATTTTTATCACGTTTTATCTTTCAGGTATCAGGCTGCAGCCCGTGTTTCATCCGCCACATTTGGGCTGTGAGCTGACTGCTACATAAATCCTACGACTCTTCGCCTCTTTGGGGCGTTCGCAACGTCAGAGGAAGGAAGCCCCATCTGTGGGGGTCTACAGAGACCTCCCAGACTTACGTTTGTATCATGAAAAAATAAAAAGTAAAACAGAAGGTGCAGCAGGAGACATCCACAGCAGCTGAGTTTACTGTGATATGAGAGATAAGTGTTGCCCCAAGACAGAAAAAAAAAGCTGGCATGATAGTTGTCAAAGTTTCTGAGGTAAACTTCTTTCCTTTGGACTATATTAACAGCAAACTTCAAAAGTCAACCCCACCATTTTCATTTTCAGGTTTGGGCAGAAATGACTCACAGGTTATTCTTTATCCGCAGCAAATTAGTATTTACATACCAAAAGGTTGTAGCAGAACATACATAACAAAAAGCCTTTAAGCTTTCCTTTCCAGCAAATGCACATTTTATTGCAGGAGGGTACAAAGAAAAAACAGTGAAATATTGATTTCAACTGTCAGAAAGCTAATCAGCAAAACAGACAGCCAGCAATACTGCTGCTAAAACGGCAGTAAAGTGCTGCACTCAAGGTACATAAATACATAAAATTGCAGGGGGAAAAAAAGCACATTTTATCTTTAACCTTTTAATAAATCTTGGTGCACAGAACTAGAAACTAGAATTGGTGCCTTTTTGGGGGGTTTTTGAATAGAGCACATTTTCAACCTTGGAAGAAGCACTTTTCATCCAAATAATGGTGTTTTAAACCCCCGGTGGTAGCATGCCGCCCTCTCAGGCTCTTGTCCAGACAGTGATTGCAGTCACACTGCAGTCTGCCATTTCTTTTTTTTTTTTTTTTGACATCACAGAGCCTCACTTTGTCTACACAAAGAAAAGGAAATCTAGATAAGAGCTGGGGCTCCCTCTGCTGAGCTGAGGCAATCACCTAATTAAAAGCCAGTGTAGAAAGAGCCAATTTTTATGTCCTGGAGGACAGAAAACGGAGAGACTATTTCATGTAAAAGACATTTCACTTTAATTCCAGAGCTAGATATTTCTTCTTCTGGCGTGCATAAAGGTTATGGCTGCACTCGTTAGATTGCTTTTTGTACTCACCGCACTGAGACTCATGGCCTCAGGGTCAAATCCTCTGTCTTGCAACACAGCCAGGAAATGAGACGTGGATAAAATGGAGCCATTCCTTTTGTGCCGAATCAAATTCTGTAATCCCATGCATTTAACTGTACTTTCCCGCAGTCATGTTAGGGAATGAAATCTTGTATCAATTCTACCATTATGCTTGCATCATTGCACAGTACTCATAATGACCCACAAATTACTATGTATTAGTAAAAACAACAAAGCTTTTCTTCAAGTGAAAAAACTCAGTGACTCACTTCCCAATTTAAAGACTAAACGCCACCCCAGGAAATGAGCACTTGTGCACACACAGTGCCTTCAACAATCCTCAGAACGGGACTGAGCACTTACCTGAACCTGCAGCCTGCAGGTTCGGGTGCTGTGGACCCGTAAATCCATTATGCCTTTTTTTTCTTTCCTACCTGCCTGTGTCTGAGGAATTGAACCCCCTCAGAGTGGGCTGTACGCCGACGTGTTAGATCCTCCTCTGATCCCTCTGCCTGCCTCTGAGGCTTTGTAGTTTTGCACACCATAAAAAAAAATAAATAAAAAAAAATAAAAAAAAAGAATCACAGTTCACTGAGTTTAGTAATGTCAGCCACTGATGGAGTCAAGTCAGGTCAAGCTTTATTTACACACTACAGTTCATACATATGGATGCTTTATGTCCTTCATCTTTACGCGGCCCATGAAAATAAAACACTCACGCAGACACAGGCACTCAAGCACAAAAAAGGAAGAAGAAAAAACTGCTGTGGAAAAAGTGGGGAAGAGGCTGGTTGAAGGGGAGCATATTTATTAGTCTGTCTGTCACTGTAGATGTTCATTCATCTGTTTGGCAACACACTGAGAAGGCCGTAGGCAAAGTAAACAGACAGTATATCCCCACGCGAGGACAAAAACAGCACCTCCATCTCTGCGTTTAATCTAAAACGACTGCAGCCGTCACTCACCAAGTCTTCCTTGAGCCTTTCATGCTGAAAATGAGCACAAGCAGCCTTTTTACGTCCCAGCTGTTCAAGCTTTCACATGCGCACCTGTTTCTTTTTTTTTTTTTTTTTTGCCACACGCACCTACATCTGGTCACTGTAAATTCAGATATATACAGATGCTGGAGACATGTTTTTATTTTTTAGGAAAATGTTTCACAATCAACGTCTGAGATATTTCATGAAATGGGCCAAAACACAGAAGGAAAGGGAAGAGAATGTCAAGGAAAAGACTCAGGCTGTCTTTTCGTGTTGTGCAAGTCTGGATAAAGTCTAAAGTTCAGTTTTGCATGTCAAGCTGATGCAATGTGGAGGTTTTGACCAACGCAATACCACAAAGCAGACAGGTGATGGCAATGTTGCATTCCTTTTCAAAAGCACGTCTTTTTTTTAATGGTTTTGTTTGCTTCTTAGCAGCTCTTTTTCTTTGATAAGGAAGATTACATATTAGGAAAATCAAAGGTGAAATGGGCACGAGCAGATAAGAGCCCACACCCACCCACCATATGATAAATACAAATACTTATCCAGCACCCACAGCTCAAGCAGAAATAGGTCACAATAATCTTTTGTAAAGTCATAACCTGTGAAAAGACAACATGCATCTATTCAAAATCAGCCCAATCAATAAAACTGAACCCTTAAAGTGTGAAAAATACGGCGCTCCTGGAACTGAGAAAAGAAAACAAGAATTGCAAGAAAACACCCCTGAGTAAGTTTGGGGGTGAGGAAAAAGGCAAAGACACAAAGAGACGTCACCAAGAAAGAAAGCTTCTATCCTGGACAGTAAAAAAAGCCCAGAGCAAAAGCTGCTGATACAGTATATAATTCAAAAGCTGTGCTTGGAGGTTGCAAAAAAATTAAAATATTCAATAAAAGCTCCCCGTCAGATTGAGGGGTGTTAGCTCTAAATCACCATAAGCTGTTTTTTTAGAGGCAGCCATATCACAATAGATGGATATTGATTGGCACCATCCCTGAATGACAAAAGCAGCGAACGGCTAAATAATCCTGACAGCACCATTTGGTTGACCGGTGGCAGCAGGAATATAAACACAACATGACGGGCAAACAAAAGGCTGAGCAGACTACCAAATCTCTGAGCCAACAGCTGCAAAGGACTTCGCCGGGCTGCTGCTGCTGTTCGGGAGCCTCATCTCACTGATGGACAAGCCACCAGATGCATCAATTAATTGTGAGGACGGTATATGAAATATTCCGCGGCGTTAAAATCGAATGAAGCCTGAGCGCGCGGGGCGTCTATTTCATTTACGCTCGCCCAGAATACAGAAGGCCTCATTTGAGGCGCTCGGTTTTGAAGTGTGAGCCGCAGCATTTGCAATTCATCTGGATTTAATTAAAAACAATAACCGGGTAATCATTTATTTATGACGCGTCAGTGATTTATAAGACAGTTTCGATTAATTGCGCTCCTCCAGACTGGCAAAGTTGCGCGCAGTTCAGGACTAAAACTCAACTACTGACACTTAAAAGAGTCCTTGAAGCGACACAAGAGATAGTTGTCTGGCTGTAATATGACTAATTCAATTTGAGCTCATTATGAGAAACTGTTACAGTTATTGACTGATTGATGCCTCTGGAGCCAAACGCGACAGAGCTCCCAGAGGCAAACGAAGTGATGTGTGCCTAATTTATTTATTTACATTTGTATTTAAACTAGGGACAGTACTGACAAAAGCAATGTTACATGTTGAAATCAGTGTGACCGTTCGTTGTTTTGCATATTAGCCTTAATTTGCATAGGAGACACTAAATAGGCTGAATGAAGAAGGAAAGTAGAGATTTCATACATACTAAATATGGATGTAAGTGTATGTGTAAAAATGAAAATGAAAAGGTTGCTCTTAGATTATATGCTGAGGATGACCCTCAGCTACTACCACACCAAACCTGAGCTCGGCATCTGGAACACCGACTGAGTTTTGGCCCTTTTCGTGTTGGTGATCACTGCTAAGCTGTTCGACTTGGCTCCAAAAGTTAATCAGCTGTAGATCCAATGATTCCTTTTTGAGAGTTTCATTAAAATCCATCCAGTGGTTCGTGAGATATTTTGCTAACAGACAAACAGCATTGAAAGTAACATTTAATGCTGAGGTTTTGAGTAGAGATGCTGCAATGTGTAGTGGAGTTTTTGGAGTCACATATATGGTAGCATCATCTGCACACTTGTCCGTTTGGTACTGAATACTTCATCAGGTAAATCATCAATGTCCAAACAAAATGGTTCCTCGTGGAACATCTGCTCTGTGGTTTTGGAACTCATCGATGAGCCTCTGTTCTTTAAATAGGTACTGAGCCAGCGAGGAGTTTTTTTGACAACAGCTGAACTTATTAGGGTTCACGTGGGAGCATCTGGTGATGATTCAGTCTATCGCGAGCCGTTTTTAGGTCTAAGAGTTCAGCTCCGACTACATGACTGTCATGTTTAATGTTTTCTGACAGTTCTGTTGGATATTCTGGGAGAAACTCAAACTGTTTGAGACGCAGAAGCTGGTTTTTATTCAGAATCTGATTCACACACTGACTTTATAATGAGGGACTTGTAGATGCTCGTCCCCCCTTGCCCTCTCCCCTCTGTATTCTTCTCTTTTGTTTTCTCCCCCTTTGTTCTTTTTCCCCTTTGTCCCCCATTGTACCCCATCCACCCCCCCTCTGTCCTCTTCTCTATCCCCCTTCTGTCCTCCTCCTTTGTCCTCTCTGCTTCTTTTGCCTCCCCCCTCTGTCTCTTCCTCTTTGTCTTACCCTCTCTATTTTCTCCTCCCTCTGTCCCCCGACCCCTCTGTCTTCTGCCCCCCCCCCATCATCCCATTCTGTCTTCCTCTGTTCTCCCCCTGTCTGTCCTCCTTCTCTCTACCCCCCCATCCCGGTCCTCCCCTCTCCTCCTCTCTGTTCCACCTCCCCCTCCCCCTCCTGTCTGTCTTCCCCTCTCCTCCTTACTCCTCTGTCCTCCCTGCTCTCTCTGTCCTCTTCCCCTGTCTGTCCCCCCCTCTCTCTGCCCCCTCCTCTGCCTCCTCCCTTGTCCTCCCCCTTCAGCTCTGTCCTCTCCCAGTGTGTCTCTCCTCCCCTCCTCCTC